>NW_027223757.1:38040524-38365524 GCF_028538775.1 Myotis yumanensis | reverse complement strand
CCTGTGCTTTAATATGTGTATTAGAAGCATAGAATAAATTTCTTAACGCTAATTTACACATCCTGCTAAGAAACCCTGCTGCTTGGGGAAAGTATGCTAATTGGAATACTGTTGCTCTCTCATTTAAGAAACCTTTAGTAGGGGAAGCACTCTAAAGACACACACGTGGGATTGGAGCTGACACGGGGATGAGGCCCACAGGTCAGAGGGCACCGTCTCCTTATCCTCAGAGCTTCATCTCTCACCAGCCCAGAGGCCACCTCATCAACATCATAACTGATAAAACTACACTTCAGGCACCACTTTAATTCTCATTTCCAGATACTGAACCTCCAACCACATCGCCAGGCCGAGGGACTTTCCAACACAGGGCTTACCGACTCCAGGGGCACTCCCACTGTCTCTGGGACCCCAAGCAGCACCCTGGTCACCACATACATCATTATCCATGACATTTTGGAGGAGCGAGGAAAGTCTCCCGGGCAGAAAGGTGTGTTAAAACCTGAAGGCAGACTGTCCAGTGTGACTCAGTGGATAGAGTGTTGGCCTGTGGACTGAAGAGTCCTGGGTTCGATTCCAGATCAGGGCACTTGCCTGAGCTGCAGGCTCAATCCCCACTGGGGGGGGGGGGGGGGGGGGAGGGAGGGTGCAGGAGGCAGCCTATCAATGATTCTCTCTCATCATTGATGTTTCTATCTCTCTTGCCCTCTCCCTTCCTCTCTGAAATCAATAAAAATGTGTGGGGTGTTTTTTTTTACCTGAAGGCATTGAGTGGGGAGCCATCTGAGCCTCAGCTCCTCCACTGGAATCCAGTAGATAAAGGGTGATAAAGGAGTGGGGAGTGGGGAGGTAGGGGGTGGGATCAGTCTGCTCTGGTGGCCCCTTACCCACGGCACGTTGGCAGAGCAGCCTTGGACAAGTTACCGAACCTCTGTCGGGGCTCCTCAGAGTGAAAGTAATGACAGTTAACACGCAGAATGGGTATGGAGATTCTAGAGAATGAGTCGGCTCTCTTCTGTGACTTTCGTGATATTATCAGAGAAACCTCCCTCCCCATCTTCTCAGCTCAATTCCCAAACACATCATCTCTCTCCTGTCACTCATTATATCACAGCATACAATATAAAGGGAAGGGTCCTCTATATTGTCCAACATCAGAAAATTATAAATAGTTTAAAATGTAGAGTCATCGTCATCCTCCTTTTTTGTGACTTATAACATTGTGTAAGTTTAAGGTATACAGCTTGTTGCTTTGATCCATTTATGTATTGCAAAATGATTACCACTGTAGACTTAGCTGACACCTCTGTCACATCCCATAATTATCATTTCCTTTGTGTGTGTGTGCACGTGTGGTGAGAACGTTTAGGATCTAGTCTCTTAGCAACTTTGAAGTCACCTTTCTAATAGGCCAAGATTCTTTCCATTTTTATTCCAAAGTGACCTCAAGTTGTAAATCACCTAATTAACACTCATCCAGAGTTACTGTATGCCAGACACTGTGCTAGGCACAGAGGACACAAATACAGTCACAGACACCAACAAACACTCCTTTATATCTGAGCTCTGAGGCCAGACTGCTTGCATTCAAATCTTGACGTTGTCACTTTTTAGGTGAGTAACTTTTGGCACATGACTAAATTTCTATGCAATTCAGTTTTTACATCTCTAAAATGGGGGTAGGTATATAGGTTACTAGTAAGGATTAGATGAACTAATATATTTTAAATGCTTACAACAATACCTAGACCAGGGGTGGGCAACCCCTGGCATGCGTGCCAAACATGGCACGCCAGTAACCTTTGCTGGCACGCGAAACCCTCTCTTGTAAACTTCCATTTACAATTTTTTTCTTAATATTGACTTTTTTATTTTTCAGATAAATTCAGTGTAGGTGCATCTTAGATAAATAAATAAGTTTACATAACAAGTTATCTTAAAGACCATAGACATGGATTGACGAGAGAGGGGAAGAGCAATTTCTATGCCTCTGCCTTAACTCTCCCTGCCTTCCTAGATCCGACCAGTGTTTTGGTTTCATCCACATATGCTTGTGAATCTTTGTTCTCAGTGACGAATTTTGTTAAGTCTCATAATAGGAGTAGCTTGATGGATGAAAGGAGTAGCTCGTGCATATCTCTGAAGGTCACGAAATATAAACCTGATGTAAAATCTCTGTCATCAGTGATGCAGCAGCAAAAGTCCCACTGATAATATCAAACAGAGTCATAAAGTTTTCTGTCGGACTATCAGTGTACATGTATACATTAAAAAATAAATGTATTTTTCATCATCATATACTGTGTTTTTGTCGCTCGAATTAATTGTATTATTTCTTCAAGGTTCTTCACATACGTACACCTTAAGAGATATCAAGTAGGCGTAACATGTTCTCAAAAAATTAGGGTTGGCACGCATAAGAATTTTGAGTCAGAGATTTTGCTGGTTTTGGCACGCACTCACAAAAAGGTTGCCCACCCCTGACCTAGACTGTCATAAGCTCTCAATATATGTTAGCTTTAAAAATAACATAAATAGCTTATAATCTTTTTTTAAAGCCTTTATAACATCAAGTGTTCTCCAAGGTCCTGGGTGGGAGAGAGGTAACACAAGTTTGACCTGTGTCATTGATGAATTCCTCCTCCTCCATACATTTCTACGTGTATCCACTGATGTACATAAGGAGTTGGGACTCTTCTGGGGGTGAGGAGTGGGTAGGAGGTTTATTTTTTTCAATGTAATTGCTTTAGACTATTATTTCCTTCCTTCTGCTTGCTTTGGTGTCAACTGATTTTTTTTTCTAGTTTCTTAGGATAGAAGCTTAAAGTATTGATTGGCAACATTGTTTCTTTTCTAATGTAAGATTTTAATTCTATAAATTTTCCTCTAAGCACTGCTTTAGCTGCAACCCACCAATTAGATATAATGTATTTTCATGTTTGTTTATTTTTCCCAAAGTATTTTTAAGTTTGCCTTGAGGCTTCATTTTTATCCCATGGATTATATAGAAGTATTTTGTTTAATTTCTAAGCATTGGGGGATTTTCCAGATATTTTGCCATTGATTTCTAGTGTAATGTCATTATGCTCCAAAGACTTAGTGTGTGACATATTCTCTTTTTTTTAATATTTTGTCCTGCCCTCTGCCCCTGGCCTAGTAGGAATTCCGTTAATGCTCTCAAGGTAACATCACCACTCTTGTCCATGGGCTACAGCTCTGGAAGTCAATAAGAGATTTCCATTTCAAAAAGCGTGTTAAGATTTTCTGTGTGAGCCATTATATGGTTTATCTTGGTGATTATTCTGTGTGCAATTGAAAATAATGTGTATCTGCTGTTGTTGAATAGAGTATTTTATAAGTACCAATTAGGTTAAGTAGGTTAATTATATTATTCAGATCTTCTATATCTAATGATATTCTACTTTTTCTAGCAATCACTGAAGTCTCCATCTATAATTGTGGATTTGTTTCTTTCATCTTTTACTTCTAGCAGTTCTTGCTTTGTTAGGTATATACATATTTAGGATTGTTGTGTCTTCTTGGATGATTCATCCCTTTATCATGATGTAGCACACCATGTATCCCTGAAAATATTCCTTTCTGAAGTCTACTTTTCCAGATATTAATGTAATATAGCTACTTCAGCTTTCTTTAGCTTTTGCATGGTATTTATTTATATACTTTTACTCATAATGTATCTATGTTTTTATATTAAAAGTGAGACAATATCAAATGGTCTAATACATATGCAATTGGAATACCAGAAGGAGAAAAGAGAGAGAATGGAGCAAAAATAATTTTTTTGGATTAAGTTATGGCTTAGAATATCCCAAAATTCACCAAACCACAAATCCAAGAAGCTTAGAAACATCAAGCTGAAAACAAACAAAACATCACATCTAGGTATACCATTTTCAAACTGGTGAAAATAAAAGATGAAAAGGAAATATTGAAGACAACCAGAGGGAAAAAAGGTACATTACATTCCCTGGGGAAGGCAGGAGACTTTCAAAGAGTAGTCAGAAACATTTAGTGCCCTATGAGAAGGTCATCAATCCAAAAATTTTTTTAAACATAGAATTGATTTCACCAAACTTATAGCAACTTCTTTTTGCAGAAATCCTAAAACTGAATAACATGTCCTTTGACCACCAGATATTCCAGAGCACAGAGAAGTGCCTTATTCAAAGTAACCCAGGAAAACAATTCCCCGCACACCAGTATACTTCTGTTACTCACCAACTTCTTCATCAGCCTGCCTGCTCTGCTCGAAGACCTGCTGGTGACTTCTGCACTGTTATCGCCACAGGCCTTACAGAGGGGGTTGTGGAGAAGCAGTAAACTCGAAGGCACATTCAACTTTGGGGATGGAGACTACATATGTTGCCCACACAAACTTCCTCAAACAGGTTGTAGGAATGGGAAGGGGACTTTCCCACACCCTGCTCTCCCAAGAGTTAGAGAGACCACTGTTGAAGAGATTGGCAGTGTGGCACCAGGACTGACAACTTTTGACACCTGCACCCTGGTTTCCCTACCCCCGAGAAAGAGGGAGGAAACCAAAGCATCAGGGGGAGGGGGGGAGGGGAGAAGCAAACCAAATAAGGGAAACCATTAAAGACCCAGTATCAGAATGAAATGAGTGTGTGTTTGCTAAGCTACATGTAACATGGTAGATAGAGGAAAATTAAAGAATAAACTGTAAACCAGAACACAGAGCAATTAAATAATGGGAAACATGAATGTTTCTGCTGAGGGAGGAGGAAGAAAATGAAGAGACTGACAGACAGAACAAGCGTGTTGAGAGGGTGGGTGTCTCCTGGGGCAGGGCTGACACACAAAAGCTGAAGCTGTATGTCCAGAAGGAGGGCACCAAGGAGGGAGGCACAGTGAGTAAGGAGTCTTCTCCACAATCTCTTCTTACCTGAAACATACTGAGAAAACATTATGAGTGTGCTCGCAGTGCAGTAAGAAGCTGCTGATGAGAATGATTGGCAGGAGCTGGTTAGCAGCCACAGCTTCAAACGTCCTTGCGTGTGTGCAGAGGGGATTATGCCCCAGCTGTTCCAGTGGCTCAGCTGGATCAAGGCTTCCTCCCTTTACCAAACAACTTTCTTTTTAAGGACGAATCCAATTCATTCTCCAAACAACTACCTTGGAAGCCCCAAGGTACAGCAGAGGGACTCCCTCCCTGCAGTCAATTCCCCATCCCATTTGTTCACTTGCCAGTTTTGCACACTATATATTTTAGAGAGACAAAAAAATTCATATCCCCAACATAGTGACACAGGGATCTTACTTTGGCAAAAAGAACCATCTGAAATTAGGCTTGGGGGTCAACAAAGTCTGCCCTACCGCAGCAGGACACGATGGCCCTGGCTACCACGTTAGCATTGCCGGAGCCTGGGGAAGCTCCCAGCGGGACGGCAATGGTGGGGGAGCACATGTGCTATTGGCTTGTTTTCACACTGGCCTTGGCAGCTACTGGAAAGGTGGTGGTTCTGTGGAAATTACAGGATGATTGACTGGATTCTTTTTCTCCAAGAACCAAAGGAGGAACTGGGATTGTCTCACTTGCTTGCATGGCTTCCTGTTACTAATTAGAATATTCAAATCTTGTGAGGATAAGGTGACCAAAGTCAAAGTTGGAAACGCAGAAGTGACTAAGCTCCCTTAGAAATAAGTAGCCAGAGTATTATTTTGACTCCTCAGATTTCAACTGTGTGTGACAGAACACGGAGCGGCATCAGAGTTTTATCGTCTGAGTAAGGGGAGACTGTGTGGAGGTGGGGTTTTATGAGACCCAAATTACTATGAACGTTTACTACACAAGTTCTTCAATGTTTTCCTCAAATCCCCCCAATGCCTGCCCTTGTTTTTCTCTCCTGGACCTCCTCCCACATTGTTAGACAAACCTGTAGGGGATGCTCTGCTCACAGTCCTGGTCCCGCCTGTGGTGAGAGAAGCCCCGGGAGCCCTGCCTGGGAGAGAGGGGACCCTCCCCAGGGGACAGGAAAGGCTCCCTGTGGGAAGCAAAGTGCCTCTCAGACCGAGCTTAGGTGTCCAACAGGAAAGCAAGTTCTCCCATGAAGCCAGCACCGCCCGGGTCCCAGGAGCTTCCTGACTAAAGCTCAGGCCTAGCCAAGGCCCTGCATCGAGGTGCTGCTGGGCGCCCTGAGAGAGTCATCTTTCAGGCACCGATGAGTTGCACCTTCACTCACCACGTTTCCTTGGTGTCATGGGTTACACTGTACCTCCCCACGAAAGACACGTTGAACTCCTTACCCCCAGGACCTCAGAACATGACCTTATTTGACATAGAGGTCATCATGTGGGGAACTGATATAGGGTTAAGCCTCGGACTGACCTGTGAGCAAAGTCATAAACAATTCCCAGCTTAGAGAGCACAGTCCTCTTAGCATAATTAGGCTTGACCTTGTATAAAGCTCCCTAGATCTTACTCGGGAAGTTAATGGGCTGAGGGAAGTGCAACAAGAACAAAAACAAGTGAAACTTACAACAGTGTAACTTACTGTGTAACTATGGAAACCACTACCTTGTTTACCGCTCACTATAAAATAAAGGCTCAGCTTGCCTTGGGATCCTCTCTCTGTGGCCTCAGCCAGGCACAGGGAAGATCCACGGAGACTGAGGAAAGCTAGAGAGTTCTGAACACTGTCTCCGTGTAAAACATCCTTCGCCGACTCCGTCCACACCTTTGGGAACCCCTGGACCGCTGGGGCTGGACCCCAGCATCATCAGAGTAAGGTGAGGTCATTAGGGTGGGCTCTATGACAACATGACTGGTGTCCTTACAAAATGGAGAAATTTAGACAGAGACAGACGTGCATAGAGGGAAGACGATGTAAAGACACAAACCAAGGAGAGAGGCCTGGGACAGGTCCTCCCTTACAGCCCTCGGAGGGAGCCAGCCCTGCTGACACTTTGGTCTCGGACATCCAGCCTCCAGGACTGTGAGGCAACACATTTCCGTCGTGTAGGCCACCCAGTCGGTGGCACGTGGTTTCAGCAGCCCTAGGAAACCCATACACTCGGCTTTCTCTACCCAAGACCAAGCAGGTCAGGGCCAGGGGGAGCCGGTCTACGTCTGAGCTTGTCCGCTTCTGGATGGGATTTCACAGCGGAGTGAGGGAAACGGGCTCAACAAGGGCTACGCAGTGTTCTCAGGATTGTAAAGGATTTGTTCCCTTATCGGGGATTGAGTCCTTGACCCCAAATCTAAATGGAATAATGGGATGGACACATAGTATGTGTGTGTGTGTGTGTGTGTGTGTGTGTGTGCGTGTGTGAGAAATGGTTACCCAGAAGTGAGATTCCCAGGAGGTGGCCGCAGCCTCGTTCAGGGAGGTGTACAGGTGGTATCATGACTTCCGTGTTTCTGCCCCACAGAACAGTTCCCATTTAGCTTGGACTCCCATCGGAAAGTAAACCTCCCTGCCAAAAAGTCAAAATCCATATTTGCCCACAAAAATAAATCAATATAAAGAGATTCCCCTCCTTTACTTCAAATGGATAAAAGAAATCGCAAGACTGTTATTCTCGAGAGCATTTAAGATCTTGCTCCCTGACACATGTCATCAGTTTAGCTCAAATAAACTCATAAAAATTCAAAATATATATACTAAGCTCCACAAAAGGAAAGGCTCCCCAGATGCAAGGGCAACAGCTTTAGCCAACTGCCATGATTGACATGATCCATTGCTTCTTTTAAACTCTATTAAGAAAACTAATGGGCTCTAGCCGGCTTGGCTCAGGGGATAGAGCATCGGCTTGCGGACTGAAGGGTCCCAGGTTCGATTCCAGTCAAGGGTACATGCCTGGGTTGCAGGCTCGATCCCCAGTAAGGGATGTGCAGGAGGCAGACAATCAATGATTCTCTCTCATCATTGATGTTTCTATCTCTCCCTCTCCCTTCTCTAAAAATCAATAAAAATATTTTTTTTTTAAAAAAAGAAAACTGATGGCTTGGTTGTACATGAGTTTAACTGAAACAAAACAGAGAGACGTTGGATTTTTTGTTAACTAGCTGGATATTTATAAATGGAATTTAAAATATGTAGATAGGAAACCATTCAAAAAGCCAAACAGAAATGACTCTCTTATAACAAGAGCTTCCTCCTCCTCTCTCCATATAGTATATTCATTCCTGGCTAGAGTTGCCAGAAAAAAAATACAGGACACTCAAGTCCAATTTGAAATTCAGATAAATAAGGAATATTTTGATTCTCCAAATATATTTCCATATTTATATTTAATATAAATATTGCATGGGGCACACTTATACACTAAAATATAACTTGTTGTCTATCTGAAATTCAGATTTCCCTACCATCCTTTTGTGTGTGCTAAATCTGGAGTCCTGTTCCCCAAAGCCACCCCCACACAGCTCAGATGGACTGTGTGGTGGCGGCGCGTCCTAATGAGGATTACATTAATTGTGGGGGTAGCTGAACCCCCCCTGCTGGGGAGAGACCCTGAAAGTTCACTCGGGAACCCCTCTGAGGCAGCTGGACTAGGCAGCTGTATTTTCTCCGCCCGCACCCCCGCCCCAGGGTGGGGGTGAAGGAGCTAGTGCCTGGGACAGCGGCGGGGGAGGAGCTCTTAGGAGGCAGGGCGCAGCTGGATCCCTCGGACAGAGAAACCAAACACTGAAATGGCAATGCCGCCCTAGGGGGCCAGGAACAAGTCGCTGGTCCTGGGTGTGGGCGCAGGGGGCCTGGTCAGGACTCGGGGTCGGTGGAATAGCGGGTGCCCGGGCCGCCCTGACTCTGGAGTGTCCGGGGCCCGGGAGTGTCGGTGAGGTCGCCGGCGGAGATGGGGGATGGCAAAGGCGCCCAGCCACACCCGCGCAGGCAGCGGGCTGTCCTTGGTACCCGCCCGCCTGGTCCAGGCCACCTCCCGCCCCCTGGTGGCCACAACTGGAGACGCCACTCACTCATTCAGTTCCCGGTTACAATCCAGGCACTGGGCCTGAGGGCCAGGACTTGGAGGCGGGGATGGGGAAGCGGGAGAGGGGTCCTGGGGAAGCTAGTACTTCCTGAAGCTGAGAAGAGAGTGTTTTCACCTAAGACACCTCATTCACTATCTTCACGGACAAGGGAATCACAGGGATAGACGATGATAGATAGATGAAAGGAAGGAAGGAAAGAAGGAAGGAAGGAAGGAAGGAAGGAAGGAAGGAAGGAAGGAAGGAAGGAAGGAAGGAAGGAAGGAAATAGATAATAGATAGATGATAGATAGATAGATAGATGATAGATAGATAGATGATAGATAGATAGATATAGATGATAGGTAGATATAGGTAGATGATAGATGTAAATAGATAGACAGATACAGGCTTAATAATCGGTTGCATAACTATAATACAGCCTACTGGTTCTGTTTCTCTGCAGAACCCTGAGTAATTCAGTAACCCTGGGGCCTGGGGCCCAGCTCAGCCCAGACCCATCCTTCTCACTTACTCCAGAACCTGGCTCCATTAATACAACCTCTTGTCTTGTCAGTCTTTCTTATCCAATTGATGATTTCCTTCCACATAAAACATTGTTGTTTCCTCTTATCTTAAAAAATAAATAATCTTGATTTCAATGCTCATCCAGCTACTGCTGGGGTTTTTGGTCCTCTTTACAACAACATTCCTCTAAAGAGTTATCTATGCGGTCTGTCCCCAAAGTTCTTTCCTCCCATTCTTTGTTTTCCTTTTTATTGTGAAATGTAACACATATACAAAAAAAAATAGGGGAGGGGGGTGCGTAAAAATAGAAGCAGGCAGCTTAATGATTTATCTCAAAAATACCCTTGCTACAACCATTAGGTCAAGAAACAGCAGGTTAGCAAGAGCACAGAAGCCTTCTCCATGCCCCTCCCACTGCCCACCCCTGTCTGCTCCAAAGGTAACCACCATCCTTTTACAAAAATCACTCCCTGACTTTATTGTTTTACCATTTAAGCATGCATTTCTAAAAACAAACAAACAAACAAACAAAAAACCTGTACTTTAGTTTAACCTGTGGTGGTTTTTTTTTTTTTTTTACCTTTACTGGAATAATAAAAAAAACATCTTCTGTGGTTGGTTTATTTCACTCAATATTGTGTTGGTAAAATTCACCCATGTTGACATATGTAACTGCATTTCATCTATTTTCATTACTTTATAGAATCGCATCCCAGCACTAGTTATCTATTGCTGCGTAACAACTTACCCCAAAAGTTAGCAGCTTAAAAATTACATTTATTTATTTATTTATTTATTTATTTATTTAATATATACTTTTATTGATTTCAAAAAGGAAGGGAGAGGGAGAGATAGAAACATCAATGACGAGAGAGAATCATTGATTGGTTGCCTCCTGCACACTCCACACTGGGGATCAAGCCCACAACCCGGGCATGTGCCCTGACCAGGGATCAAACCTATTACCTCCTGGTTCATAGGTTCACTCAACCTGGCTCACTCAACCACTCAGCCACTCCACACCTATACTCTGAGAGTCAGGAATCATTTGTGGCTTAGCTGGGTGTTCTGGCTTGGGAGCTCTCATTGTAGTTGCAGTCAAGCTGTTGCCTGAGGTTGTCATCTCTGAAGACATAACTAGGGCTGTAGGATCTACTTCCAAATTCACTCACACGGCTGTTCACAAGAAACTAGTTCCTTACCACATGGGCCACTCCACAGGGCTGCTTATGTCATAGATTCCCCAGAGCCAATAGTCCAAGAGAAAAAAGAGAGCTCTCTCTCTTGTGAGAAAGCTTCCCAGATGGAAGCTGCAATGTCTTTTGTATTTTACATTGTCACTTAGTCTTAGAAGTGACACGTCATCACTGGCTATATGCGATTGATCACATGGACCTTCCTGGTCCAGTGGAGAAGGGGACCATCCAAGGATGTGAGCACCAGGAGAAAGCGTTCATTGGAGACCATCTTGGAGGCTGCCAACCACAACCTTTGTATAAACACAGAAAAATGTATTTATCCATTCTATTATCAGTCCACATTTAGGTTGCTTCTAGTTTGGAGCTGTTATGAACAGAACATCTGTGAATGGTCTTGTACGTGTCTATTGGTACACATGTGCATACATTTCTGTTGGATAAATACCTAGAAGTGCCATTGCTAGATCACTGCCTATGCATAATGTCAACTTTAGTAACTAATGGCAAACTGTGTGACAAGTTGATATACAAATTTATAGTCCTCCCTGGAGTAGATGAAATGTCCAGTTGATATGTTTCCTCAATACCATTTGGTATAGTCCATCTTTTCAACTTCTGCCATTCTGGTGAGCATGGAGTGATAATTCATTGTGATTTTAATTGGCATGTCCCTGATGAACAAAGAGCTTGAACAGCTTTTCATATATTTTTTCGGCCCTTAAGATATGTTTTGTGAAGTAGTAGACCTGGACACACAGCAGTCAGACCCTCCTTCAAGGAGGCGGTCAGCAGGCAGCCTTAGGCAGCAACTCCACCCTTAAGCCAGAGAACCACCCTGTCCCAGGTCACGCTGTTCCTAGAAGCCCCTGCCCTGACTGAGCAAGGCCATGTCAGCCTGACACAGGACACGTTAACAAGCAATATCACTCCTGAGCCACAGCAGATTGGTCCAGACGTTGCTAGGCCTACATCGAAGTTCAAATCCTACCTCTGCCCAGTCCTGCTTCCTCCCCTTTTTGTTCAGAATAAACATCTTGCACCACAAACTCCTTCTCAGGGTCTACTTCTGAATGACCCAGTCACCTTTTAAGCCTATTGTCCACTTTCCTATTGAGTTGTCTTTTTTTTTTTTCCTTACCAATTTGTAGGAGACTTTACTTAGTATGGGTTCAAGTGCTTTGTCAATTATGTGTGGCAAATATCTTCTCCTGTCTGGGTCTTGCCTTGTTCATTGCTTTATTGTGTCTCTGAAAACCAGAAGCCCTTCATTTGGATGTAATTTAATTAATCATATTATTTTTTTCCTTTTGAGACATGCTCTTTTTATCCTACCCTAAGGTCATGACGAGATTGTCCTGTATTATATTCTAACAGCTTTTATTGTTTTGTCTTTCAAATTTAGACTTACAAGCCACCTGGAATTAATTGTTGTGTAAGACATGAGATGGGGGCCATATGTCATTTTTTCCCAGATGGATACCCCATTGTCCCAGCACATTTTGAAGATGCCTCCTTCCCTGCACTGTTCTGTGTGCCAACTTGTCACATATGTCAAGTATGTGAGTCTGTCCCCACGTGTGGGTCGGTTTCTGGATTCCCACTGGCCCTTTGTCTGCTCTTGTCCCAATACCACAGTCATAACCCCATTCCCTTTCAAGCCCACTCGGAGTGGGGATTTTGTCTCCAATTGTCCCACTGAAATTGTCCTTATGAAGATTAGCAACACCTCCTCTTGGCAAATCCAATGGTCGATTCTCAGTCTTCAGTTCGCTTGCCTTCTCAGCTGCAGTTGACACTGATACCCACTTCTCGCTGTCACAGCGTCTTCTGGACACCATTGGTTTTTCTCCGTGGGTGCAACTGGGAGTGCCATTCACTTCAAATCAGAGCTGCAGAGAGGGCGCCGCACCAGTTCTCCACACACTCATACATGTTCTCCACACACACACACACACACACACACACGTTCTCCACACACACACACACACACACACACACACGTTCTCCACACACACACACACAGTTCTCCACTCACACACACACACGTTCTCCACTCACACATACGCATACACATATTCTCCACACTCACACAAGTCCTTCACACACACACACACGTTTTCCACATTCACACACACATTCTCCACACTCACACACGTTCTCCACACTCACACACACAAGTCCTTCACACACACACACACACACACACACGTTCTCCACATTCACACACGCGTTCTCCACACTCACACACACAAGTTCTCCACATTCACACACATTCTCCACTCACACACACACATTCTCCACACTCACACACGTTCTCCACACTCACACACACAAGTCCTTCACACACACACACACACACACACACGTTCTCCACATTCACACACACATTCTCCATTCACACACACACATTCTCCACACTCACACACACAAGTCCTTCACACACACACACACACACACACACACGTTCTCCACATTCACACACACATTCTCCATTCACACACACACGTTCTCCACACTCACACACACAAGTCCTTCACACACACACACACACACACGTTCTCCACATTCACACACACATTCTCCATTCACACACACACGTTCTCCACACTCACACACACTAGTCCTTCACACACACACACGTTCTCCACACTCACACACACAAGTCCTTCACACACACACACACACACGTTCTCCACATTCACACACGCGTTCTCCACACTCACACAAGTTCTCCACATTCACACACACATTCTCCACTCACACACACACATTCTCCACACTCACACACGTTCTCCACACTCACACACACAAGTCCTTCACACACACACACACACACGTTCTCCACATTCACACACGCGTTCTCCACACTCACACAAGTTCTCCACATTCACACACACATTCTCCACTCACACACACACATTCTCCACACTCACACACGTTCTCCACACTCACACACACAAGTCCTTCACACACACACACACACAAGTTCTCCACATTCACACACACATTCTCCACTCACACACACACGTTCTCCACACTCACACACACAAGTCCTTCACACACACACACGTTCTCCACACTCACACACACGTTCTCCACACTCACACACACAAGTTCTACACACACACACTTAACTTCCCACGACAATTCTACCCCATGGCAGTGGCTTAAAAACTAAAATCCAGGAATTTTGTTACTATCCCTCCATTTCAGCTCTGCTGCTACTAGGTTGCAGAGGGATTGGGGGAGGCAGGCACTTGTTTCAATGGGATTACAAAAGTACCTACTAACAAATGCAAAGGAAACTGCAAATCACACTGAGATGGAGGAAGACTTTCCTTGCTAGAGATTTTGTTCTCACTCTAGAAACTATTCTTTTTAACACCCTGACAATTCACAATCTCGGTTTTGGTATTAGCAAACCTAAACGCCATCTGAAATGCACTGCGCTTGCAGTGTCACTCCTGACATTTTGTGAGATACCCTGTCATTAAGTCAGCGCACTAGAAGGATGTGGGGGTTTCCGTGTATAAATGATGCTCTGAATCCTAACACGACTGTCTCACTTCCAAGTCTCAAAAGCATTTTGCTGAAAATCACATCCTTATAATTTCCATGATGACAGGCCTAAATCAGTGTGTTGTGAGGAGGGCTGGGGTAGATAGGGCAGGATCCCTTGGATCCTGAGACAAGGAGGAAGTGCAGCGTTCTGAACCAAGGGTTGGGGGAACTCCAAGACACCAGGAAGGGGTGTCTTGCCTCCCTTCAACTTGGAGCCCCTCCAGATGCTCCCCATCATTCTCTCATGTGTGGAGAAGAGGAATTGTAGGCTTTGGGAGAAATTTGGAAAGTGATGCACATGATAGCCAGTGACTGGAGTCCCAAGAGCGTGGCACAAAATAAATAAAGTTGGGGAAATTTGGATGTGATTAATAAAGGAAGCGGACTAGTTTTGCAAAGATACAGATGCAGAGTGATGTAGAAATGCGAGAGCCTATCGTACTTCAGAAATATTAGTGAATATTGCCTTGGGAATCTGCAATATAGTTTAGAGGTCATGATTTTTTAAATCTCATTGAATTCTAGTCACATGCCTAATTTTTTATCAAAATATCAGCAAATTTGATTGCCCTCTCTATTCACCTGCATCATCTCTAAATAAATACATTTTCACAGCTAGAAACAAACAAATTTCCCCTCAAAGGATGATCAGGTGCCAGCATGACTGTTCAGAAAAATATTTCAGCGGGTCCTCAATTATTTCAACCAATGGGGGTTCCAAACACTCCCTGGCTTGGCAGCGTCTCAGGAAGGACATGGCCAATGGAACGGCGACTCTCCGACCAGGACTCAGACTCACAGGAGGCAGACAATCGGTTTGTTGGGAAGAGTGTGGAGGGCTGTTGTTTGGGGGAAGGACAGGCTTTGGGGTTGAGGTTTTGGGGAGGGATGCAGAGAGCAATGAAAAAAAATCTTTTATGGTTACAATATACAACAGAGTGTTCACTTTTTACACACCCTTTTTCCATGGTCATGCTGGACCAGTTTCAACTTGGAAAATTCTGGGTATTTTTCAGTTGGTGAACTATCATTTGTAATATAAAACTGTCTTGACAACAAGGTAAGAGGCTTACATGCACATTATTCTCCAGGACGATGACCTCGCTGGTCCTCATGTTCACTAAATAGAACTCACACCCTTTGAAAATATGTGTTCTGTATCTCTTTGTAAAGAAGTTCTATATATTTTGAACTCCAACTTTTTGGGACAATTTCCGTGGATCTCTCATGTTTCTGCACACAGCTTTGCTTGCAGATCCTTTAGATTAGGTTTTCCAAGCTCAAAATTCTTCAGCTGTGACACAAACACACTGCATGTGCAGCACCCGCCTGGGCTAATCCACGCCCCCCCCCCCATGGAGCCGGGGGGACAAGAGGAGCAGATGGGGAATGAAGCTCCCTCCGCCTTCGGTGCCTCTGACCTGGGAGTCCCGTCTTCTGCCAGTGTCCGTGGCCCTGTTGTGGGTTAACTCATTAGCTTGTACAGAGTAAAAATCTCAGACCTTTCATAGTTCTTAAAAACATCCAAAAAATTTAAATTTGTAGAATAAAAGGATTTCTTTGTCCTACCTGACTTCCTACCTCTCTCAAGAAAACAATCTAATACAGTTCTGACACAATGAACAAATATGGATTGTCTCCTGTGGTTTGTTGCAAAGCGACTTAATGTTTCCAGCCAGAAAACCGAGAAGTGAATTGAATGTATTAAAGGACACACATAGGAAAGGAAACAGATAGGAATAACAGAGATTAAAGGAAAAGGAAATAATCCTAGAATTCAGAAATATAAATGCATTAGAAAGCATGTCTTAAATTGTGGTTCTTAGTCCCACAAGCTAACCCATTCTGTACTTCTGAAAAGTGCGGCCATAGCGCCCTCTACTGGAACCACACTGAAAACTACAGGTAACCATTTGCAGTTGCTTTGTGGACTGCACTCCTCCGTGGCATCCATTGCTGCCATTATCCAGATTTTAACCTCAAGTAGACAGACCTCGGAACCTCAGGTGTTCAGAGGTGAGAGGAACACAGTTCCCTTTGCAGACCCAGCTTGACAGGTTTTGCTGAACCACTTAGTGCTGAAGAGAGTGGATAGCCCTTACCACACTCACCTTTAATTTGTAGCAGCCACTGATTGTGGGGACCACTAACAGAGCTGCAGCCTTTGCTGGAAATCAACCACCAGCCCTTCTGCCCTTACCTGCCCCACTTCCATTCCATGGGCCTCTCCCTTCTTCCAGTAATCCCCATCACCAAACCGGCTCAGTTCCATCACCAAACCCATCACTTTGCTCCTGGGCCACTGTAGAGCTAGACACAGTGAATGCCAACCCTTCAACTCCAGCAGAGTAGCACAACTGTGAACTCAAATGGTGATTTGGCAAAGGTCCAAACCTTAATTTTAGCTTAAATGTCACCCTATCAGTACTTCAAACACAGAGCTTCCAAATGTTTTTACCATGCATTGACATCAGAAGGAATAATCACCAATAAAATGTATTATTTATTTATAAATTATAGAAGTGTACAATTGAACAATATATTGTGTACATTATAAAACACACAAAAATAGAAATTTCAAAGGATGAGATTAAATACAAATAACCATTTTAACATTTCCCCAATGGACGGATCATCCCATGCCCTGCGATGTGCACCCCCACCTGAGACTACAGCCCTAGAGCCTGCCAATGACTGCTGCATTTGGATTTTTAGCTCAGGTTACAAAAATGTATAAGATCACAGCTTTTTTTTTTAAGTTTTGCAAAATAGCCCTAGCATCAAGTTTAAATATGTGAAGATGCTTAATGCTAACTTCTTAAGACGTGTTTGGATTAATCACAACACAGCTGGTAAAATGTCACATTATGGTTCACTGTTAGGCTGTTTCACTTTAAGGCAGACTATAATAGGGGATTTCAAGGAGTTGAGTAAGAATACTTGGGGAGAAAAATGCTTTAAAGAAAGGTCGAGGATTTGCTTTCTTTTTTAAGCCAATAAACAGCTAGCACCTAAAAATATAATCCCTCTGCCTACAGACTGAAAAAAAGACATTCCAAACAATGGATATTAGCTAATGCTAAAGGATTAAAATAGATTGCCACACATCTGCCCTGATACTGGTGAGTTCTTAGGAACACAAATTCTTGCCCTGACTGGTTAGAGCATTGTCCTACACACCAAGGTGTCGGGTTTGATCCCTAGTTACGGGATATACTGCAATCAACCAATGAATTCAGAGGTGGAACAAATGAATGTTTCTCTCTTTCTCTCTAAAATCAATCAATAAATAATTTTTTAAAAAAGAAAATACAATTTTTTTTTCATAGCCCCAGTATCCAATCACAGACCCAGGCGCATAGACACTCAGTAAATATGCAATGAATGATGACCAATAATCCCCAAAAACTATCTGAAGTGCTGAATTCCATTTGAAAGAATTGTTGCTAAAGAACGTTCCAGTATCTGGTTTTGATTGGCTGAAACAAGTAACCGGATAAGGATTGTGGTCAAGAATAATATGCTCAGCCCCAGCCAGTGGCTGTACACCAAAAAGGCTGTGGGTTTGATGCCTGATCAGGGCACATACCGAGGTCAACGGGTTCAAACCCTGATTGGGGTGTGTACAGGAAGCAGCTGATTGATGTTTTTCTCTCTCTCAAATCAATACACATATCCTCGGGTGAGGAATAATAATATGCTCAGAGCCTCATTGCATTCAACACCTCCCTCCCTTCCCCGCCCCTCCTCCCGCTCTGCTTCCCCCCAGGGCCTGAGCTTCCCACCACACAGTGGAGCAATTCCGATCAACAGGCTGGTGCTTCACCTCTCAGTGCAAGCTGAGAGAAACACAACAGAACATTTATTCTATACAACCTCATTCAATGTGCCCCTTAATTTCTAAAAACGGACCAAAAAATTTAAAGTACATGAACATCTGACTTTGAGATTGAGTTATGCACATAGAAGACAGCGTGGGGCCTCAAGTTTTATAACCCTAACATTTACAACTGCTAGACTTTTAATTGTGGTTTCCCCTTGGGAGAGTTTTTTGTTTTAATAGGAACTTCACCAATTACAAAGATAAAAATATTATGCAACTTAATTTCATAATGTTTCACTTTGTATACCCACAGTTTTCATCTATATGTTCATGTATCCCATGACAAAATGTCACTTTCTTGATGGGAACAAAAACAGGAACTACACTCAATAAGGGTTTCCATTAGATTAAATGCAAACCAGGGTACGTTTAAGTCAGTTCTCACTAGTAAATCTCAGTTAAGGGAAAGAAAAATGGGATGCAGTTTCCAGACTTGCTGGAAAGATGAACCATAACCCGAAGGCTCAAGCCTTTCGTTACTGTGGTATGGAAAGAATTTAATGTACTCATTAGAGAAAAATGTACTTATTTTATTGGGAAGTACACATACAGGGTGCGGCAAAAGTAGGTTTATAGTCGTGAGTACATGAAACAGAGTTTATTATTGTATTATTAATTATTGCATTATTTTCCAAATGAACAGCTGTAAGCCTACTTTTGCTCCACCCTGTATATCACCCGAAGGGCAAAGGAAAATGGAGCGGTGGGTTGAGGTGATGCTGTTGTGGTCAGCACTGTGGGGAGTTACTGGGTTGTGAAATCATCCTTACTAGAGTCAAACAGAAAGAAGCCAGTTATTTCAATAAACTGATAAAGCCTCTTTAAGAGAAAATAGCCAATAGAATAGACATTCCTTTCTTGGAAGAATTTTTCACGAGAACCATGACCTATGCATGTTACACACTGTTTGGTTTGCTCACTTTGCCTTCACGCCACACGCGTTCTCTAGCCTCCCCTTTCACTGATGCTACAGGCTGGTTCACTCCCTTCCACAACCACCAGCTGCCTCCCCTGCCACCAGAGCTTCCCAGTAAAACCTGACTCAAAAATTAAACCCACTCCTGACTTGTAAAATGAAACAAATCCTCAGTGGCACTCCTGCCCCCCAAGGAAGGGTCTCACACCTTTAAAAAGAAAAACAGGTGATTAAAGTTCCAATGGAAAAACTACTTTCACTGTATCTCAGAAAAGACTACATCCTCAATTTAGAACCCCAAAAAACATTCATGTTTCTGGTAATTTTCAAGTTTTATTTCCAATTACTGCAGTAACAAAATACCAGTACTAATTCTGCATGGAAAGTGGCAAACTTTTAAATACACAAGGTCACAAATTAGTATTCTGATAGTACTTTGGCCCATGAAGATTTTGATAGGAGAGTAATATTACAATCAGTCCTATAATATTAGAATCTTATGCTGCCTCCATACCTAGTCATGAAAATATTCATCTTACTTCAACGATTCATCACGTATACATTCCTACTCTTTATGAGCATTCTCCTTCTAGGATGTAGTGTGAGAGGGAAAGTCCTCCCATTCGTGGGTTTTTCTATGGTATATAGAAAGAGCAGTCACTTCAGCAGTAATGTACAATATTAAATTTTTAGTTGGAAAATAAAAGAATTATCCTATTATATCCTTTCTCTGGGAGTAAAAAGACACACACCATTACAAACGTAAAACGAGTCAAACTTCTATTTTATTGACAGGAGTCCAAAATGAATACAAAAAATGCCTCCTCTGCATTTATATATTTTTTTTCCTTAAAAGGCTTGTGATAGAATCAGGTAGATTAAAAGCTATGAATGTGTTTCAGCTTTTATAATGAACCTTTAAAAAAAGGTTTAATAACGTAAGTCACCACATCAGAGAACATATGGTCCCACAATCATTTTTAGATCTATAGCTTATAAAAGAACTAGATCCTGCATTGATCTGCTCAAACAGAGGCTTAAAAATATTTTAAGCCATTAAAAGCCATTTTAATAATCTGTCTATTAACTCTGGGAAATTAAGAAAGGAAAATCCCAAAATGTAGCCCTCTATTTAATGTGGAATGTGAGAGAATGCCAACTTATGATGATGACAGCTAAAAATAAAAAGTTTAAAGCTATAAATGGAACTGTGATAAATAATCTTGTATCACTGCAAAATGTCAATAAATGATAGCGCTTATCAAGATGAAAACTTGAGCAGATGTTACTTAAAACAGAGTTGTGATGTTTATCATACTTTCTTGCTAAAACTAAAACTGAACAAAGAAGTTGCTCATTTATAGACTGTTTTTCATGTACTTTTTCTTTTACTGGGACCATAAATTGATCAGATAATACATAGCCCACACTTCTGGACATTATAACAAAGGGTTTATTATCATTTGCAGATGAAGTAAATGCACCCTCCCATACTTGAAAGGCTTTAACAAGCCTTAAGCATTTTTCAGACTGTACCAAGGCACCAGCACTGCCTATGTTATATTATGCATCCATTTCTAGGAAAGAATACCTCCCTCAACATCAGTTCTGCACTGTTTCTGGTTTATTATACACTTCCAAAACAGCAAAAAATTGCGAACATGTGCAAATATGGTCCATTTGTAGTCTTGCTTAGTCATCATCTTCCTCTTCTTCTTCCTCTTCCTCAAAGCTATCTTCAAAGCCCTCGCTGTCCTCCTGGTCTTCATCCCCCTCTATTGCTGTATCCCACTGTGGATGATTTTCTGGCACAGGCTTAGCCTCATGAACTTCCAACTATAAAGAAGAATTAAATGTAGACAACAGAAATGTTGATAGATATAACTGATTAAAAAAAAAAAAAAAAGGTTTTCTTTGACCAAAGCAGTTATAAATAACTAGAGGCCCAGTGCATGAATGCATGTACCAGTGGGATTCCTCGACCTGGCCTGCGGGACTGGGCCAAAACCGGCTCTCCAACATCCCCCAAGGGGTTCTGGATTGCGAGAGGGCACAGGCCAGGCCGGGGGACCCCACCGGTGCGGGCCAGAGAGGAACGTAGGAAGTTGGCCAGCTGGGGAGGGACCGTGGGAGAGCTCCAGAGCGTGTCCAGCCTGTCTCGCTCAATCCCGATCGGCCGGACCCCAGCAGCAAGCTAAACTACCAGTCAGAGCGTGTGTATCCTGGTGGTCAGTGGACATCATAGCAACTGATCGACCAGTCGACTGTCTGCCCCCTGGTGGTCAGTGCACATCATAGCGACTGGTCGACTGTCTGGCTATGGCATAGCCAGAGGTTGAGCGGCCTTAGCATATTATTAGCATATTACGCTTTGATTGGTTGAATGAATGACCGGACGACTGGACACTTAGCATATTAGGCTTTTATTATATAGGACTAGATTTTATGGTCATAACTCTAAATTTGAAGTATTTATTTAGAACAGACATTCATCCCAGAAATAAGAAGGTAAATCTACTAACATGTAAATGTAGTTAAATTTCTGTTTGATAGTTTGATTTTATAGAAGCTATACTATTTATTCTGTGGAATGAAAGATTAATAATTGTAATTCCTGAGCAAGAACAATGAGTGATGTCTTCATGTCTTCTGCTGAGGGAAAAAAACTCAAATGTGACTTTCAAAGAGGTTATTTTGTAGCCTCCAGACTCGTGAAGCAAAATTCTACAGCCAAGGGAAAGACATATGGTACCCTTGTGGGAAAAGAGGTGTGCCTTTACTGGCTCCCTTTATGCTGGGACGCCAGTCCACATGAAATGATACTGTAGCACAATCTTCCTAAGCCAACAGAATGCTTTCACAAAAATCCTGCAGCGAAATAGTAAACACTAAGGGGAGTGTGGTTCAAATGACACTTACACAGAGTATATGCTCTAAAATGCTAAAGAATAAATTACTTTCAAAATTAATAAACAGCATTTTTATATACCAATAATGAACCATCAGAAAGGGAAACTAAGAAAACAACCCCATTTACAATTACATAAAAAAAATAAAAAACCTAGGAATAAATTTAACCAAGGATGTAAAAGACCTGACTCAGAAAATTATAAGACAATGAAGAAAAAACTGAAGAAGATACAAATAAGTGGAAGCATATACTATGTTCATAAATAGGAAGAATTAACATCATTAAAATGTCCATACTACCCAAAGAAATCTATAGATTCAATGCAATTCCTATCAAGATACCAATGGCATATTTCACAGAACTAGAATAAATATTCAAAAAAATGAATATGGAACAGCTGTCCATGAGGAAACTCCTAGCGATGGGGTCTTTAAAGGGTAGCTTTTACTCTTCTGTTTATTCTAAACAACTGTTGTCACTTAGAAGTCCCCACTATGAACTCTAAGTCTCTGTGCTAAATGTTTTACATACTTTATTTTGATAACATTGACCTTTATCTGAGCAATACCAGTTGAGAAATTTCCCCATTCTTTTGTATTCTGGGAGATGACAAAGTGTAAAGGATCCTCTTAAATGCCAAGGCAGGACCATCTCCATCTTTCCTCATGACCCCATAAAACTTGAGGATGACACCCTTATTTATCGAGAGCCCCTTCCTTTTGATAAAATGAACCTTTTCCCTATTACAGTAACCTAAATAATCTCCTTAGAAGAAAGAAAAATTAATAAACAGGCCAAGAGAATCTGTGGGAAAACACACTATCCTTTTCTAAAGAAAACAGAACCCCTATAAAGTTACAGCACATTAAAAGGTATCACTTAAGTAATTTATAGTCAAGATTCTAAATTATTACAGTAATTTATATCTAAGATTCTAAATTGTTAACACCCCTTTAACTCAACAAATTTGGTTTATTACTGAAAGAACAGTCCATCAAATGTACCATATATAAAGTATGAGATGAACTCTTTTTCCATTACTCTACATTTTAAAACTAGAAATGCTTCCCTAGTATATTAAGCACTTCTTCAAATAGATAACCACATTTACTGAAGAGTCACTATTCTTACCTTCAAAGGTTTTATCTGATCCAAACCCATATAGGAGTCTGATCTCAAAAACACTGTATACTGATAATTTCCAGGCTTACCCGGTGCAGGAAACTTCAGTTCTACCTGGAAGAAAAATTAGCACTTAAAATCTGTATCTTGAGGAGTGGAAAAAACACCACAGAACTCCTAAAATTCCTTCACCAGAGTATTTAATAGCTAGGTGTTTACTCAGATGACAGCCTAACAAATGCTACAAAAGTTCTAACAACAGCAAATATGTATATGATACTTATGTCATACATTATATATACTATACAAAAGGAAATAAAATTAGGCAGAATCAATAGGGTTAATTTGTATCACCATAATTTAAGAAAGTATATTTAAAGCAACAAAGTTCTTTGTTGACCATCACACCCTGACAACTTGAAGAAATGAAGCAAGTAAGGTATAAAAGTAAAATGAAATGTTGAAATAAAATAGACTTCACCAGAAAGGTAATAATTCTTGCCAAATTTACTTATTTCTAAGATAAATGCTGTGAAATAATAGAATATATATATATTGGTCCCTGCTGTTGGTTCCTGGCACAGAGCTCCTCAAATCCCTATAACTTTCTAAGTGACAAGCACACTAGGAGAATCTTTTGTTCTAATATTTGCTCTCTGACCCTGATTCGTAAATCCTTTGAAATTTCCTGGGTGATAGGAATGTTTTATTCGAATGAGGTGACTCCTGGTGGACTCCTAGATAAGAACTGGTCACCAGAAAGACAAGCCATGATTAGAGAAGCTTGGAAAGTCCAGTCCCCCACCCCATTCTCCAGAGAAGGGCTGGAAATTGAGTTAATGATCAATCACAACCTATATGATGAAGCCTCCATAAAAATTCCCAAACAAGGGGTTCAGGGGAGCTTCCGAGATTGTCAACACATGGAGGTGCTGGGAGAGTGTATACTCAAAAAGAGCATGACAGCTCCATGCCCCTTCCCACATACCTTTCTTATCTATCTCTTGCATACGGATGTTCATTTATATTCTTTATCATATTCTTTTATAACAAAATGGTACACGTGTTTCCTTGAGTTCTGTGAACCATTCTGGAAAATTACTGAATCCAGGGAGGGAGTCATGGGACCCTGATTTTTAGCCATTTGGTGAGAAGTACAGGTGACAACCTAGGACTTGTGAGAGGCACCTGAAGTGGGAAAGTGGGGGACAGCAGTCTTGTGGGACTGATCTTAGCTGGTGAGATCTGACACTATCCAGCTATACTGGCAGCATTTAGTTAAACTGAAGGACACTCAGCTGGCATGACAGAGAATTGCTTGGTGTGGGAGGCAAACCACACATCTGTGTCAGAGTATTGTGAGGTTGTTAGTAATGTGATTGAGTAAAGCAGAAACACAGGAGAAGTTATGTTTTTCCTTTACAAATGCCCAATGCCTTAAAAGGTCAAGAAGATATTTTATTTCCTATCAAATCATAAACTTCAAATACAGAGCTACAAAGTCTTAGAAGTTTTAATTCTACTTGGACAAAGGAAGAATACATATTTAAGATAACATTTGGAATTTCTGGTTATCTGCCTCCAATCTCCAAAATTCAGATTTTGTAGGCAAGATTATGTATTACAATATGCCATTAAGCCCCAATTGGGTAGCTTAGTAGGTTAGAGCATCGTGAGGATACATCAAGGTTGTGGGTTTGACTTCCTATCAAGGCACATACAAGAATCAACCAATGAATGCTTAAATAAATGAAACAACAAACTGATGTCTATGTCTCTCTCTCCCTCTCTCCCTCTTTTTCTCTAAAAATCAACTTAATTATTATTTTTGAAATTTTTAAAAAAATGACATTAATACAAACTAGAAAAATATGACGGGAGAATCTCTTTTTTTATTGATCTCACAGTTTGGTTTTCCTAACAACTAAAATACAAAAACCTAAAAATCATAAAAGAAAAATTACTTAATCACATTATTAAAAAACTCCAAATAAATAAATGGATAAGCAAATATGTATAATTTTGCTTGGTAAAAACAATCATAATAGTAAAACAAACTGGGGAGAAACATTTGCTATACATATAACAAAGGGCTGTTTTCTTAACATTAAAAAAAAAATCTAAAACCAACTAAAAGACCAATAACCTGACAAAAAAGAACAATAGTCACAAACAGATACAAAATGAAATACAATTCAAACACCCTGATTTTCAATCTTCAGATTCACTCATTAAAACTACACTGAATACAACCAGCAGAGTAAAAACTGATGCAGGCAAGAATCATCAATGTATGCTAAAATGAGTGGCTAAGAGATTGTTGAAGAACAGGATAGTCACCTGGTACCCAAGTATCACCTCCCCTGCCTCCCTAGGTTAGGGGAAAAAAATAGCTTTCACAAGAGAGAAAAGCTTTAACTAAATGATCAACCATAATATCAGCAATATGGGAAGAACTGTTACATTTATGCCCTTGATGTAATGCACTAAGGTTACAGCATTTGCGTAGTATTTTGGCCAAAAATATTTAAGATGAATAAAACCATGAGTAACTAATGAGACAAATTCAAACAAAGGAATATTCTACAAAATGCCTTGCCTAGACTCTTCAAAAATATCAATGGCATGAAAAATTGAAAAAGAAAAAGGCCAAGGAAGTGTTCTAAAGAAGAATGGCAACCAAATGTAATACGTGATCCTTGATTGGATCCTGAATTTAAAAACAAAACTAGCCCTAGCTCACGTGGTTCAGTGGTTAGAGCTTCAGCCCATGCACTAAAGGGTCCCAGGTTTGATTCCCAGTCAAGGGCACATACCTGAGTTGCAGGTTCAATCCCAGACCCCAGTCAAGGTGTGTGCAGGAGGCAACCAATCGATGTGTCTCTCTCACATGGATGTTACTCTCTCCTCTCTCTATCCCCCTCTGCCCTCCCTTCTACTCTCTAAAAAGCAATGGAAAAAATATCCTCACTCCTTGGGTGAGGAGTAGGAAAAAAAAAAATCAAGAATAAAGAAGAAAAGTGTTCCCAAGGGATAAAATATGTTCATCACAACAGTGGCCAATGCCACATAATCAAAAATTCCACACTAAAAATCTAATCACCCATTCTTACATTTTTAGGAAAAGTATATAACTTAGCACTAACCATACATTTTTGTACAATGCAATGAAAGTCTAGAGTGAAGGAAAGGCATATATTCTTAGACACGGTGAAAATCTCCAAAAATAAGTTGAAAACAAGTTTTTTCAAAGACTGACCAAGTTGCCTACCTTAGCCATTCAAACTTTATAAATTTTAAATGACCTCCCCCAGGAGACATCAGAGAATAGTTTAAAATGTCTTAAAATGCAATAAGCCAAATATGATAAACTGTTTTCTAAAAACAAATTTTATGAAGCAGCATGATGATGAGATGCTGTACATTGGTAAAAACTAAAATACTACTGTTGGACAGTTACCTCTTCTGTATCTTTCAGTGTACACACATGATATGGCATAGATATTAGTGTCTGCTCCTTCCTATCTGCAATATAAAGCCACCACCATTCTTGTTTTTCCTGCAAACGAAAAAAAGAGTATAAATCATCAGAAAGAACTAGAGAAACAGTTTTGCCTTGTTTCAATTAAGAGGTATTATCCTTGTTTTAGTCACTGCTGTACTGTACAAAATAGATGTATAAGAAATATTTACTGAACAAATAAATTTTTCTTATCCACTTGTAGATCTGCTCTCCAAAAGAATTCTGTATCGAACGTTGGGGTTTCCAATGGCCCCTTAGGCCCTATCAATGGGCCTCTGTATTAAAAACCCCTGATTAACCTTAAGAAAACTAAAAAAGAAGATATTCTAAAAAAAGAAAACAGTATAAACTATTACAATAGCATCTAGCAAATAATCTTAGTAAGCTCAGCTAGTAATAAGCAAAAGCCAGGAAGTAGGAGTGGAAGAGACTTGGGCAACCAAATGAGAAATCAATAAATTGAAACACATTACTCATAAGAGACCATCTTGAAGTCTAAGAGCCTATACCTTTCATTGCACATGATTTGTATATTAATAAGTTCAGCATTTTTAGGTGTACTTCATAAAAGATTAGAAACAGAAAAGGAGCTGGTTAAAAACAAAACAAAAACACCTGTCACCAGAAAGCACAGCAGGGACATCAGGGAGAACCAACGGAAACAGAAAAACTAAAAAAAAAACACAAAAAAAAACAGATGACGAAGCAGCCTGGAAGCACTGAACTCCAGTCTGCTTGTTACCATCACTACATTACAGTATATCAGTGGTTGTTTAGTCATCTGCTTAGGACAGAGATCTTTATAAAATAGCTTAAAAAATGTTTTGGAGCCAACAATAAAATTAACTCTAGAATATTCTAAATACTTAACCAAAACAACAACAGACTATTCTAAATAATTATCAAAAGAAGGTTAAAAAAATAACTTTTTACTGAAGTTTCATAGGAAAAATGTTTGTGTTTAAGCTAAAATCACTTGCACTTCCCATTTTATTTTAACCGTGAGGCATTAAAATTAAAAGCTCTTTTGTTTAAATGACTTAAAAGCAATTTTAAAAAAGTAATACAACATTAATAAGCAGAATAAATAAATCACAAGTACATGTTACATGATTAGCCCAGCCTCAGCTTAACCTGAGGGTTAGGACGACCACAACAGGATATGTGTATCTATATAAGTTTATCTGTGTGTTTTGCACACACAAAGTGGGTAAAAACATAATTGCCTGAAAGTGGAGTATTAATACCTGGGCTTTGTGGGCCATAGAGTCTGTTTTAACTACTCAACTCTGCCATTGTAGCAGGACAAGAATGAATGTGGCTGTGTTCCAGTAAAACATTTACAATAAAACTTCATTCACAAGAGCGGGAGGGAAGCAGATCTGTCTGCATGCTGCAGTTTGCCAATTATGTTTTAAAGCCACACAGGCCTGGATTATTTCATTCCTCTAACCATTGCTTTTCTCTTCTGTTCAATGATGAGTGCCTACCTCAGGCTGTGTAGTAAAGATGAACTGAGATCATACAAGTAAAATATGTTAGAATGTCTAGCATAAAGATAGCAATAAATAGGTTATGATTATTAGTGAAGTGAGGTAAAGGCCTCTGTTATTTAGGTAGTTGTGACATTTCACAGTCAGAACATGCATGTAACATAGGAAGCACAGCGATATGTTCAAGAACATGCATTTCTTCTTTACTTCACTTGGAGAATGCCTCTCCCTCCCTTCTCCCAGGCTACTTATTAAAACGAGACTCATTCCAGAATATCTATTAAGAAGCATGGGAATATCAATCTGTGGCATGGCACCTGTGCCTAAACTCTGATGCACATGGTGAAAGTGGAAAAGATGCTCTACCCAGAGTTATTTGTACGTTAAACAAAATTGTTTTTCTGTTGTGTATGATTCCCAACCATTCTTAACATATTAAATATAAATATAGTAAATGGCCCTGGCCGTTTTGGCTCAGTGGATGGAGCGTCGGCCTGCGGACTCAGGGTCCCAGGTTCGATTCCGGTCAAGGGCATGTACCTGGGTTGCAGGCACATCCCCAGTGGGAGGTGTGCAGGAGGCAGCTGATCGATGTTTCTCTCTCATCGATGTTTCTAACTCTCTATCCCTCTCCCTTCCTCTCTGTAAAAAATCACATATTAAAAAATAAATAAATAAATATAGTAAATGAGTTTCAATAACATGAAAGTCAATTATTAATATAAATCTTTAAGTGGGTAGTTGTGTAGATACTTGGGAAGTAGACAGGTAAACATTAGAAAAGTCCTAAATAAATAGTATCTGATAAATGGTACTTTGAGATGCTTAACATGCAGATGCAGATTATATTGGGAAAAGGTATTTTTACTGCTAAAATGTTCTAAGAAAGTGAATGAATATTTTGCCTGTTAACTAAGCATGGTCTAAAATGAAACTGTTACAAGGATAAAAATTATGCAGCTTAAAGAATCCCATGGCACTTTTAAAAATAAATCAGAGTGAACTTATTTGCTTGATTTCAGGAGCCCTGTGGTTGGCAGACGACCAAGGCAATGGGAAAAATGCCCCTAACAGATGGGCTAATGTTCAGGACATGCCATGGATCAGCATATGTATTAAGATGGAATCCTGGGCTGACGTCTCACCAAGTCACAACAAAAGTCTGTCAGAGCGACTCATTAATTATTAGGAAAGCCAAATTACTTAGGAATTTGCTTTCAGCAGCTCCCAGCAACTCTGCATTGACAGAGCAGAAAGCAGAGTGATACATGAAATCACCTGCCAAACATGAGTGGTAAACATAGGTTCTATGGCAAAGCTGTGAGGCAATCTGCAGAACAGCTTCCCTGAACAGAGGCAACTAGTTCTTAACCTCTAGCCACAGACAGAATCATCCACAGAAGTGAAATGTCAAGCAAATCCCATTCATTTGAAAGACAAATATAGCCTATAAAGGAGATCAAAAGTTGAGCAGCCCACAAGCACAAAGTAAACAAGGACAAGGGAACAAGCAGCATTGCAATGACCTGACCTGAGCCAGAGGCTCAGCCACGCTCACAATTACTGACCTTTAGCTGGTCCCACAACTGCCAAAGTCTGAGGCAATTACTGGGACCACAGCAAGTTTAGTAGCTCTAGGATGCCAGTACAGGTCTCACAAAGAAAGCCCATGGGAAAAGTCTAAGAACTTTCATCCTATTTAAAACTTGACAGAAGTGAAAGATTCACAATAGCCACCTAGCTAGAGCCAAAATATGCATTTGTATGAGTAGCTGCCTGAACTGCTAATGAGAAATCATAAAACACAACCCTTAGTAATCTGCACACATGCACAGAGAACCACAAAAATTCTTAAAAAGTTAACAATCCTCTTTTTAAACACATAATTCATATAGAGATATATCCTTCATGGTTCAATACCCTATCAGGGCACATGCCTGGGGTCTGGGCTTGATCCCCAATAGGAGGTGTGCAGGAGGCGGCCGATCGATGATTCTCTCTCATCATTAATGTTTCTCTCTCTCTCTCTCCCTCTCCCTTTCTCTCTCTATAATCAATAAAAACATACCTTAAAAAAAGAAATATATGCTTCAGAAATGAGGCCTATCAAGAACAGACCGCATTTAGCACATCTGAGCCAGTACCCACCACAAAGGATAAATGGCAACTGAGAATATATGAAGAGAAAGTGAATGGAATAAGGAAAACACTAGGCCATGTGTAACTCACCTCAGGAAAGTAAAGACTATAAACAGGATGTGTTATCTTTGATTTGGTTTCCAGTAGAGCTCTTTCCTTTCGCTGTATACTTTGTTGTAATTCTTGCCACTCCTAGTAAAATAAAAATTAAATGAAATCAAGTATGTTTTCAATCATTTTGAGGAGCTTCCATCTTATTCTATACTAGAAGCCTGGGGCACGAATTCATGCACAGGTGGGGTCCGGCCAGCCCGCCCCAGTCAGGCTGAGATCGGCCCAGGCTGTCCGGGGGTAGGGACCACAGGCGGTTGGCCAGCCGGCCTCGCCCCCTAGTTTAACTCCTGGTTGAGGGGACAATTTGCATATTAGCCTTTTATTATATAGGATTATTCCTGAAAATGCTAACTACTGCTAAGTTCAGTCCCACCAATCTGGTCATGTCCCTGCTCAAAACTTACACTACTTTTCATGAATCAAATCTAACCCGTTTAGCATGACCACAGTTCCATTCACAATCTGACCTGGCCCATCTCTCCAGTCTCCAATCACTGCCGTCCTCCTTGCACTCTTTACTACAGTCATTTCAAACTACCTAGACTTCTCTGAACTCACAGAGCTATTTCACTTGTCCTAAACCCTGTTTCCATTTTTGTTTTCCTCTTTCTCTACCTGACAAATTCCTACTCATTATTCTTTCAGGAGCATCTAAAGCAGTGGTTCTCAACCTTCCTAATGCCACGACCCTTTAATACAGTTCCTCATGTTGTGGTGACCCCAACCATAAAATTATTTTCGTTGCTACTTCATAACTGTAATTTTGCTACTGTTATGAATTGTAATGTAAATATCTGATATGCAGGATGTATTTTCATTGTTACAAATTGAACATAATTAAAGCATAGTGATTAATCACAAAAACAATATGTAATTATATATGTGTTTTCCGATGGTCTTAGGCGACCCCTGTGAAAGGGTCATTCGATCCCCAAAGGGGTCTCGACCCACAGGTTGAGAATCGCTGATCTAAAGCCTGAAGTATAAGTCCCTAAATTCCACCAATTTCCCTCTGCTCTCTCCTTGGTGCTATAACTGCACCCTGCTCTAAATGTGCATATTCTTTTGTACTCTAATGTTTTGTTTACCGCCTTGCCCACTACCCTACTATCATTCAAGGGCAGAAACTGTTTCACATTTGGCTTTGCCCTTCTGTCATCTAATGCAGTGCTTGGAATATGACAGATAATGAATAATTATTTGTTATTTGTATAATTTTTGTCAATTGAATGAATGTATTTTTGGTCATCTGAAGAGACTTGAATCCTAAGAATCTACTCTTCTAACCCTAATAGACTCAGAAAGGAATATGTAAATTCTTTCTCAAAGCAAGGCTGGGGATAATTTGATAGGTTTTAATTTTCTGACTATCAGCTTAATTCCCAAAGTATGGGCCAGCCTGCTGGCTCAGTGGTTGAGTGTCGACCTGTGAACTAGGGGTCATGGTTTGATTCCCGGTCGGGGCACATGCTTGGGTTGAGGGCTTAGTCACCAGTGGGGGGCATGCGGGAGGCAGCCGATCAATGGTTCTCTCATCATTAATGTCTCTGTTTCTCTCTCTCTCTCTCCCTTCCTCTCTGAAATCAATAAAAATATATTTTTTTAAAAAACAATCATCCTTATTTTTCCCCCCACCACTCCCAAGAGCAGGTACATTATTTCCTTTACTTTCATCCTTGCCCTTTATCTTTTCCTCTTTTTTTGACTCTGCTTTTGCCTCAGAGATTATTCCGGGAATCTCTTTTTTTCTCTCCTAAACCACTTATTTTAGATAAATGGCTCAGTCAAAAAGAACAACACAAACATAAAGAAAACAGCTGATCAATTAGAGATCATTTACAGGGAATTTGTAATGACCATTATTTGTCCACCAAATATTCTTTTCTATTGTCCTCCCATAAATCATGTGCAACTTAATGCCATGCCATGAGATTTTTTTTCTATTCTCTATAACTTCACAATCTTATTAAGAAACTCTTTTTTTTTATTTTTTGTTTGTTTGTTTTTTTAACTCCTCTTTTCTTAATGTCTACTATACCTCTTGAAATAAGGTGGCTTTCTAAAAAATGTTAGCATTTCCCTTAACCAACCTCTTGACATTAGAGTTCACAGTAATGTTTCTTTACCCTAACCACTACATTGAACTTGAGAGACTCTTCCCAGCAAACTGCTACCTATTTCATAACCCACTTTTCTTTACTCATACTTCCAGTCATCTCTAGAACTGAAAACTGCTTTAAGAGACTGAACTGACGTCACCTCAGACCCGGATCCTAATCTACTTAGCAATCTAAACTTTAAGAAAATTAGCCAGCTGGTGTTGCTCAGTTGGTTGAGCATCGTCCCACAGAAGGTCACTGGTTCTATTCCCGGTCAGGGCACATGCCTGAGTTGCAAGCTCAATCCCCAGTAGAGGGTGTGCAGGAGGCAGCCAAGATGTTTTTATCTATCCCTCTCTCTGAAATCAATAAAAATATTTTGAAAAATAGCAAGAAAATTAGCATTTCCAATCCTTGTTAGAAACTATTTTCTTTATAATTCTGACCACTATTCCTCAAATATATTCCTAAAAAACAATACAGGATTATAAAATATACTGGAAGCAAACTGACAAGCAAAGAAACAAGCAAATAAAGAATAACAAAAACCAAAATTATCATCAGAGTTATAATTCCAATTATTTAAACCCCTAAGTCTTACTGCTTCATCATCTTTGTTTTGTTTTTCATCTTGCTCTCTATCGGAGTCTCTGTCACTACCATCCTCTTTTTCACTCTGGGAGTCTCTATTTTCTTCTTCTTCAGAATCACTGCCTTTGTCAGAAACTTCTTCTTCATCTTCCTTTACTGGAGCTTCCTAAAAGGAAAAAGCAAACACAAAGGTCCTGAATGTCTCAATGACTATATGACTCTGAGTCCCTGAATGTCACTTATTTAATATAGCTCAAATCACAATTTCACTACTTCTGTAGAATTTTAGAGAATTATAAACATTCTTATTTATAAATATGTGGGAGTCAGGCTGAAAGGCTTTAACATTTGGCTTATCTGTCTATTGTTAGTAATTTTATTCATTTTTCATACTTTGTAAAATAAAAATATTTTATTCCTATTTGCAAAGTATACTACCACAATGGCTAAGATGGCTCATACTTCAAAAACATATATTATGCAATATATTTATTTGAAGAGGGAAAATAGGAAGTTTATAGAAAAGTACTGTTTTGATAGTTCAATTATCTTCTATAACTGATAGAGTATAATGCGGTAAGGAAAGCTAATATCCCAAACAAAATACTTACTAGTCTATTTCAAGAAGCAAAAAAAGAACAGCAAAATTAAACGCAAAAAAAGTATAAATAAAACAGATCAGAAATCAATGAAAGAGGAAGCAGATATACAGAAGGGAAACCAAACAAAACCAAGTTAGTTCTTTGAAAATATTAATAAAATTGATAAGTGGGAAGCAGGGGCATGCTAGAAGGGGTCAATGGGAAACTACAGGGGATATGTGTAATACTTTCAATAATAAAAGTTTTTTTTAAAAAGAAAGGCTTACAAAAAACTTTTCCTTGGATAATCCATAACATGAATAATTCAAATACAGATAAATGAGAGTTGGCAATATATCACAGTGATAATTTTGTATTTTTCAGAAAGAAAACCAAAGTTCTCTTTAAAATAATAGTAAATAAATAAAATTGATAGGCATTATTAGGCAAGACTAACTGACCAGAGGGAAAAAAGATAAAAAAATACAAATTACCAACATTAGGAATAAGAGACATAACTACAGATCCAAAAGACATTAAAAATTAAGGATATTATTATTAGCTTTATGTCAATAAAGTTGATAACTCAAGAAGAAATGGATAAATTCCTTGAAAAACACAATTTTGAAAATTGATATAAGAAAAAAGTAGAATATTTTGAGGATAAGAACTCTAAAACTAAACCCAGATGGCTTCTCTAGATAATTCTTCCAAATAAGAAAGAAACAAATCCAATCTTACATATACTCTTCCAAGAAAAAGAAAGATAAACTACTTCCTAACTTGTTTAATGAGGTAAACCCAATACAAAACATATGAAGGATATTACAAGAAAGGAGAATGATAAACCAATATTTTTTCATAAAAACAGATTTAGAAATCCTAAACAAATATTATCAAATCCAGATAAATATAAAAAAAGGATACTATGTTATGACAAATGAGATTTGTTCCAGTAATGCAATGAGGGTTTAAAAATTCTTAACACATCAATATAATTCACCATATTAACAGAAAGGAAAAAAATCATAAAATTGTCTCATTAGATGGAGTTTAAAAAGCATTTAATACAATTCAGTATCTGTTCATAAAAATTCTCAGCATGGAAAGAGAGGGGAACACTTTCTTAAAATGATAAAGGATGTCTACAAAAACTCTAGAGCTAACATCACATTTAATATGAAATAATGTTTGCTTTCTCCCCGAGATCAATAAGACATGGATAACCATCTTCACTTCTAATCCACATTACACTGAAAGTTCTAGCCAGTATGTTAACAGAAAAAGGAAGAGTATACAGATTTAAAAAGAAAAAAAAGCTAAACTGTTATTTCCAGATGGCATAATTGTGTACCTAGAAAATCTTTTTAAAAACATCTACAAATGGTGAGAATTACTGTCAATTCATCAACACTCTTTGATATAAGGTCAATATTTAGAAAATAACTATTTCTATACATCAACAATTAAATATTGCAGAATGATTTTTTTTTTTTTTTGGTAGCTTAAACCAGTCTTACAGCTCTGGGGGTTAGAAGTCTGAAATCCAGGTGCTGGCAGGGCCATGTTCTCTATGACTATTCTATGCCAATGCCACACTATCAATTAATTAATTATGGTGGTTTTATGTTAAGTCTTGAAATATGGTAGTGTTAAGTCCTCAAACTCTTCACTTCTTCAAAATGTTCTTGACTACCATATTTAGATCCTTTGCATTTCCAACTAAAACAATTTTTTCTTTTTTTTGGTGAAAATTGTTTTAACTGGAAATGCAAAGGATCTAAATATGGTAGTCAAGAACATTTTGAAGAAGTGAAGAGTTTGAGGACTTACACTACCATATTTCAAGACAACATAAAACCACCATAATTAATTAATTGATAGTGTGGCACTGGCACAAGAATAGACAAATAACCAATGAAATGATTTAAGAGTCCATAAACAGATCTGCACATAAACTGTTATAACCATTTGTTTTAAAACAAATCACCATTGCAATTCAGACAAGAAAGGATGATCCTTTTAACAGATGATGCTAGAATAACTGGTCCATAATCCCTATCTCACACTGCTCACAAAAATTAATTCAAGATGTATCACAGTGCTAAATATAACAAGTAAAATAATAATTCTTCTAAAAGGGAACAAAAATATCTTCATGTTCTTGGGATAGCCAGAAATGTCTTAAACAGGACACAAAAGAACTAATCATAAAAGACTGATGAAATAGACTTCATTAAAATTAAGACCCACCAAAAGCTACCATGAAGAGTAAAAAAGGACTAATATCTAGAATATATAAAGGAATCCTACAATTCCATAAGAAGACAAACAACCCAATAGAAAAAGAGGATATCCAAAATGACCAGTAAGCATATGAACAGGTGCTCAATATCATTAATCTGGCAAATACAAATAAAAACCACACACAGGGATACTGCAACAGATCTACCACAGGTGGTTAAAATTAAAAAAAAAAAAAGATTGGGCCGAAACCGGTTTGGCTCAGTGGATAGAGCGTCAAGGGTCCCACGTTCGATTCCAGTCAGGGGCATGTACCTGGGTTGCGGGCACATCCCCAGTAGATGTGCAGGAGGCAGCTGATCGATGTTTCTCTCTCATCGATGTTTCTGACTCTCTATCTCTCTCCCTTCCTCTCTGTAAGAAATCAATAAAATATATTTAAAAAAAAGAAAAGATTGGTAAAACCAAATACTCGTGAGGATGTGAAAGAAATGGACTCATTATTTGCTGGCAGGAGCATAAAATGGTACAACTTTGGAAGACAGATTCTTTCAATGAGTTAAAACACACACCAATTTTATGACCTAGTAATTCCACTGCTAGGTACCTATCCAAGAAAAATGAATGTCCACAAAATGAAATGTACAAGAATAAGCATAGCACCTTTATTCATAATAGGCAAAAACTAGAAACAATCCACATGTCCACCAACTACAGAAGAGAGAAATTGTAGTATATCCATGCAATGGAATCACACACACACACACACACACACACACACACACAGGAATGAACTACTGCTATATACAATAGAGTATCACAAATATGATGTCAAATCAAAGCAACCAAACATAAGTCCACTTACATGAAGTTTAAGAACAGGCAAAACTCATCTATGGTAATAACAGAATAGGGGGAGAGTACAAAGGTGGGTGGAAGGGGCACTGATTGAAAATGGGCACACGGGAGCTTTCTAGGATGGTGGTAAGGTTTTATATCTGGATCTGGGTATCATGAGTACATACATATGTAAAATTTCAGGAGCTGCACACATAAGATTTGAACATTTTAGTGTATGTTATACCTCAATAAAGATAATTATATAATAACAATAATAAACTTACATTCCCAATGACTCCATTTGCTTGCTTTTGTTTCTGTTGCTTTGATTGTGATAAGGGAATAGGTATAGGTTTTTTTTTTACAGTTTTCTTTTTTTTTGATTTAGTGGTTTTCTTGGGTCCTTTACTCTTCTGTTGCCATCCTCCTTTTGTCCTGTTCTTGTTAGTATCACCTTGCTGTAAATCACATACACACTCAGAAATTATAGCAATAGTTTCATTTGGGAGTCATGGTAATTTTTAAATGGGAATGGCTAAAGTAAACGTTTTCATAAACTGAATGATTCTTCCACAGAAATGTAAATCAGTCAGAAAACTAAACAAAGCATTCCTATCACCAGGAAAGAACTGTAAGAAAACTCAAGTTTTTACCACATCTTCTGCTGGCTGTTCCTCTGCAGCACAGATGGACTGCTCCTTTTCAAATACTTCCTAGAGGAAGCGAGAAAAAAAGTATAATCTATCACCTGCACTCATCTTTCAGGTAAGCAAAACCATCTTTCAAATATATCATCAGTAAGTTTTTAAACTGGTGACAATGGGGGTGGAGGGAGGGAGAGAACAGGAAAATTAGCAATCACTAAATGATACTTCAGACATTACCTTCTGAAATTTCTCACATCTGTCCTGAATATTTTTTGAAAAGTACACTGTACTGAAATTTATAAATGCAATGACTTAAGATATGTACACTCATTATAAAATCAAAAACATTTTAGTTTAAATTTTCACTTTTATTCTAATAGTAATTAGACATGACTATTTTAATGTTATGAAAATTTGAATATATTACATTATTTTCCAACATGAAAACTTCATGAGACAAATATTAGTTTATTCTTTATTGTCAGTGATATTGCTCATTGGGTCTATAACTAAGAAGTGGAACACCAAGAAAATCCACATACCCTAAAGACATCCATCCACCATACAATCCATTTAGAATCAGTACATTTAGCATTTAAATTCCAGTAAGAATCTACACGAGAAGATGACAAGTGATGTGGGTTGTGTTTCATAAATTCCTTGAAATTATTAAAGCTAACAAGTATAAACAATGACAATTGTTAGGCTCTAAACTGTTTGCCTAATTTAGGGGTCTGCTTTTTAAACAGTTTATTGGAACACAATGCCCATTTGTGAGTTCAGTAGTTGCTACAGAGACTACATGGGCTATATCACAAAAAATATTTATTAATTGGACCTTTACAGAAAGATTTGCCAACTTCTTATCTAATTCTATCATCTCTGGTTCATTTCTTCATTTATTACTGGGTTTTAATTCTTAATTACTCTCAGGTACAGTTCACACAAAAACTGAACAATAAATACTTGATTCTTCCCCTTCCTCCAAAGCAGTTTTGTTTTCTCTTCTACCAGTTATTCCAGGTATCAACAGCCCAAGGCCGATATTTTGTTCATTTCTCAGGCTGGGAATTCCAAAGTATGTAGGTAGTATAAATTTGGATTCTAAAACCAATCCTAACCACTAGCTTAGTTTCCTCTTCTCCCAGAAGGCACCTCTCATCCAGAATCTGTAACACAAATGCTTCCTTACCACTTGCTACTATAAAATCAACATATTTTGATTTGATATAGCCTACTACAAAAGATGATTCTCCTACCGGAGGTTTTAGACATAGACTTTAAATGCAGCAAATGTTTCCTACAGATGCTCACAGATCTCAGAGCAGAACAGGCTAAAATCTACCATTAGTTGAATAAACTGAGTTGAAATACTATAGTCTATTAAAAACAAATTACAACTAAAGTTATAACTTGGGAAGTAACATAAATGTAATAGAAACTGAGAAAAACAAGATGCGGAAACATATTAATATGATCACATTTAATAAAGAAGAATGAGAAAAATACCAGTATATATGTATATACATATGTGCACTGTAAAGGTCCAGGTAGTAAATACAAATAGAACCAATGAAGAAACATATGAAAAGATATACACAAGTCTAAATTCTAGTCATTGGAGACGGACAAGGGGTTTCCTGAGAGAAGTGAGAGAAGGCATCTGTGATAAAAACATCATTTAAGCCCTGGCCAGTGTGCTAAGCGGTTAGAGCACTGGCCTGCGAACCAAGGGCAGCAGGTTAAATTCCCAGTCAAGGGCATGTACCTGGGTTGCAGGTTTGATCTCTGGCCCTGATGAGGGTGCCTGCAGGAGGCAACCAATTGATGTGTTTCTCTCACATTGCTGTTTCTCTGTCTGTCTGTCTGTCTCTCTCTCTCTCAAAATCAATGGAAAAAATATCCTCGGGTGAGGATTATTAAAAAAAAAAAAAAAAATTAACTTTATGGATAGTCATGCATTAGGATATCTAAAGGGGTGAGCTTCAAAACTGATAATATCAGATGGGTAGGATTTTAAGTAATATTCACCTCTTCCTTTACTTTTTTTTTGCAGTGCCCAAATTTTTTCTCAGACAGCATGAATTTTTCACATTAAAATTGTGTATTTTCATTATAATTTTTAAATTTCTTATTTAAAAATTTAAAGGGAGTAAATTCTCTAAAGCAGCGGTCGCCAACTGGTGGTCTGCGGACTACTGGTGGTCTGTGAGGTCCAAAAGGTTGGTGATTGCTGCTCTAAAGAATGGACTGAAAAAGAATAGGTGATGAAATTCTCAACAATAATCAATAGTAAACTCTGTATAGCACTTAAAAATTTAAGAATTATACCCACATTACCGTTATAATGTTTTATAAGGAATTAAACCATCACATGAAGAATTAATTTATTTCCCAAAGTTTTCTTGTGTAAAAACTCATATGAAAAACTATGAGAGTTAATTTAAAATTTCAAAACAGCTAACATAACTTGCAAAATTAGATTTTGCTATTCAATAGTTTTAATCTGAGAATATATAACTTAAAACGAGAAATTAAATATAAAAACCTCAATACATAACTTTTTTTCTCCTTATATTTATTAGGGTGACATTGGTTATATAACACATAACTTAAAGCATAAAAATACAAATAGACTACTTACTGCCATTGTTTGCCTTGTCAATTTAACCAATACTGTAACTAGGGATCCTACTGTGATGTTGTTGCTGTCTTCATCATCCAATACTGTAAGATGAAAGAAAAAATTTGAGTTAAAAATTAAGCTTTATGTCAATGCAAACAATAAAATTTAACCTACCCAAATGAAGTTGATACTTCAGTATTTCAAATATGTTATATTTTAAACTTACTCAAAAAAATAATGTGATTGCCTACTTTGTATAAGGCCCTCCAATAGATGCCTTCAGCAATGTGCTCATTTAAACCCTTGAACTAGCTCTATGAGAATTATTGTTACTTCTACTTTAAAGAAGAAACTAAGGTTCAGAAATAAAGTAAAATGCCTAAGGTCACATAATGGCTAAACTGGCACTGCCACATTTCAAACCCAGGTTGTTTTTTTTAAACAAAGTATAATGTGAGGACTACCATACCATAGCCTTCTCTCACAGTGATATTAAAAATAGGGTTATGTTACTCCATTGAATTGTGCAAACCTTACAGTCACAAGATTTTACCTGTATGATCAGTGCTGCCTATCAGAATCAACTAAAACTAGTATTATCCTATCTAATAAAAGAGCAATGTGCAAACTGACCATCACTCCAACACACAAGATGGCCACCCCCATGTGGTCAAAGATGGCCACCACAAGATGGCCGGCAGGGGAGGACAGTTGTGGGTGATCAGGCCAGCAGGGGAGGGACCAGGCCTGAAAGGGAGGGCAGTTGAAGGCAACCAGGCCTGCAGGGGAGGACAGTTAGGGGTGACCGGGCTGGCAGGGGAGGGCAGTTGGGGGCGACCAGGCTGGCTGGAGAGCAGTTAGGCGTCGATCAGGCTGGCAGGGGAGTGGTTAGGGGGTGATCAGGCTGGCAGGCAGAAGTGGTTAGGGGCAATCGGGCAATCAGGCAAGCAGGCAGGTGAGCGGTTGGGAGCCAGCAGTCCTGGATTGTGAGAGGGATGTCCGACTGCCTATTTAGTCCTGATCCCGGTGAGGCCTAAGTGGGCAGTCGGACATCCCTTGATGGGTCCCAGATTGGACAGGGTGCAGGCTGGGCTGAGAGACACAAACCCCCCCCCCCCCCCCCCCCCGCCCCTCCGTGTATGAATATCATGCACCGGGCCTCTAGTATGCCACATGAAAAGGTTTAATTTTTAAGGGAAGAACTTCAAGATATTTAAAACTATATTTTGCAATGTTTTTGCAATTAATATCTTTTATATTTATTTATTTTTTTATTGATTTCAGAGAGGGAGGGAGAGATAGAAACATCAATAGTGAGAGAGAATCATCCATCAGCTGCCTCCTGCACACCCCACACTGGGGATCGAGCCCACAACCCGGCATGTGCCCTAACTGGGAATTGAACCATGACCTCCTTGTTCATAGGTCAATGCTCAACCACTGAGCATACCAGTGGGCTGCAATTAATTTCTTAAAACCATGTTTGCCACACACAGTCCCAAAAGTCTAATAATGAAATAAATTTTAATATTAAAATAACATTAAAATAAACTAACAGTAAAATTAATATAACTTACCAAACATGATCCTGCATTCAAATGTGTGTTTTTTTTCTACAGATTTTACCTATAAATGTTTTCTTCACTATGCATTTCTGCCTCCAGGTTTTTCTAAGTTTGTCACGTGTATTTTACACAGCTTTAGATGAGCATACTCTGTTCTAGTCTGCACTGACACACCACCAGTTGGAAAAGAATGGCCTCCAACAACCTATAACTACTATCTAAATTACTGGCTGTGAAGTGCAATGGCTGGGCATCAAAAAAGGGTACAATATCCTTTCTTCTGGAAGTCTCCATTACCTCAAACAAAATCTGGGCTACATATTCATCAAGATTGCAAAACTGTATGTACATGAGCATTGCACATGAATCAACAGCTCTAACAGTGTCTACCTGCCTTCTGACACTTTAAAGCAGCGGTTCTCAACCTGTGGGTCGCAACCCCTTTGGGGGTCAAACAACCCTTTCACAGGGGTCGCCCAAGACCATTGGAAAACACATATATAATTACATATTGTTTTTGTGATTAATCACTATGCTTTAATTATGTTCAATTTGTAACAATGAAAATACATCCTGCATATCAGATATTTACGAGTCATAACAGTAGCAAAATTACAGTTATGAAGTAGCAACGAAAATAATTTTATGGTTGGGGTCACCACAACATGAGGAACTGTATTAAAGGGTCGTGGCATTAGGAGGTTGAGAACCACTGCTTTAAAGTGAAGAAGAGCTTACTCTGTATTTCCTCCAGCAATGTGGGAAAAGGGATCCACCATGTCCAACACTGGATCATGCAGATGCCCCTTTCTGCTTCTATAATTCTACTCTCTCTCCAGTAACTACACTACTCATATTATACATTTGGATAGCATAGTAAAAATATAAATCATCTATACAAAATACTATGGAATGAAACACAGCATAACGTTCTGCAGTAAGACAGAATAATCTTATCTTACACATCTAATAAAGAATCTCTCCCATTGGCCCATGAAACAAAGGGTCACGGGTTTGATTCCTGGTTAAGGGCATGTACCTCAGTTGCAGGCTTGATCCCCGGCCTGGGTCAGGGTGGATGTGGAAAGCAACCAATCATGTCTCTCTCTCACATCAATGTTTCTCTCTCTCTCCCACTCCTCCCTCCCTTTCACTCTAAAAATCAATGGAAAAATATCCTTGAGTGAAGATGAAAAAATAATCTCTCCAACATTCATTTTTTTAAAGCAGCATGTAATTTTTACAACCCTTGATTATTATCAAAGAGTATCTCTTCAGTCTCAAACTAGATGTATTAATAGCTTCTAATTAAATTATTATGGTCCTGAATGAAGCTTTGTATGTTTAATGTTTGAAAACTCATGGGCCTACAAGGAAATCGTAACACCCCAACCCCATCAAAGCAGCACCAGTCTTCACTACATGTATCCTATACACCAGCCAAATTGAAACCAGATTGCAATTTAGCTTCCTTTCTCAAACACCCAATCTTTGAGAGCCTTCTATCTCAATTCCAATTAGAATGTAAACTCAATAAGGCAGAATCTTTGTCTTACTACTGCTTCTCCAGCACTCAGAAGTAGTAGTGTCATTCAATATTTGTGAGTGAATAAATGCACAATGTCTGTGCCATTCACTTAACACTTAGCCCAAGATTCCTTATTTTAATCCTATGTTTATGACCTATATCCCCAAATCCTATATAATAAAAGCGTAGTATGCAAATTGTCCCCTTGACTGGGAGTTCGTCCAGGGCCAGCCGGGGGAAGGGAGGAAGTACCCAGCCAGGAGCCAGTAGCTGCTAGGGACCCTACCAGTGCACTAATTTTGTGCACTGGGCCTCTAGTTAGACTATAAGCCCTTTAAAGGCTGAAACCATTCCTGATGCATGTTTGTATTCTTGGTCCCACAAGAATGTTAGCACAATAGTAGCTTAATAAATGTCAAAGCTCAGAATAATGCCATAATGAAGAAATGAAGCAGATAATCTCTAATTTGGTCATTTCACGATATTATTCAGCTATTGAAATGGGAACAAACAGGGCAATTATGTAGGTGAAATTCACTCCAAGCACACACAGAGGTAAGTCAAGAAAAACACGTGCAATGTGGCACAGAATATGATAATTTTCAAGGCTTCATGAACATAAATAAGTTGGAGTTTTTAATTAAATGTTTGAACTACGCAGCTATGTTTTTCACACTAATGGATACATTTTAAGTTCCTTTCATTACATCTGGAACTCTTTGATTCCCATTACGAGGATAATAAAAGTAGGACTCTGTGTTCTCAAAACTATTAAGTGTACATCATTTTCCATCACAGTAAATCTGACAGGTAAATAGGTAATTAGACTCTGTAAGTCTAATTACAAGTTATGTTATTAAATGAAGTTTTTGGAGAATCCTGAGTCAAGCAAACAAGAGCCATTCTATCAAAAGGGAAGCAATATTCCACAAGGAAACCTCCCACTTACCTTGTGATTTTATGTCCATAGTTATATGTGGAAAACTCCCAAGGACAGCCATAACCTCTTCATATTTTTCATCTTCTAGGAAGTGCAATAGATATTGACGATCTGTTTCTTTTAAACTCACCAAATCCTGAATAGTCTTAATTTTGTACTGAATTTTAAAAAAAAGAAATCCTAAAGTCATAAAACTTTTCATAAAAGAAAACTATTAGCATGTTTACTAAAACACAATCCAAGAACTTGTAGAAAAATGTTAAGATTATATATATTTTAAAGGAGCAAATAACAGCTTTATAGCATTTCATGCCCTTTTTCTCCAAGGAAAATTAAATTTAGTATTTATTTATTACAGAGTTAATACAGGGTTATATTTTTTAATTAGAAAAAAAAAGTTATAGGGAAAAATTAGTATTCATATAGAATCTTGACCCACACAAGAACTACTGTCATTTCAGTGCTCAGTTTTCTGACCTTTATTCAATTTTAATGCTAAGAATATGACTTTATCTCCAAGTACAGCTGTATCCTACAGAATATTCTCATTTTTTTATTGTCTAAATATAGCTATCTGTTATTACAGTAATATCTATCTTATCTAAATGGATACTTAGGAGTGTTCTTTAATTTTCAGGTGTTTAGTGCTAGTCACTAATTTTTATTTTCACAGACATGGATTAGATCACGAGGTATGTGAAATGCCTGCTTTTGGATTCTTAAATCTTCAATTGTAACCTAAAATGTGATCGAACTTATAAGCATAATAACACAATTACTTGAAAGGAGAACTCTAATGCAAATTTCTAATATACATTAGTTTTACCTTAATATACTATCAATCTAATGTCCATCTTCTGCCTACTTTGTCTAATGCATACAAACTAATGTTTAAAATCTACAAAATTACGATTTTGTTCAGTATTTTCTTGTGTTTCCTCAAGTTTTTCATTTATCTTAAGATTCATTATCATGTCTTTACTATAAACCATGTTTTCTAAATAAGAATTATCTTGCCCAGCGGTGTGGCTCAGTGGTTGAACATTGACTTATGAACCAGGAGTTCATAGTCAGGGCACATACCCAGGTTGCAGGCTCAATACCCAGTAGGGAGTGTGCAGTAGGCAGCCAATCAATGCTTCTCTCTCATCATTGATGTGTCTATCTCTCCCTCTCCCTTCCTCTCTGAAATCAATAAAAAAAGTATTTAAAATATATATATGTATATTTTTAAAGCACTATCTTTATTTGATCTACTTATTTTTAATATGTTTTATTGATTTTTTACAGAGAGGAAGGGAGAGGGATAGAGAGTTAGAAACAACGATGAGAGAGAAACATCAATCAGCTGCCTCCTGTACACTTCCCACTGGGGATGTGCCCACAACCAAGGTACATGCCCTTGACCAGAATTGAACCTGGGACTTTTCAGTCCGCAGACCGACACTCTATCCACAGAGCCAAACCAGTTAGGGCTAATCTACTTATTTTGAACACTTATTCTCTTCACTCTAAACTAATAAACCACTGCCCAACATTTAACCCACAAATAAAATTATTGCAAAGTATACAATGCATTTTTACTTAGTGCATTTATTTTTAGTAACGTAATATAAAGAACAAAGTGTTAACTGCTAAAAATGCACTGGCCCCGTACTAAAATCACTTACAGTAGTAAGATATTAAACAGCTACCTGACAGAACCACTTGAGGGAGTTTCAGAATGTTTAAGATATTTTAAATCTAAGTAATTCATAGTAACAATTTCTAGAAAACTTTCATTCATGTTATCTTTAAGTGACATGACAAACTGCTTAAAACCAATTTTAAAGTAGCAAAGAATTACCTTTTTATGATTAGAAACCCTTCTAAGATTGTCCTCTTCAATGTGAGGGAGCTGCAGAAGGGGAGACTTGAACTGCTGAAGGCCTTGCACCGCCATCTGAGAAAGCTTCATGCAGTTTTCTAGGGATGCCAAAGTTGGAGCACGAAACTCCCTTTCTTAGAAAGAATAGGAGGAAAAGAAAAGACAAAGCTGGACTTTCTACATGTTGAGGAGTATACAATGCATGACAAGCTAAGATTCACTATCCCAAACCCCTCAAATTTTAAAATCTTAGTGTTGATTTTCCTTTAAAAGTTACTGGATAAAATACTACACACACACACACACACACACACACACACACACACACACTTGGTTAAATGTGTATTATCTAGCAACAACCATTGATTTAATAGAAAAATTCTTCGCATTACCTCCAAAAACAGCAAGTTATCAGAAATTATCAGTATCAAGAACATACTAACAGCATGCCAATAACTGACATCATCCATATTAACAAACAACAACCACTGCCTCCTTTTTTAAGGGCCCCTCTCTCCCTTTCCATTACAGACCACAAACTCCCTCATTTTTTTTCCTCGTGCAAAAAAAGCACTACATATCAGAGGAATCATCATTACATCACTTAAAGAATTATTTTAAACTCATTGTTAAAATACATAATAACCCAACTCCAACAAAATCAGAAGAAAAGGATATTTTAAATCTTTCAAATAGTAATAAAACATGAAAAAAATAAAATTAAAACATAAGTTATGATAAACACTTACATGGTGGAAAAATATAAGGAAAAAAATAAGAAAAACCATAAATAAATGTGAGAAAGCTGATTCAATTTATAGACAGAATTACGGTAAGTACCCATAAATCTTAAAACTATGAAGAGTAATCTACATATGCTTGCAAGGAAAAGTACGACATAATTAATTACATCTCCTCCTCACCTTCACGGCTCCGAGCCATTATTATTAGTTGGCAGATTACATTAACCATTTCTTGAAGTAGGGCAGGGCATTTTTTCAGCATAAATTGCTGATCTGCAAAACAATGAAAAACCCGACAAATCATTCTATCCTTATAATTAAAACATCTTTATCACCTATAGTCCAAGACTAATACAAATTTAAGGTATCCTACAAATATTGCCCATGACCTCAGAATTTTACAGGTTGAACCTAATAGTATCTACTCAACATATCATCACAATCAGTCAGAAAACCCAAACTCAGATTAGATGTTCCAAAGGCCAAATTTTAATATTATGGGATTAGGCTTTATCAATCGATTCCCTACCCAATTAATCTTTAGCTTAATCTTACTATATTTAAGAACTTTAAGAATTTTCTTCTTGTGCATTAAAGTTTCTATGAGTAGAATTATGGATAAATCCAAAGGCTAAGATTGAGAATAAATGCACAGAGAGGAAGAGGAGAAATGAGGGAGAGATGCTTTCATTTATCCTATATAATAAAAGCCTAATATGCAAATAGACCGAATGGCAGAATGACCAGCGGAATGACTGGTCACTATGATGTGCACTGACCATCAGGGGGCAGACACTCAACACAGGAGCTACCCCCAGCCTGCAGGCCCCAACCAGTGGCAACGGTGGGGGGCAGGGCCAGCAAGGGGGCAGCACCAGGACAGCTAAGGCATGTGAGAGTGGGGGCCCCAATCATCCTGCCGGTCACCCCACAGACTGGCCCTGATTGCCGGCCAGGCCTAGGGACCCTACTATGCACGAATTTCATGCACTGGGCCTCTAGTACTGCATATAATAGTTAACCATTAAGATCATCCATTGGATTAATACTCAAGCTAAAAAAATTTTGTTCCCTACCTCTTAGGTATTTGGTAAAAATGGAGATGGTTTATATCTGTACAAAATATTAGAAACAGAATTATTATTTAACTTGCAACTCTAATAACAATGCTTAAATAGTGCTCCCTCATGCCATCATAAGCAAACTATCCTATCACCAATCACTGAGCATCAACTGGCCTTGTTTCCAGAGGCATTTGATTGTATTATTGACTTAAAAGGATCATTCAGAAAGAACATTTATTCCCTGAGAATAACTTTCTTTTATAACTTCAATTGAGCCCTCGTGTGGCTCAGTGGATAGAGCATCGGCCTGCGGACTAAAGGTCCCGGGTTCAATTCCGGTCAAGGGCACATGCCTGGGTTGTAGGCTCGATCCCCAGTGTGGGTCGTGCAGGAGGCAGCCGATCCATGATTCTCTCTCATCATGGATGCTTCTCTCTCTCGCTCGCTCGCTCGCTCTCTCTTTCCCTCCCTCCTTACCTCCCTCCCCCTCTCTCCCTGTCCCTCTCTCTCTGACATCAATAAAAAAAATATTTAAAAAAACTTCAATTGAAATGATACAAGTGAAGAAGAAACGACACTCGAGTTTATGACAGCCCTGGAAACACCACTGTCTCAATCTACTGCCTTTCTTTTAAGTAAGTATTTATGAAGCTTTAACTAGATATTAACCATTCTTTGATAACAACTCCTAGAGAGTGGTGGGTGGAGCAATGGAGTTGAGATATTTGTTGTGAAATCAATGTTTTCTCATCCTCTCCCTGCAAAACCTTACAAAATCCTTTTTTTAAAAGTCATTAGGAATTATTACATAATCTGCAACTGACTAAACATTTCTCATATATTCTCTCACTTTCACATTTTAACATTTGCTCTAACATCTGACTTACTTAGACCTTCAAAGTATTTGTGAAGTAATTATGTAGCATGTCGATTTCTTTTTAAAAAGCCCTTGAGCAATTATTTGATTGAGCAAAAAATAACAGTGACTAAAACAGTGCACCATGAAGTCTAATTAAATCCGCATATCACAAATACCTTCTTCAAGGGTCTCAGGAATTTTCATTCTAGCAAGATGACACAGTAAAAGAACTCTCGCCTTCAGGCTATATGGACATGTAAGTGGAGGTTCATTCTTCTTTAAATTAATGCTGCCAATTTCTCTGATTAGCTAGAGTAAATAAAATAATTATTCAAAAATACACATCTAAAAAAAAGCATTAACTTTAATATGTAAATGCTTATCAAGGAATGTAGGAGATTGGACTAACCTGAGGTATTAGAATATTATCTGTTGGTCTGCTTGTGGCATCTTTATTGTACTGAGGATCAAATTCAGAGGCTCCAGCCAAAACCATGATAAGACCTAAGGAAACAAAAGACATATGAAAGTAAATACATATATTTGCTCACCTATTAATTTCCCTGCTATGATACTTCATTAATCCTAGGGTGAGGCAATTTTCCAACCATACTCAATGCTTAAAAGCCATGTGAACTCCACTACTAACAAGTATTAATTTATTCCATAAAAAAGCCTCACTTTTTAAAACATGCACAATGTTACCTATCCCAAGTGAATAGAAATATAAATCAAATTAAGGACCCCAAAGCAACTAGATGCATTAAAATCTCTTCAAATAATGTCTGTTTCTAGACCTAACCATGTGTTCCACAGAAACTTTCTATAGAGCATTAAATGTTCCATGTGATATTAATAAATGTTATGTGAAAAAAGGGGGCTCTATGGTTAAATATGGGAAATAATGAGTTAAAAAGAGTTACATGTTTCTTTGCTTTATGACTACTCAGAGCCTTCAATAAACTAAAATATACTGTCATTTACAGAAACTTTTATTATAGAACTCTGGAGGGTTTGGGAGAATAGTGTTCCTTGAAAAACACATGATTCGCAGCCTCATACAGGGTGGGGCGAAAGTAGGTTTACTGTTGTGAGTGGGTGGGACACAGAGTTCATTCTTTTATTATTATTTATTAATTATTGTATTTTCCATACAATTATAAACCTACTTTTGCCCTACCCAAATATTAGCATTACTCTTGTAAGCCTCTACAAGCTCTTTCATGACTTGCACTAGAGTTATTAATCTCACCTTCCAGCAGAAAATACACACAACATGTTCACAAAAAGCAGGGCAACACAGAGGTTAAGCGCCTAAAACCCTAGAGCAGGGGTGGGCAACCCCTGGCATGCGTGCCAAACATGGCACGCCAGTAACTTTTGCTGGCACGCGAAACCCTCTCTTATAATCTTCCATTTACAATTTTTTTCTTAATATTGACTTTTTTATTTTTCAGATAAATTCAGTGTAGGTGCATCTTAGATAAATAAATAATTTTACATAACAAGTTATCTTAAAGACCATAGACATGGATTGACGAGAGAGGGGACGAGCAATTTCAATAGTGTCGAAAACGAACTATTAAGGACTTGAAATGCCATTCCAGAAAATTTTTTCTGTTTAAAAAACTTTGCAACAGCGTTACTCTCCATGTGTTCATCCACATACACTTGTGAATCTTTGTTCTCAGTGATGAATTTTGTTAAGTCTCGTAATAGGAGTAGCTTGACGGATGAAAGTAGTAGCTCGTGCATATCTCTGAAGGTCACAAAATATAAACCTGATGTAAAATCTCTGTCATCAGTGATGCAGCAGCAAAAGTCCCACTGATAATATCAAACAGAGTCATAAAGTTTTCTGTCGGACTATCAGTGTACATGTATACATTAAAAAATAAATGTATTTTTCATCATCATATACTGTGTTTTTGTCGCTCGAATGAATGTTATTATTTCTTCAAGGTTCTTCACATATGTACACCTTAAGAGATATCAAGTAGGCATAACATGTTCTCAAAAAATTAGGGTTGGCACGCAGAAGAATTTTGAGTCAGAGATTTTGCTGGTTTTGGCATGCACTCACAAAAAGGTTGCCCACCCCTGACCTAGAGTTTCTGCATCCTAGCTAAATGACCTGGATCAGTGGTCGGAAAACTGCAACTTGAGAGCCACATGCGGCTCTTTGGCCCCTTGAGTGTGGCTCTTCCTAAGCCTTAGGAGTACCCTAATTAAGTTAATAACAATGTACCTACCTATATAGTTTAAGTTTAAAAAATTTGGCTCTCAAAAGAAATTTCAATCGTTGTACTTTTGATATTTGGCTCTGTTGACTAATGAGTTTGCCTACCACTGACCTAGATAATAGTCTTCACCTCTATGGACCCTAGTTTCTTCACATGAGCCTGACACACAATAAACACAGTAATATGTGAACTATTACCCTTACTACCTCCAAATGTTTTCATGAAATTGTTCCTAAGATGGCCATATAAATGGTGCCAATGATAAAGTAACAACAGATATATAACCAATCCCACCAGTTAAATAATGCTTTTTTAACAGACTAATTGTATAAGTCTAAATACCACCCTCAGAAATGAAACAGAAAAAAGATTACCGATGCAAAAAAAATTAAAACAGATAAAAACATGAAACATCGACATAAGGAAATAGTTCTATATTAATATTTCAAGCCAGCATAAGGAAGAGTGGCATGTGTGCATAAGGGAGAGTAATGTTCATTTGCTCCTCAGAAATAAAAGATATGCTCATTCCTCAGGAATATAATCACACAGTCACATGATCCTGAGGAGTCTCTTTCTGATGATCAAGAAAGATAGTAAAATGGCAAATCCAAAATACAGAAAAGTCTACTTATGGTTTGAAACAAAAAAATGCATTTTCCAGTGAGGCACAATTTAAAACTTTTATCTTTCCTTTTTAAGGAGGGGAAGCGGGATGTCTATGATTTCTGCATAGCAGTGATTGTGAAAGACAATACTATATTGCAGGGATAAAATTTACAATATTAGCTTTATGAGCTCACGGAAAGTATTTAGGATGGTATTTTTTTTTTTTTTAAAGAAACTAGAGGCCCAATGCACAAAATTCGTGCGGGGGGGGGGGGGGGGGGGGTGATCCCTCAGCCCAGCCTGCGCCCTCTCGCAGTCCAGGAGTGGGCCTAGGCCGCCAGTAGGACATCCTTAAGTGCTGCCACGGAGGCAGGAGAGGCTCCCGCCACCGCCACTACACTCCCCTTGTGGGATTGCACTGACCACCAGAGGGCAGCTCCTGTGTTGAGCATCTACCCCCTGGTGGTCAGTGCACATCACAGCAACCGGTTGTTCCACCATTCAGTCAATTTGCATATTAGTCTTTTATTATATAGGATTTTAAAGTAAGACTCTGAGAATGAAATATCCTGACAGTTTTCTTTCAACACACCCAAGACCTCTACTTATTTTATTACAATTAATACAGGATAATGTACTGGTTTATGGCTCAGGAACCAAACTGCCTGGGTTTGACGCTGGCTCTGTCACCTACTGTGCATCCTTGAGTTCAGTTTTCTCATCTATAAAATGTGCTTACAAACAGCACACACTTACAGGGGCGTAGCAAATACTAAATGAGTTCATGCGTGCCTGGCACATAACAAATACTCAAAAAATGTTAGCTGGTATTATAAAATTAGTCCACATGAAGCTTTAACATAAAATTTCTGAGAAAAAAATACATATATAGCTGAGTAGATGGAAATAATAGCAATAGATCAAGAACTGTGATAAAGGTGTTAGCATTTTCCTCCCGTTTTAGGTATATGAACTAAATATCTATAAACATAAAATGGAATTTCTCTATTTGAATGTGTATCAATTCCACATAAGTGACTCAGAAAATAATCTATTGTCATGGTTACTTAAATTTACTTACGTTTCATATCCATATTTCGAGTTTTATAAACAAAATATGTATAAATCTGTGTGGTGCGTATTAGAATCTGGTCTCCACTATAGCGTATTGAGCGATACCACCAAGACCCCTTAAACACAAATAAAATTAAATAAATAAAGCATAAAAACTATAATAAATGCTAGTTTAATAAGAAATATGTTTGTGGTCAAATTTTCTAAATGCTCATAAACCAATAAAAATTCCTCAGCTTTAGAACAAATAACTTCAACACTTATTTTAAATTAATTATTTTGCAAATATGTATACTGCCTGATGACTACCTAACTATAATTATACCATTAAGACATTTAAGTTTCAGCTAGAAATTGTTTGAAGACAAAATAGAAATGAACCAACCCACTACTATAAGCAACAAACTGGTTCCTGATACATAATATGTCTTCAATAAATATTTAATAAATAAATAATTAATTTTACTATTTTAATTCACATTATTCCATACAATTGGATCCTAAACACAAAAATCCTATGAGGAAGGCACACAGGTTAATTATTAGCCTCACATAGGACTCAAAAACTGTAAGAGCAAAAAGAACACCACCAGTCATAAAAGTAATAAACAGTAAAATCATAATCTTTATGGTATGTACATACTGAGGTACCATGTAGCTGTTTTAAAAATGAGATCGCTCTAAATGTCATGCCCCTAATAGTTAAAGCAAAAAAGTCAGAACAATACATATATTTTGTAATGTGTGTATAGAAAAATACAGGCTGGGGCAAAAGTAGGTTTACAGATGTTTGTATGGAAAATAATGCAATTAATAAATAATAAAACAAGAATAAATTCTGTTTCATGTACTGTAAACCTACTTTTGCCTGAAACTGTATTTAAAAGGGAAATCACCAAACTTAAGCTTTGATTATCTCTAACAGAGATGTGGAGGGAGGTAGTGAAGGAAGACTCATTTTAAACTCTAAATACAACTGTAGTATTATCAGTTGTGTCTAACTTTTGAACTGGGAGGAAATACACTTTAGCATACTCAAGTGATGTCACCTTTAGAAGACCTTTAAAATATAGTTGAATATAATAAGATTCTTAAAATTCATGGATCAATGGATTATATTCTAATACAAATTACAATCTAATAAGGAGACTCCAAAGCATACCAACAATTCCCTTTCCAAAAATATGTTCATAAAAAGAGCTAGAACTTACCACAACAACTGGAAGGATGACCATGAATGCCAAACCATATACAAGTAAAACCTAGAATTAAAGAGAAAAAAATTATGGTCTTCATCAGGCAAATTCTAACAATATCCATGAACACTTATTTTGAGGCTTACATGGAGGCGGCACTATTAAAAGCACTCCTCATGTATTATTTTGTTTAATTCTTATTTTCAAATGCTCTGAGGAAGGTACCATTATTATTTTCCTTTTGAAGATAACCTGCAGCATATATATGTTTCATAGCTTGTCCTAGGTCACACAGCTAGTAAGTAGGTGAGAACCAGGATTGGCATTCCACCTACAGAAACTATGTTCTTTGCCACTACTAATAAATTACCTTTTCATTTGCTCTATAGATAACACCAGCAAAACAGAAATTATATTTCCCTTCCAGTCAAGCACTTATATAGCCACACCTTGGCAAGCGGTTAATGCCTTGGAAATAAATAATAGAACCCTGTTTGGTTCCTTTGTCTAAATATTGAGGAGTAACTTCATAATGTTCTGTTTGAAGTCTATTGGTCTCAGATTTTTCTCCCACTGCTTGATCCCTAATCTGGTAGCTAACTATGTTTCTCTTCTTTAGTATTCCCAGAATAAACGTAGGCATGAGAAGCACACTTACATACAGCAACTATATACCACTGAAGAAAACAAATGTTAATCTGCCATAAAATAACATTATAAATAGTCATTTCAAAACAAATTACAGACTATATGGATTTTGGTTTTTATTACTTCAAAGATAGCTCCTAGATCATTATTTTCAAGAAAGCAGGGAATCATCTATTCCTAAACAATAGGAATTCCTGACATTTTAGAGTTCAGCATCTATATGATTGAAGTCTGTATCCTACTGCCTCCTGAAGTACCCATACGGAATATATACCACTAATTTAGCATATATTATAATTAATTTAGTCTGGGTAAATGTGAAATGAAGGGTAATTTAACATTTGAGTACAACTTAGGATAAATACAGAAACCATAAAAAAAGAGTAGTTCCAGGACTTCCAGTCAAGACAGCGGCATAGATAAATGCAGTATTTGAATCCTCCAACTCAACTACAGAACCATCATTCAGAGCCACCTAAAATCTAGCTGAATGTAAGACCTAAAAATAGGGATTTAAAGAAGCTACATAGAGACTGGTCAGAGGGGCAGAGACTTGGAATGGGCTAGTCCACATCCACATGTGCTAGATAAAAATCAGGAGGAGTATCTCAGTCACGGTGGTCCCCCTGAAGAGCAAGGAATCCCAGGCCCATACCAGGCCCCTCCCCGCCCCCCCAGCCCAGCGTTCCAGTGCCAGGAGGAGAAGTCCCCATAACTTCTGGCTGTAAAAACCAGTGGGGATTGTGGTTGAGTGATAATGAGGGCTTCTGGAATCCCATGCAGTTCCTCTTAAAGGGCCTGCACATGGATTTATTTGGACTCACTCCCTCTGAGCTCCAGCACTGGGACAGCAGCTCAAAAGGCACCAGGGACATACAGGGAGGAACTGAATTATCTGGCATCAGAGCAAAAGCTGGAGGAGCAGACAAATGTGCCATTGTTCTTTTTCTGAGACCCCCTCCAACCTCAAAGAGCCCGCAAGTGGGTGTCATATCTCCATCAACCTGGCTCACACTGTTCACCACACTCTGGTGATTGCCTGAAACCCCATCCACCCAACTTGAGGGCCCGCCCAAGCTGTTTCCAGTGGTTTTTCCATACAAACCGCCTTTCTTGGCACCTGCTACAGACTTTCCTAAAATCTCTCAAACAAGCAGCATCTGGTCTTGGCATGTCCTATTCCTTTCGCTAAGTGGGCCCAGCCCCAGCACTAGTGGCAGCCAGCCTTAGTTTGCAGCCTGGCCTCTCCTGGGCACTTCCAAACCCAGCACAAGTAGGAGCCATCTGCAGATTGCTCCGAAGCTCATGCCAGGTGGTCCCAGACAGGGCAAAGGCAGTGGATGACCTTGCACCTCCTGGGAGTCCCCAGGGCCAGTGCACCTGGTGGATAGCTTTAGACCATGCCAGATTACAATCCTACCACCTTCACTAGCAAGAAACTCTTTGGGCTAACTTGGTGAGCACAACAGCCCCACTGAAGTTCTATAAGGTTGGCTCCTGCACAACAGCTACTCTGCTGTAGTCACAGCAGGTCCTCACAGCCAATTGGCCTGGGGGTCAATCCCTTCCAGTGATGCCAACAGAAAAATTAAGGCTCAACTACAACAGGACAGTGCACACAGCCCACACAGGGGCGCACCTAGAGTTCCCAGCTGGGATAACTGGGGAGGCTGTGCCACTGGGCCCTACAGAACACCTACTACACAAGGCCACTCTACTAAGTCCAGGAGACATAGCAGCTCTACCTAATACCTACAAACAAACTTAGGGAAGCAGCCAAAATGTGGAGACAAAGAAATAGGTCCCAAATAAAAGAACAGTAGAAATTTCCAGAAAAAAGAGCTAAATGAGCTGGGGCCAGTGGGGCTCAGTTGGTTGGGTTGGAGTGTCATCCTGTACACCAGAGGTGGCTGGTTTGATTCTTGGTCAGGGCACATACTTGGGTTGTACATTTGATCCCTGGTCAGGGCATGTGTTAGAGGCAACCAATCTATGTTACTCTCTCACAATAATGTTTCTTTCTCTCTCTCCCCCTTACCCTCTAAAAAAAAAGAACTAAATGAAATGGAAGCAAGCAAGCAAACTACCATAGAGTTCAAAACAATGGTTATAAGGATGCTCAAGGAACTTAGTGAGAACTTCAACAGCATGAAAAAGGACATAGAAATCATAAAAAGGAACCAATCAGAAATGAAAAATACACTAACTGAAACGAAGAATAATTTACAGGGAATCAACAGTAGATTTGATGAAGCCAAGAATCAAATCAGTGATTTGGAACATAAGGAAGCCAAATTACACAATCAGAAAAGTAAAAGAAATCCAAAAAAAGGTAGTATAAGGAGTTTCTGAGACAAGTGTACCAACATACGCATCATGGAGTCACTGGAAGAAGAGAAGAAGCAAGAAATTGAAAACTTCTTCGAAAAAAAATAATGAAGAAAACTTCCCTAACTTGGTGAAGGAAATAGACATACAAGTCTAGGAAGTGCAGAGAGTCCCAAACAAGGTGAACCAAAGAGACCCATACCAAGACACATCATAAATACATGCAAAAGGTTAACGACAAAGAATCTTAAAAGCAGCAAGAGAAAAACAGTTACCTATAAGGTAACTCCCATAAGACTGTCAGCTTATTTCTCAAAAGAAACTTTGCAGGCCAGAAAGGAATGGCAAGAAATATTCAAAGTGATGAAAAGCAAGGACCTATAGCCAAAATTACTCTACCCAGCTATCATTTAGAATCAAAGGATATATAAAGAGCTTCCAAGACATGAAAAGGCTAAAAGAGCTCATCATCACCAAATCATTATTATATGAAACTAGTGGCCCGGTGCACGAATTCATGCACATTGGAAGGAAATTAATTAGAAGAAATATTTTAATAATGCTATTCACCCTTTCTCTATAATACAAGTGTCAACCAAATTCACAATTGACAATGACAGATCAAAACACATGCATGCGATTGGTGCCAGCAAGAATTTTGAATGTACTGCACATGTGTGAGTCAACTTAGCCTTTTATATATATAGAATATAGAATACACTTGCTTAATTAGACCTGCTTTCTGATTTAGCTAAACTTTTTCCAGCCCAGTGAAGCACCCCAACTTCTCTTTCAGGTAATTGTCAGCAACACAGCAATAAATATCAACACAAAGCAGATGATTATTGTAGATCATGCAGGGAGAACAAAGGAAAAAATATTTAACTGCAGCAGTGTTTGACTATATTCTGCAGTGAGAAAATCTGAAGTCATTTTCAAGTTCCACCATTTCTTCCTTCTTTTCAGTTGGGTCAAGTTTCTAAGCTTTCTAAATCTTGTTTGCTGGCCAATGAAAAAAAAATAGAATTCCACCGAGTCTCCTATCTACCTACTCCAGGACTTCTGTGAGTTTCAAATGAGATGAGGCATGGGAAAACACTTCACAGACATTTGGTTAAAGTGTAAAATGTTTCCACCTGGCTATAAAGCAAGTCTGGTTCCTGGGCTGAAGAAACTCCAAGGAGGCTAGTCACTAGGGAAAGGAAGCTGGGCATTGCTACATGACATCATTACCCAGCACCCACAGCCACCGTTTTCGGGCTGGGCTGGGCTGTGGGCCGAATTTTGCACCATGGGGTCTTGGCAGTGTTAGCTGCAATTTGGTGGGGTGTCGCTCCAGCGTGGTGGCAGGGCCTGTGTTCCACTTGGGGGAAGCCGAGTGTTGCTTTGTGGGTGCCAGGTCCCTGGTGCCATTTCTTTGTAAATGGCCAATGTGCGTCACAGCAGCTCCTGCGATGAGCATCTGCCCCCTGGTGGTCAGTGTGTGTCATAGCAACTGGTTGGAGGGACACTTAGCATATTAGCCTTTTACATATATAGATGTTAAAGGGTCTTCTTTAAGAAAAGGGGATATAAAAATATGAACAATAAAATGGCAGTAAGTGGATACCTATCAACAACTGAATATAAAAACCAAAATAAACGAACAAGCAGAACAGAAACAGATTCATAGATACAGAGAATATTTTTACAGCTGCCAGATAGGAAGGGGGTGAAGGGGTGGGTGAAAAAGGTGAAGGGATTAAGAAATACAAATTGGTTGTTACAGAATAGTCATGGGGATGTAAAGTACAGCACAGGGCAGTGATGGTGAACCTTTTGAGCTCGGCGTGTCAGCATTTTGAAAAACCCTAACTTAACTCTGGTGCCGTGTCACATATAAAAATTTTTTGATATTTGCAACCATAGTAAAACAAAGACTTATATTTTGATATTTATTTTATATATTTAAATGCCATTTAACAAAGAAAAATCAACCAAAAAAATGAGTTCACATGTCACCTCTGACACGCGTGTCATAGGTTCGCCATCACTGGCATAGGGAATATAGTCAATAGTATCCTAATAACTATGAACGGTGTCAGATGGGTATAAGATTTACCGGGATCAGGTCTAAGTTATATGTCTAATCACTGGGTGTACACCTGAAACTAATATAATGTTGTATGTCAACTGAATTGGAAAATAAAAATTAATGGCAAATAAAATTTAAAAAGCAGTAGTTCCCCAAACCAAGGGTATGACCTCATCTGAAACTGACTCCAAAAGAAAATCACATCTTTGTTTTAAAACTACAGTTAGAACACACTGCCCCAAACCAGCAACCTAATCATGGGAAAGAATTCTTTTCTCCATCACATAAAAAGTTTCACAATACACAGTTAAATTAAAAATAGCATACCAATATTTTCATTGTAATAGCTCTCTTTATGTCAAACATATTATAATGTGATATAAATAGACTCACCAAAATTGAATTTTTCTGGTCAACTATCCAAGCTGGCAGGGCTATTCCGAAGCTTGTGGCTAAAATAGAAAGAACATCTCTGTACTTCCAGAATTTATATCCCAAAATTCTGCCTCTCATCCCCACCCCACCCCCCCAAAAAAAAAACTGAGAAAAATTATCTGATTACTACATGTGTTCTCATTACACAAATTAATGGAAATAGTCTATATCTGAAACTAAATCGTTCCAGAAGGAAAAAAAAATCAAAGTACATAAATTCCTTCTTAAAAAAAATCTAAATCCTTTTATATTTCCTGAGTTTATGTAAACACTGTGTGTGAGAAAATATTTAAAGTCAGCAAAAAAAAAAACTTTTTGTCATTCAATTTTTATGAACTACTAACTGAAAATGTGAATGACAGTGACTACTCTTCTCATCAAAACAATCTAAGTTTTATCTTCTAAGCTATTCTCTAGAAAAAAAATAGTTAAAAATTAATTAAAAGGAACTCAATTTACACATCTGTTTAACTCCCTGTGGCTGTTAAAATATTCTTTTCTATCTAATTAACATTTTAATAATATATATCATATCCCCAGTGTTTTTTAATAATCATTTACCCCACCTTGAGGTCCATCTGGATTTCCAAACTCTTCCCAATTTTTCCGGGACTCTTCATCAGTTAAACTAGCATCAAAAGAACAAAGTTTAATAGTTAGAAAGCCCCACATGAAAAAAAGTACTCATATATACAAATTCCATTAAACAACCAACTCATTTCTTAAAGATATTAATTTCAGAGAATCAAAGAAAGCCTCTTTGAAATCAGAAAAACAGGGAAACTAGAAATTCTGGATTAACAGAAAATGTCAACTATTGAGCCTTGATACAAATTCCTGGTTGCCCCATGGGTCTTCAAATTTAGATACTTTAAGCCAGGAAGTGAAACTTTAAAAGCTAACACATTTTCTGAGAGAAGGCAGGAGGATTATTGGTGCCTTTTTTTTTTGTTCTTTATATGCTCATACATTTCCAAAATTTCTTCAATGAGCATGCTCACACTTCAATAATAATATAACGTATTTTCTAAATATAAAATTAATTCATAATAATCCCTCCAAAACTGGTGCCATATTCTCAACAAAAAAAGAAGAAAAACACCTATAAAAATCCATTGCTGTGAAAAAGGTCATTAGCACTGTGCTGAGATCACAATTTTCTTCCTAACCCAGGCAATATGAAGTGATAGAGTGAATATATTTTTTAACATCTAAATATAAATATTACCTATGAGCTGGGGAATAGCTAAAGGCACAGAGTGAGAGTGGTTTTATTCCAGGTTCCAGTGTAGATGCTAAGAAAACATTAAAATAAAATTTTATTTCCTTCGAACACTTTATAATGTTGTTAAGGGAACAAGGCAGAAATACACCAAAAAAAAAAAAAAAAAAAAAAAAGACTAATAATAAAATAAGAAAGGCTTTCTTGTAGATTAGTTGGCAAAAGATTATGTTTATGTCCAAATCCAATTTTGGTCCTATTTCTATTTCCCAGAATATATGTACTTAAGATACAATGTAGGTTCTATTCAACCAAGTTCCAAGTTGAAAGAGAGAATGCAGAAGTACCTTTATAAAATGGCAAAAATTTTCAACAATTTGAAAATATTTTAGAACTTATCGATTTGATAATTTATAAAAATAAGTATCCTGACATCTTTAGTCCTTATTTAGTCCATATCTCTACTTACACTATTTGAACTAAGGTCACAATAAAATATAGGAGCCAATGGAAAGCATAATTAGAGAGATTTCAAGTTAATAAGGAATGGTGCTAAGATTCTTTTCTGTTGAGATGTTTCTCAAAAAAGTTTGCCCCAGTTTCTTTTACAATTGTACACCCCATCCAAAGCTTCAGCTATTGTTTCTCTCAATATGCTGTCTTCTAACTAGATTCTTTTCCACCAAATAATTATCTCTGACCCCTCTGCCTTTCTGTTGATGTCAGCACAATAAACTGCTCTGTTCTCTATTCAATGCCCTCAGATTTTGCAAAATAAAGCACAGCTCACATAATAGAAGCAGTTGATTTTTAACCTGCAACCTGATTATAATTCTATTAATTCATTCATTAAACCAACTTGTACAACCGCTGTGATAGGCACCATGCTGGATACTCAAATAAAAGGATTCATCAACTTTTTAAAAAGTCAGTGATTTCTTTGCCACTTACTAGTGCTTTAGTATAATACCATTCCTAAGACATAGACTCTAGTAAAGATATAAACAAAGAATCATAAATTTTCACAGGAAAAAGTATAAATATGCTAAAGAATATGAAAGAACATGCTATAGGTGATTTGTTAATTCATATAAGTTTAAACAAGCCCAATAATGCTAACATAATGTTTTTTAATTCAATGAGAATAAAGTTTCCTAAACATGATTATATCCCCTAACTTTGGAGGTAGAAGGTTGTATCATAGATCCACGTATAAATTTAATGGAATCTGTGCCTCTTTTGCTCTGGAATATATACACATTTAAATATATACATAAAGCCCTGGCCATTGTGGCTCAATTGGTTGGGTGTCATCCTGGGCACCAAAAAGTTGCCAGTTCGATTCCTAGTCAGGGCACATGCCCAGGTTGCAGGCTCCATCCCCAGTAGAAGGCATACAGGAGGCAGCCAATCGATGTTTCACTCTCACATCAATGTTTCTCTCTCTCCTTCTCCTTTCCTCTCTCTAAAAATCAATAAAAAATTTATATATATAATATTCTGTATACAATTTCAAGGACCCCAGATTATAAATCTGATCTAGAGAATGCTTTCACTAAATTATATATTCGTGACCCTGAGTTGGCTATGTAAAGCTAAGTTACATACTCATGTGTACAAACACATGAAAACATATTTTTAAAAATTGTAATAGCTTTAAGGTTACATCTCTGCTGCCCACTTGTTAGAAAGTAGCTTGATCCTAGGTTTTATACCTGAAAGTCAAATCCCAACTGTATCCAGAAGAAAGAAACAGAAAATTGAATAGTTTCTAACTCCTCAAAAATAACCAGACCTCCTTTTTTCCTCTAAGTTAAAAATCTGGTATGAAGAAATAGGAATGACCCAGCTAGTTTATTATAATGGACAAATAAGGGAAGAGAAAATATCCTGAATAACCAAAGCAAATTCTAAAAAGCTTTATAGATCAAAGCCTATAACTTTTGCATTCCAAAAGCTGCTTGAGTTATACACAGGCTGCTAGAGTTATACATAAGATGGGAGCTTCAATTCAATCAGTCAGAACTTGTATTTGGTAAAATGTACAGTTTTATCAAATCTAGTTATACTGTACAAGTTACAAGATCTCTAAGTCTGGGTCCCATAATCATTTACTTCTCAATTCGTGTAATATAGACCATCAACTAAGACATCTTACATACAAAACATTCTATATCTCAATCATGTAACTGAGTTAAAATGAAAGGCTACATTTTATTCTTCTGTACTTTTTAGAATAGTGATACATAATAGTCATATTTCCAGTAACTTCAGAACAAATTCAGAAATTTGAACATGTTACAATACCTGAAGACTAGGGCAGAAAAAAAAAATTGCACTAAAATTAAAACTACTAATTAAGTAATACTGTCTATCTGATTTCCTCTGAAATCTTCAGTTCTTCTGAAAACGGCAACTAAGGCACGGCAATACTTGCACAATTAGAGTAAATTCTTGAAGGAGACACAATCAAAAAAAGGGGGAAAAGGAGACACCAATAGAAAGACAGTAATTTGAAGGACATTAGCTGTACAGAAAAGAAAAAAGTGGTACGGACTTCAGATGCTCCTGAATTACAAAATCACATTCATATAGATAACAAGCAATCCACAGGAAAGGGGGAAGAAGAGACACAGTCAATGTATTTTTACTGAGAACATAAATAAGATAGTATTTCCCCAACTTTTGTCATTCAGTTTGTTATTATATCTGAGTATCCTAATATTTACTTATATTTTATGTCATTGAATCCTCAAAAAACAGACATCTTGTTTGTATTTTACTCTTTAATTCAACATAAGAGCTATGTAGAGATATACCTATCACAAGTCCTAAAGAATCCAGCTAACCTTTAACTCTTGTAATAGTAATGCTCAAGGAATAACTACTTCTAATTGTATATAATCTATCCTGTTTCCCCAAAACTAAATTGGTCTTGTAAAGAATTTAAATGAGACAAGTTACACTGCCAAAACAAGAGAAATAGATCTGACCTTATTTAAAAAAACTAGAAATGAAAACGGGAATAAGTATATCCTCTTTTAATTAGGATGCTTAGAAAAAGGTCAATTAACACATCACTACTTAATCTAACCAACTTCATATGGCAAATGCACTACTCTAAGTTACTTAAAATTAAGGTTTTAGTTAGATTACCATTTTAGCTCTGCCAGGCAGTTCTATAAATGACAGACTCTGAATATGAGGTCAACATTTAATAGAAATGTATGACAACTATTTTATTTACTATTTTATTCAAATAGAAAACTATCTTTACCACTCTTAAAAATATGTAATGAATCCTATGATACTTACGCTGCATAAGCTTTTGCTATCCTCATGAACATAACTTCATCACCCCCTTTATCTGGATGATATTTAAGTGACAGCAAACGATATTGTTTCTTAATTTCTGTTACTGTTGCCCCCTAAAAGGAAAAGGTTTGTTTTAGTAAAAGTAAGCACAATGCTGTAAAAACAAAACCCATCCCATTTGGAACTTAAGATATTAAATACTCAATATTTCCAGAAAGAGAAAATGAATTTTTATCCTATGTATTTTGTGCCATAAATTCCACCCCATGTACTTTTTAAATAAAAATATACTTATTTTGTCCGATATATTTATTTTATTGAGCACCTACTATGTGTCATGCAGTACACTAAGCACTGATGATATGAGAAAGAAACCACGAACAGCACAGGTTTGAAGTACACAAGTTCATTTATTTATACATGGATTTTTTTGGTATTCGCGGATTTGACATTGTGGAATCAATTAACCGCAGACTAAAAATACTGTGACGTGAAGGACTATAGAGTCAAAAGCTATACGCGAATTTTTGACGAGGCAAGAGCAGCACCTCAACCCCCATGCTGTCAAGGGTCAACTGTAATGATGTATTTAAATAAAATAAAAGGATTGTCACATTTAAATATCAAAGAATGATCACACTAAATTAAGTCTGGCTGAAAAAAACCTCCAATCAAAGCTTAACTTCCTTTGTAAGAAATAATCTGAAGAATATTTGGTTTCATCTGCTTGTCAATATTTTAAAATTAAGTAAATACTTAATAAGCTTACTTTAGTTGTTTCCTATTAGAATCACTTTCTATTAATAAGTTTTTCATAACTTTCATAGCATCAAATTGCCCCCAACCCTTTTAATTTTTAAAATTTCTTGATGACCATGATCATCACAATGAAAGAAAAACAAATTATAGAAATACTTTGCTTCTAACAAAGCAGAAAACTGGAAGATAAACACATTCCTTACTTTGTATTATATGAATCTCTGGGTCAAGTCATCTACTAGTACTGAGCAGAGACTAGAAGTAAAAGAATTGGTTTGGGGAAAACATGGAAAGAGCACTAGATTTAGCTTGACTCCTAAGAAGTTATAGGATCCTGGACAATATACAAATTTTTCAGATCCCATTTTCACCATCAGGAAAAAAGGCTAGCTGACCTCTAGCATTCATTTCAATTCTAACTTTCCACTGATATACCTAAAAGACTAATTTTCTTTTGGGACCCAATAATCAAGTTCAATTAATCAACCAAGAGATCACCCTTGCCCTAACCGGTTTGGCTCAGTGGGTAGAGCGTCGGCCTGTGGACTGAAGGGTCCCAGGTTCGATTCCGGTCAAGGGCATGTGCCTTGGTTGTGGGCACATCCCCAGTGGGGAGCGTGTAGGAGGCAGCTGATCGATGTTTCTCTCTCATCGATATTTCTGACTCTCTGTTCCTCTCCCTTCCTCTCTGTGAAGAATCAATAAAATATATTTTTAAAAAAAAAGAGAGAGAGAGAGAGAGAGATCACCCAATGGGTCACCCAAAGTTAATGTGAATTTCTATGACAATGACACCAGTTCTTTAAAATACATAAAGAGTTAACACTCTACCTTAGTGTCAACTAACACAGGGACATAAGATTTTAATCATCCAACTAACATATATAAATCTCCTGGTTTTAACTTTGCATTAACCCATCTTACACGTCTTTTAAAAATATACCCACTCACTAACTTTACACCTGATCTTCAAATATTCTTACATTTTAGTAATTACAAATCAATTCTTAATAGGATGGCAATTACATATGTACATTAGAATAATAAATAATGGATTAGATAGCTCATTTTAATAAAAATTTTAACTGACCACAGTTTTATTTTTTAGGCACAGTCCAATTTCTTCTAGGACGTGCACTTACAGTGTTTTCATGGGATCATTAAACTAATGTGCATTATATAAAAATACTACTTACAGGATCCAAATTTAATACTTCATAAGGATTGTATTCCTGATATTCTCGGTCGGTTTTAGAAACTTTGTATGCAAGGAATAAGAATAATGCCCATCCTGCAAGCAGAATTATTTTCCTGTTTAGAAAAAAGATAAGTGAAATATAAATAAATACATCTATATGGTTTTCCTTTAAGAGTCATTATGGCAAGATCAAGGCATAAACAATCTGAAGTGGTCTCATAACACTATGCCACTGACTCAAATTCTAAACTCCTGTTATAGCAAGAACAGTGTCTTTTTCACCTTTGAATTCTCTAGAATATCGTATAATGCCTGGCATTTCATATTCTCAGTTACTACTTGCAGAACTGTAAGTACCAAATTCAACTTATTAATTTATTAGACTATTACATTCAATCAAAATACATTAATGCCAAGAATTCAGTAAACCATTTAATGTAAAAGAGAATTGTTCTTGACCTTGCAATAATACTTTTAGAAAAACAAACTACAAAAAATAATGGGTCAATTGTGCAAAGATGAATATATAGCCATGTTTATAATGGTAAAACTCTGGAAACAACTTAAGTGTCCTTTAATAGGAAACTAAGTAAACAAAGATAGAACCACATAATGGAACATTTTTTAGCCAATAAATATATAAAAAAAGATGCACATACTAGTTTTTAAAAAGATATAAAATAACATTTAATTTGGGAAAAAAACTAATTTATTCTCTCTGATATGTTCTGTTTAGTGAAAATATTTTAAAGATTATTACCAGTGTTGGAGAGACTAAAGAAAAAAGGAACTCTCACACACTCTATACTCTGAAGGAATATCTGGCAATAAGGTATCAAAAGACCTAAAGCAGTACATACCCTTTCAACTGTCCATCTACTTTACTTCAAGAAACTTAAAAGGAAATAAACTAGAATTAAATATATAAAGTATAAAAGGGTGGTTACAGATATAAATAACCGAAAACATATATGCACATAAATGCCGATCAACAGAGTACTAGACAAATAAATTAACAGTGAAACACTGTACATCTATACAGTGAAACACTACCTGGCCACTAAAAACTTGTGCACTGGAATATTATCTACCTTGTGTTATTAAATTAAAAAAACCAACACAGCTTTCAAAGCTGTATGTACATGTAATATAATCCTATTTTTGTAAATAAGTTTATTGCAAATAAAAATATAGAAATGTAAATCATCTTAATAGTGGCTATCTTTAAGTGATGAAATTGAAAGATTTATGAAATATCACAATCTGTTACACTGAATAGAAATTGTTAAACCAAGACAAAAAGAATCATAGGAGGCCTAATAAAAAAAATGGGGTGGCCTGTCTTCAAAGACAGAAAGAAAATGTTCCATGTGTTTAATCTCTCTTGTTAGGAACCCAGCTTTGGAATGAGACTCTAGAACAGGGGTGGGCAAACTTTTTGACTCGAGGGCCACAATGGGTTCTTAAACTGGACCGGAGGGCCGGAACAAAAGCATGGATGGAGTGTTTGTGTGAACTAATATAAATTCAAAGTAAACATCATTACATAAAAGGGTACGGTCTTTTTTTTTTTTTTTAGTTTTATTCATTTCAAACGGGCCGGATCCGGCCCTCGGGCCATAGTTTGCCCACGGCTGCTCTAGAATCTAGTTCCAACCCACCTGCTTACCTCTATCATGCTGATTTTTCAAAGTCCCCTAAGCTTGTCCCACCATCACGCTTTTGCTCTCTTGGATCTTTCTACCTAGAATTCCCATTTCACATCTCTGCCTATCCAAACTCTATTTCATTCTTCAAGACTCAACTCAGGTTATTCACCCTCCAAGAAGCAGTCCTCATCAACGGGGAGACTGTAACTACTATCACAAAAAAGTAGAAACCGTGACTTTCCTCCTCTGGCTCGATGCAAGCTCCTTGAGCCCTGGATATGATCTTAATTCAGTTTTAACTAACTTCAGAGTAGCTTAAATAGTTAGCACTGAGATGCAAATTTATTTCCATCTGGTCAAAATAACACTCTACTCTTTATTAAGAGCATAATAAGTACTGCAAGCTGCTTTCCACACTATCTATAGGCCAAAAGAAGAAAAGGGAGCCCTATCTGGAGTACTCCCACTCTTACCTGGCTATCTAGGGAGAGGTACTTAAGAACAGAGGCTCTGGAACAAAACTACCAACTAAAGCCAAATCCCTGCTTCACCACTTATTAACCAAGAGATCTTAACAAGTTGCTTAGCCTTTTATATCTCAGTTTCCAACTTTTAGGGTAGGTTTGAGAATTAACTGAGATTAGGTATGTAAAGCACCTAGAAAGTGCTTCAGATATCATAAATAATTCATACTAGCTATTGACTGTTATTAGTAACTCCACCCAAATCTCAGCTCAGACCTCATTATTCAGGGACACTTCTCTGTGTAGAGCCAGAGTTATAAGCCATTCCTCTACTCCTTCATGGCATCCCCCTTACTAAACTCTATTATTATTTGTTTACTTAACAGTATCCCCCAAAACTGTAAGTAGTTGAAACATGTCTACTTATTAATCACAGTATATTGGCACCTAGCATAATACCTGGCATATACATAGTAGGTGCACAATAACTACTTATTGAATTAAAATAAAAATAATTTAAAATAGTAATTTTAACTCAACTCCAAAGTTTGCTAATTACCCCAATATCCAAAAGAACACATGAAAATATACTTTATTCCCACACAAATAACTCTGCATTTTCTTTTTTTTTTTTAATATATTTTATTGATTTTTTACAGAGACGAAGGGAGAAGGATAGAGAGTTAGAAATATCGATGAGAGAGAAACATCAATCAGCTGCCTCCTGCACACTCCCTACTGGGGATGTGCCCGCAACCAAGGTACATGCCCTTGACCAGAATCAAACCTGGGACCCTTGAGTCTGCAGGCCGATGCTCTATCCACTGAGCCAAGCCAGCTAGGGCTCCGCATTTTCTTTTACCAATTCTCCCAACAGGCTAACAAAGGTCAGAAAACAAAGATAAAGGTGAAATTGAAAGCCAGATTTAAAAGCAAACAAGGGCAGAAGGAAAAGGAAACAAAACACCTAGGATATGTTATGCCCCTTGTTAGATGCTTTACTTGTAGCATCTGGCTCTATAAGCCAAAGGGAGGAGAGCAGAGGCTCAAGACAGAACCCACAGATTGATGAAAAAAATTACCACAACCAATAAAACCCTGGTCTAATTTCCCGAGCCAAAGCAAAGGTGGAAACAATAAACTGCATCATGCTCTGTGACCAATTTTTTTAGAAAGCATGTTTGGTTCCTCTAAAACAGTGGTTCTCAACCTTGGCTGCACATTAGAATCACCTGGGAATCTTTTTTAAAATCCTGATTTCTGGGCCTCATCCTCCGGAAATTCTGTTTCTCTGTTATGGGGTGGGGCCACAACATTAGTAACAAAGAAACAGAATTTCCAGAGGATGAGGCCCAGAAATCAGGATTTTAAAAAGATTCCCAGGTGATTCTAATGTGCAGCCAAGGTTGAGAACCACTGCTCTAAAAAGATAAGCATTTTCACTATATAGAGTCAGTAATTAGTTAACTTGTGAAGTCTTGTATTTTTCTTAAGCACACTTTAAAAGTTATTTTGGAAGCAACTTTCAGAAATTAAAGTATTACACAAAGACTGCTTAATTGTAAAAGAATACTTCAGGGTTAAGTAGCAAAAAAGGTTTTGATGTTTCTGACCTTATCTAAATTGTTACCAGTATCAATGTAACCCTTCCTTACTTGAACATCCTTGAATCTGTACTTCCAGTTAAGTAAATCAGTTTATTAATCACTGAAGAGAATTTCAAAGTTGGTCTGCTGTTTTTTTCTTGAAAACTAAGGTTCAAATACCTACAAAGTGTTGACCAAAGTCCAGAAAAGAAGAGATTGGTAGGTCAAAAATATTTGCCTTTTAGTTTCACATCATTGAAGAACTCAACACCAAAGCCAAGATTTCCCTCCCTCTACAAAGGAACTAAACCAGGCAAAGTCTTAAAAAAGAAAATCTATTTAAACCTCCTGAAGTTACACAAGTAAAAACTATCATCATCATTTTAAACAAGATTAAGACCTGGCCAACATGGCTCAGTGGGTGAGTGTAGACCTATGAACCAGGAGGTCAAGGTTCAATTCCTGGTCAGGGCACATGCCCAGTTTGCAGGCTCCATCGCCAGTGTGAGGAGTGCAGGAGGCAGCCGATCAATCATTCTCTCTCATCACTGAAATTTCTCTCTCTCTCTCTCTCTCTCTCTCTCTCCCCCTTCCTCTCTGAAATCAATAAAAACATATTTATTTTAAGAAAAAAAAAAAACTGGTTCGACTTTTACTTATTTCCTGTTAGGTTTTTCCCCTCCTATCTACTGGATAGATAAATGTAGGTAATTTACAAGATACAGTCCTCCAATAATGGCAACTCTTTCACCTCCTCTCAGTTTCATGTAGTATTATCTCTAAACTAGAGGCTCAGTGCACAAAATTCATGCACTTTGGGTGGGGGTGTCCCTCAGCCCAGCCTGCGCCCTCCCCCAGTCCAGGAGTCCTTGGGGGATGTCTGACTGACAGCTCCCCCTGTGGGAGTGCACTGACCACCAGGGGGCAGCTCCTGCATTGAGCATCTGCCCCTTGGTGGTCAGTCCACGTCATAGCAACCGGTTGTTCCGCTGTTCTGTCGATTTGCATATTTGCCTTTTATTATAAAGGATTGATGACTTAGGGCAGCAGTTCTCAACCTGTGGGTCGCCAACCTGTGGGTTGCGACCCCTTTGGGGGTCGAACGACCCTTTCACAGGGGTCGCCTAAGACCATCAGCAAGCACATATATAATTACATATTGTTTTTGTGATTAATCACTATGCTTTAATTATGTTCAATTTGTAACAATGAAAATACATCCTGCATATCAGATATTTACATTACAATTCATAACAGTAGCAAAATTACAGTTATGAAGTAGCAACGAAAATAATTTTATGGTTGGGGGTCACCACAACATGAGGAACTGTACTAAAGGGTCACGGCATTAAGAAGGTTGAGAACCACTGACTTAGGGTGAAGATCCAAAGCCTATGCTCTAAACCGGCATATCCCATAGCCCAGTGGTCAGCAAACTGAGGCTCGCGAGCCACATACGGCTCTTTGGCCCCTTGAGTGTGGCTCTTCCACAAAATACCATGTGCGGGCACGCACGTACAGTGCGATTGAAACTTCGTGGCCCATGCACAGAAGTCGGTATTTTGTGGAAGAGCCACACTCAAGGGGCCAAAGAGCTGCATGCGGCTCCCGAGCTGCAGTTTGCTGACCACTGCCATAGCCTCACAAAATCAAATAGGCCGACTCTAATTAAACATGGTAACTGCCTGTTTAAGCAGATAGGCCTGCCAAAACAAAGAGTAACTAGGTCTCCAATCCACCACTTCTAGCTGTATGATCTCATTCAAGTAACCTCATTTTTTTAGTCGCAGTTTCCTCATCTGAGAAAAAGCAAAAACATCTACCTTGAAGTTAATATAAAGCTAATGAGATAACTTACAAGGCCCTAGCACAGCACCTGGCATACAGTATGTGCTCAATAAACTTTATCACATGAAATTCAAACTTGATCATGTCACTTCCCTGCTTTTTTAATAATCTTTTAAAGATTCTTCTATGTCTTTAAGACAAAAATTCTAATACTGACACAAGATGCACAAGGTTTTCCTTTAAGATTTGACTTCTCTTTCTCCCCTTCTCCTTTGAGTCAGAAGCACACTCTCGCCTTTCAATTTGTAAACAAATCTGTTCAGACACCTCTCAAATTTACTATTCACATCTTAACCATACTAAGGTCACAATTTCTTTACAGATACATGTTTTATTCATTATTATACACCTATTTTAGATGATACCTAGCAAAAAGTAAACACTAAATATTTTTTTATTGAAACCAATTACTTACTTTATTGTAGGAATAATATTTGGCTGGGGCTTTAATAACCGTAAACGATACCACATACATCTTCCATATACTTTTCTGATATTCTTTAATCGAATTTGCTCTGTCAAAAAAAAAATAAGGGGATAAGTTAAACCATTTTTCACAGTAAAGGCAAAACCAGAGTTAATACCATACTAACCTTCATTACCTTGCTAATACTTTATTGGCCAAGAAAATACTGCCTATTTAAATAACATTTAGGATAATTTCACAAGATAGGTTAAATTTTCTGCCACTTAGAACAAATGATCTATTTGGGAAATTTTATTCAACTACCAGGGAATCATTTTCCATGTGAGGCTTAAATACTTCTAATTGAAATATGTAAAAACTAACTTGAATCCAAAATACTTAGTCACATAATCAGTATTTTCTGAGATATTCTCTCCTCCTTTCCCTTCTACTATAGAAAGAATAAAAAGTATAAAGTAGTTGAAGTATGTGGTTTATTAAGGAAGCTAGGCAGAAATTATATTCTTCAAACATGAAAATAATTATATTAAACTAGAAAAGTCACCCAAATCCATAAGATGTTAAAATGAGTCCATATAAGTTATGACAAAAGGCATTATTTTAGTCTCCAGGAAAAAATTGAAAAGAAATTAAACCAAGGCCAAAATATCATGTAGAGTTTTACTATAATGAAACTATAATCACTTGGTTTGGGTAATACTCCCAACTTAAAAAAAAATATTTTAAGTTTTAAAATAAAATACCCTTTCACAAAGATGGCATGCAGAAAGCAAAGAAAGAAGACAAGGCCGAGAAGGCAGGTGCTATAAGGCATCCACAGCCACACACAAAAAATTATCCACATGTTATTCACCTTCTGGTAGCCCAAGACATTCCAAAAGCAGCCCAAGTATCCTCAAAAGAGCAACAAGCTTGACCACTATGCCATCATTGGGTTCCCCCTTAGTACTGAAGTCAACCATGAAAATAGAAGACAAAAACACACTTGGGTTCACTGCCAATGTCAAGGCTAACAAGCACCAGACCAAACAGACTGTGAAGAAACTCTATGGCAGCCCTGGCTGGGTGGCTCATAAAGTTAGTTGGAGCACCATCTCATACATCAAGATGTTGCAGGTTCGATTGCCGATCAGGGCACATACAGGAGGCAACCGATTTGTGTTTCTCTCTCTCTCTCCCTTCCTCTCTCTCTAAAATCAATAAAAACATATCCTCAAGTGAGGATTAAAAAAAAAAAAGCTCTATGACAATGACACAGCCACAGCCACGGTTACACATTACTCAGGCCTATTGCAGAGAAGGCATATGTTCAACTGGGTCCTAACTATTTAGGATGCTTTGGATGTTGCCAATAAAACCAAAGTCATCTAAACTGAGTCCAGCTGGCTAATGCTATTAGGAAACTACAAAACCACAGTCTTTAAATGAGATGTCAAATAAGTAAAAGAACTTTATAGATAACAGAATGTTTCAAAGCCACCATGTTAAGAAGTCCAACCGCCGTAACCGGTTTGGCTCAGTGGATAGAGTGTCGGCCTGCGGACTCAAGGGTCCCGGGTTCGATTCCAGTGAAGGGCATGTGCCTTGGTTGCGGGCACATCCCCAGTGGGGGGTGTGCAGGAGGCAACTGATCGATGTTACTCTCTCATCGATGTTTCTAACTCTCTATCCCTCTCCCTTCCTCTCTGTAAAAAGTCAATAAAATATATAAAAATAAATAAAATAAAATAATAAAATACCTAAAAATAAAATTAAAAAAAAAAAAAAGGAGTCCAACTATCCTGTTAGCACCATGCTTTGAGAAAAGCATCCACAAGGCAGCTATATGACAGGAGCTACCAGAACCAGATATGGTAAAGGAGGATCCATGTAGTTGAAGGGGAGGTGGCAGAAAGGGAAATATGCAGGAAGACTGACTAAATAATACAGGAGTGAGCAAAAGTGGGTATACAGTTGTTAGTATACAAAACAGTTTATTCTTGTATATTATTACTGTTAACCTACTTTTGCCCACCCCTCTAGAGATAACTGGAATCAGTTTTTCACTGTCAGAGAAGGCATACACACACACACACACACACACACGCGCGCGCGAGCGAGCGAGGCCCGGTACACGAAATTCGTGCACGGGGGTGGGGAGGGGGGGGAGTGTCCCTCAGCCCGGCGTGCACCCTCTCCAATCTGGGACCCCCTCGGGGGATGTCCGACTGCCGGGATCGGGCCTAAACCAGCAGTCAGACATCCCTCTCACAATCCAGGACTGCTGGCTCCTAACCGTTTGCCTGCCTGCCTGCCTGATCACCCCCTAACTGCTCCCCTGCCAGCCTGATCACCCAACTGCCCTCCCATGGCGGCCTGATCGCCCACAATTGCCCTCCCCTGCTGGCCTGATCGCCCACAACTGCCCTTCCCTGCCATGACCCACCTCCTCTGCCAGGACCAGCCTCCTCCGCGCGAGGCAGCGGAGACGCCAGGACCAGCCTCCTCTACGTCGCGCAGAGCCATGCGACCCCCAGGCCTCACCATGCAGAGTGGCCGCTGGGCCCCGCTTCTGCTGTGCACACAGCCATCTTGTGATGACGTGAGGGCTATTATTAGTATAGATGTGTGTGTGTGTGTGTGTGTGTGTGTTATTGGATTAGAATTGAAGGTCTCAGTATGAACTAATATTTTTTAATACAGAAGTAGCTCAATACACATACATACATATTCCCTAGCTCTATCTAATAAGTGAGGCTAGAACACTGACATCTCAATAGTAGTGAGCACACCTAGCACCCAGATCTTGGCTTCTAGATATCTTTCTCCATTAAGAGGAAGGGATCCAAGTATCTTCCCACAAAAACATTACAAAAGAGAAAAGAATGATTTCACAGTGGGGAAATAGGCTGAATAATTCCCGCCCCCATTCCCCCAAAGATGTCTTCATCCTAAAACCCAGAACCAGTGAACATATTAACTTACATGGCAAATGGGACTATACAGATGTGACTAAATTAAAGATCTTGAGATGAGGAAGTTATCCTAGATTATCTGGGTGGGCCCAATATAATCACAGTGGTCCTTATTAGAAGGAGGCAAGAGGACCAAAGACAGAAGCACTGATAGGGTCTTGTGCAGGAGGCAACCAATCAATGTGTGTCTCTCACATCAATATTTCTGTCTTTCCCTCTCTTCCACTCTCTCTAAAAATCAATGGAAAAATATCCTTGGGTGAGGATTAAAAAACAAAACACACCAGACAATCCAAATTCAGGTTCATTCTAAAAATAATCTTTAAAGTCAAGAAAAAAGCTGAAGAATTGTGCTGCACTTAAAAAAACTACAGAAACGTGTCAACTAAATGTAATGTGTAATTCTGAATTGGATCTTCTACTATAAAGGACATCAGTAAGGTAAGTGACAAAACTTGAATGGGATCTGAAAAGGAAATGGTAATAATGTTAACTTTCTGAATTTCATAATTAAATTATGGACATTTCTGAAAATACCACTGGTGATTTTTTTATCTGTATTTCATTAAATTAAGCCTCCACAATCTCCCATTTTCAGGCACAAAACCAAGGAAACAATTGATAAGATTATAAGAACAATGCTGAAATCTATTAGCCAGAGAGCCTGATCTATTCAAAGAAATGATATTCTCCCAATGTCTCTGGCCAAGAGAAAAAAGTACACATGGTTTTCAGCCTCCACAGTCTTGTACAATATGTACATTATGTCTCACTCTTCCAATCCAAAAATTAAAATTCTTAACCTTTTAAGAGAAATTTAAGTTAGTCAATAAGTATTACAAGGTATGGTTTATCCCACAGTACAATGACATAGACACTTAAAAGAATAAAAAAAGCAGTTCACTTTTTAAACTTCCAGTTTATGAAATTACTAATTTCATGGCCAGTAAAAATTATGTTAGTAATATCATTAACATATGATATAGTTTCTTTAAGAAATTATCCATATTTATAGAAAAGGGAAATTACAAGGTCATAAAACAATTCTGTAGTTTAAAAAACAGCATAATAACATAACATATTATGATTGCTCTCAGCAGTTGAACGTAAGGTTATATGTCTTTGGGGGTAGTTCAGGTTTAGGGGGGGATGCCATTATGGTTGTGCCAACAGTGCCTTTCCTAAAACAGTCACATCCATCTGGCCATGCCATGATAATCTGCCAAAGTGTAGTATAACTGAATGAACTCAGAGCACCATATTCCTAGAACCCAAAGAGCTGAAAGAATGGTTAGCCAGGTCTGAAGTCTTCAAACCTGCCTGCCTGTTTACCACAAAAATTTCATTAAAATCATGTACTTTCTTATAGATTTCTAATTTGGCATAAAAATGTTTCATCGTAAGTTTGAAGAGTTGCAAAAGATGCCATTTCTGACATAAAGTTGACATTTTAAAATAAAATAGTTCCATTGCTGTTAAATGTACCAATGGCATCTAAAAACCATAGTAATTTCATACCACCATCATCCATTTACAAAAATTCATGAACAAGCCCATCATTCTACTTCCCCCACATAATTGTATCCTAACCTACTTTCACCCTGGTAAGACATTTCTTATAACACTGACACATACTTCTTAAAATTAAGTTTTTAATCCCTGTGACTACTACGGTTTTCCAACTTTATATTTCAAACATTTTCAGGCCTTCAGCATAGCTAAAAAAAATATTAAAATAAACACCCTTCACCTAAATTCACAGATTTTGCAGCTTTGACTTTAACTCTAGCTCCCACTTTCCCTCCCCCTCCTTTTTATCTGAATTATTTTAGAGCAAGTTGCAGACATCAAGACATTACACCTATAAATGCTTTGGCACATATCATCAAAGACTTATTACATATCATAAGTTTATACATCATACTTAAGTTTAACATCTATAAGGTTTTATGTGTTAAAATATCTGACACTACATTTATGTTATCAAGGCAACATAAATATTACAAGTTGATAAATTATTAAAATAAAAGTAAAATATGTATGCTTTCACTAATAAGCAACTTGTAAATATTCTATATGTCCAAAAAGAGTTAAAACTGTAAATACTATGACTTATTTTTAAAAACAAAAAGTACACTTTGGCCCATATGGCAAAATATAAAGACAAAGACAAAATGGCTTTATCTTCTACTTTAACCATATTTTGCCAAAACTTAAAGTTGCAAATTACCTTGAATCATTCAATTTATAGAAAATATATGCTGTGTAACCTAATTGGCAAAAGCAGTCCTCACTGTTAAACCAATTAGGCAAATGAAACTTGGTCAGAAAAGTCTGACTTCATTTTTCAGTTCAGATAAATATATCTATAAATTTTTATATTTTGAGGATTAAATTTTAGGACATGCCTTTTAACAAAGATTATTAAAATTAAAGCCAAATGATATACAGATAACCATTTATTTAAAAGAAAAAGATGTTCCACATTTCTCTTTTCAAAATTCAGAGTCTCTTAAAACTATTCCTAAATCCTTAAAAGGATCCCAGAAAACAGTACCAAGAATCAAAAGTTATATTCAATATTCCAAAAAGTCTAAAAACATTATACATCAGTTTTCTAGCTATCCAAAGTCTATCTGCAGTTAGTTGATAGATACTCACCAATATGATACTGGCTCACTCATTGTTGGGACAATCAAGCTGGGGAGCTTGATAACTATTTTAAAAGACCAAAAAGCCAAGCAGCAACATCAACAAAACAAACAAAAAAACAGCCCCCTCTTCCTCCTAAAATCTCAATGGTAGTTAGGCATACTTAGAGATCATCTGAAGGCAATAACAATAATAATAATTTCCATAATTATCCCAAGGAGGTAGGTATATCTCACAATTACAGTGTTATCTGTTACTGTAAGCAACCTCTGTAAAGACCACTTTAAAAATACAGCAAGTAGCTACATTATGGAGATTAAAAATGCTGTAGGTTATCTAAAGTATGATCAAAATACCTAATCTATATTATAAAAACCCAGTGGCCCTAACGCTGTAACGACCAAAGACCGGTCACCAAGAGGCTGTGTGCACAGCAAGGCACACGCGGGTGGGCGGGGACTTGACTCTGGGTCTCAGGGGAGTCCCGCGGTGCGGCAGGTTCTGTGGTCCCAGGTCTCGTGTGATTTCCCACGGGTCTGGGTCTCACGTGATTTCACACACTGGGTCACTAGTGTTACATAATGACACACCTGTGGCTTAGAAAAAAATGTCCAGTGATTGTATCATATTCAGAACCCAAGTCCTATACCCCAAGCAAATGTAAACAAAACATATACACTGAGTGGCCAGATTATTATGACCACCTGACGTTTGTAGGCAAATTAGCTATAATTTCACGCTGAAGTTGCTAGAGGGCCAGACCATTATAAATAGGGAAGCAGGTTGTTTACCACAACAGTAGAAGTGATTTTTTTCTGAAGATATGGGTAAACAACACAATTTAACAGTCTTTGAACATGGGATATATATACAGTATAATGTATTCTGAAATTTCTGAAAAGAACTATTTCCTTGCCAAAACCTGAAGTTGCAAATTACCTTGAATCATTCAATTTATAGAAAACTAGAGGCCCAGTGCACAAAAATTTGTGCACTCGGGGGGTGGGGGGGTCTCTCTCAGCCCGGCCTATGCCCTCTTGCAGTGTGGGACCCCTTGGAGGATGTCCACCCCAGTGTGGACCCTCACCCCATGGAGGTTTGGCCAGCCTGAGTGAGGCGCTGATGGCTGTTTTTAGGCTGGCCACACCCCCTTTAGGATGGGGGGTCCCACTGGGGTGCCTGGCCAGTCTAGGTGAGGGGCTGAGGGCTGTTTTCAGGCTGGCCAAGCATCCTGGCAATATAAGCTCCCAGCCTCTCCTTTTTTTCTTTTTTTTTTATTCTGGGATTTATTTACCTTTTCTAATTGAAACAGATACCTGAAACCTAATGTGTCTGTTCACCACCCTTAATTATAGATTTTGACTATATATATATATATATATATATATCCCATTCTTTATTCACTGTCACATAATTTTCCATTTGAGATTTTACAGTGTTTTATACAAATTCTTTATATGGCCAAGTATCCAATTCCTGCCACCCCACCCTGCTGCATTTTACTCATAAAATTGGTTTGGCTCAATGGATAGGTTTGATTCCGGTCAAGGGCATGTACCTTGGTTGCGGACACATCCCCAGTAGGGAGCGTGCAGGAGGCAGCTGATCGATGTTTCTCTCTCATCGATGTTTCTAACTCTCTATCCCTCTCCCTTCCTCTCTGTAAAAAACCAATAAAATATATTTTTTTAAAAAAAAGAATGTTTTCATCTCATTAAGAAATGCTGTAGTAAGTCAGACCTTGTCACTTCTCTGCTTATAAACCTTCAATAGTTTCCCATTGCATCTAAAATAAAATTCAAGCCTCTTACTCTGGCTTACAGATATGATGCATCCCAGCTCCCTCTCTGACTTTATCCCAGATTATTCTCCTCACCCGCCACATGCCTGCCACTTTGGTCTCCCTTGTTCCTGGATATGTACACTGTTTCTTGCTTTACTAGTAAAAGATTTTATACACAACTGTTCCTCAAGCCTGAAATAGGCTTTACTCATCCAATTCATGTCTTTGAATAGCTGACTCTCCTTTGTCACTCAGCTTGAAGAAACGTTCTCAGGAAGATTCTCTGAATACTCTACTTCTCTACACAGTATTTATCACTATCTGGTATTTTTTATTGTTTATATGTAGTATGTCTCCCCCACATTAAGATGTAAGCTTCAAAAGAACAGGTATCTCATCTATATTGTTCACCCCCATATTCCAGTGCCTAACACAATGTCTGGCAAATAGGAGGTGCTAATTTGTTGAATGTATGAATTATCTCATTTAGGACACTCCCCTATCACCCTGGGGATATGTATGTATTATACTTTTTTTTTTAAACGCTCCGAGAGGTTCAGTAACTTGCCCAAAGTTACAGATGGTATCAAAGGATTAGCAAGTAACCACTAAAGAAGAGATAGGAATTGTGCCCAGGTTTAAACTCATAAGCGTGTATGATTAATCACTATTTTAACTGCCTTCCTCTACTAAAGGAATAGCTAGATTGTCTAAAATACAGTGTCCCTGTTCTCATTAATTTAATCACACCTATCCTAACTGTATATTCAAAGCAGAAAATGTAATATGTAAGAAATCCAAGTCGCCGAAACCGGTTTGGCTCAGTGGATAGAGCATCGGCCTGCGGACTGAAGAGTCCCAGGTTCGATTCCGGTCAAGGGCATGTACCTGGGTTGCGGGCACATCCCCAGTAGGAGATGTGCAGGAGGCAGCTGATCGATGTTTCTCTCTCATCGATGTTTCTAACTCTCTATCTCTCTCCCTTCCTCTCTGTAAAAAATCAATAAAATATTTAAAAAAAAAAAAGAAATCCAAGTCAAAAATTTTAAGAACGAGAGGTAGCTAAAAACAACTTATCAGATGATACCTCTAATAAAAAGTCGAAATAGAATTTTACAAAAAAGAAAGTGCAACAAATAAAACTGCTGCAAGGACTTCAGTTCTACTTGCGTGGAACAAGGCAACACAGCACATAAATTTCAGGGGGAGGGGGACGGCAAACCAGTTCTTTCTTGTTTCTTTTTTCTCAATTTGCTATAAAATGTCAAAGTCCAAAAGAATAGCAAACACCCAGTTTATTATAAAAGGACTGTATCCTCAGAAGAGTCCCAGAAGTGGAATTATAAATTTTTAAATATTTTTATAGCTTACAAAAAAAAAAGAACTATACATTCTGTTGTGCTCTGAATATAATAATTTGTGTAGTTATCTAATTATAATCCTTCCACTCCACCCTGATTACAGACTTACCAAAACAGGACTATATTGCATTCATCTCTATAGGTGTCTGCTGCTCCTAGTACAGGCAAACAGTGAAATGTTCAACCAATAACTACTAGATTTAACTAAACAGGCAAAAATCTAAAGCCAAATGATTTGAAATCTATATGAGAAAATTCCTCCATCCATACTGACACAAACACAATTCCACAATGTTAAGAGAATGAACATCACTTTTCAAAGAAGCAATGTGATGGTGAGGTGGCAACATTTCTTATCAATAGTCTGTTAATAGGAAACATTTTTAAAAAGGAAGTCCAGGTACAATATGGATATATTTGTTATGACCTTTATGTCTGAATAAAAAGTATGATTAAGAGAACATCTGAGGAAACAAAAATAAGCCTATCTTTGTTTTTTAGCTTCTCTAAGATCAAGCAAGAATGCAATATGACCTTTAAATAAAAACAATTTTACACAAAGCATTTACTAACCCAATGTTTGTCACCACATCTATAAAGCCTAAATGCTGTAATATAATTCATACTGCCAAGTACTCAGCTGGTTTCCTCTACTGTGTAGGACTTCAGTGTGTCTATACTACCAGTCTAATACCCCTTTCTGTCAAGATGGAATACAGTGGGAATGACTTTATTTTAAAACAACTCAAACTTCTCAGATCTCTAATATCCCTTTGAGATCTAAAGTCTTAGGAAGACTATATGCTCTAAATCAGCGGTCGCCAACCAGTGGTTCGCAGACCACTGGTGGTCTGTGAAGTCCGAGAGGTTGGCAACAGCTGCTCTAAATTAAATATGCACACTCATAAAATATATTCCTTTGAACATAAAGCTGATACTAGCCAGTTTTTTGTTTAAAAAAAACACACACACAAATAAATCTATTCAAGAAATTGAGAAAATTACTGTAATTAGAAATCACCTAAACTAAATCAGTAAGACCAATATTTCATTTTAAATAAAAATGTTCATACCCGTCCTTTTCCCTGCACTCAATCTTCAAAACTGACAAATGTTAATAGGTTATTATTGGGCCAATCACCAAATAGCTTTTAAGAAAAAGAGAAATAAGTAAAAACAGAGATGAGTGAAAATTCAAAATCTACATTCCACTCTCTCATTCTCTCTACTTACATTCCATAAATAGCCCAAGTTACCTTAGAATTCTCTTTCGAATCTGCCCATTCCCCTATATCCTGACATCTCAATGGACTAATAAGTCTCTGAAATGGACTCCTTCTCCATCTACTTTTTTTCCACCTAGCCACCACCCCCGCTTCTATGAAATCATTCTTCATACAATGCTCCACAAGCATTGTATGTTGTTCCCCTACTTAAAAACCTCCATTGTTTATGCAATAACATACCAAATAAAGTATGAACTTCCTAAAATGGCTGATATGCTCCTAAGTGTCAATGACATTAAATTTTTACCATTTCTGAACATCGTCTTGCTTTTGCATATGCTTTCCCCACATCTAGAATGTTCTTATTCCACTTACCTTTTAAGACCTATCATAAATCACCTCTCCTGTGCATGAAACACCTAAATCCCAAAACAAAATTATCCACTCCTTCCTCTGTCCTCCCAGAGCACTTTCCAACTTGCCATTTTAATACTTATTATGTTATATTAACTACAGGAGGCAGTATAGATTAGTGGCTAATAAGAGAAGCTCTGGCATAAGACCGATTTGGGTCTAACACCCAATCTTCTACCTAGTAGCTATATGGCTTTAGGCAAGTTAGTTACCTCTCTAAGGCTCCATTTTTTCATTAATAAAACTGAGATAATACAAGAATCTAGCTCAAAGTGCTATTGTGAGTGCATTTAGTATTACCCACCTTGATGCTAGTAAACATTCAATGAACAGCAGCAGAGCTGATGAGGAGGGACCACAATCATCTCACTCAAGACTGGAGGGGATGTGAGGCCTTTCCCCACAAGAGGAGGAATTATGTCTAAAGTCGTCCTCACAGGGGGAAAACAATGGGGTTGCATACACCAAAATATTTAATTAGCCATGGGTAATTTTTGTTCAGTTCCCTTATGCTTCTAATCCATTGTCTAGAAGATGTATCTAGCACAAAGTTAATGCTCTATAAACATTTGCTAAATGACGCAATTTCTACAGTGCACAGTTTTGCTTGTTTATATGCATTTATTTATTTGCTTCTCATAATCACTTGTTGGGTAGGTAGGGCAGGTTTTTATTACTACCCCTACAAAATGAAGCTGTGAGTTCAGACATAACTAAATAGGGACTAGGTTGGAACTTAAAACCAAAATGTCTAACTTTTCAAATGTAGAGTTTTCTTACTCTACTACTAAGCACTAAAAGTGGACTCCTACTGACATTCCCAGGTCAGAGATGAATCACTTGACATTTGAGAGGGAGTAAGCAAAGAAGAATAAAGAAATGTAATTTTTTTTTAAAAGTTTCATTAATCCTTCCAAACAAAAATAAAAATCTGAGTACTTAAGTTCCCAATGAAACTGTTCCAGAAAGACTATGTAACCAGCCCAGCCAGAATGGCTCAGAGGTTGAGTGTTGACCTATGAACGAGGAAGTCATGATTCAATTCCCAGTTAGGACTCATGCCCAGGTTTCACGCTCTATCCCCAGTAGGAGGCATGCAGGAGACAGCCAATCAATGATTCTCTCTCATCATTGATGTTTCTATCTCTCCCTCTCCCTTCCTCTCTGAAATCAATAAAAAAATATATATTTTTAAAGGATATGTAACCAGCAAAAACAGAAGGAGCTAACAGCCCCACTATGTGCCAGACACTGCTAACACATTACATGTATCTATTTGTTTAATCCTGACTTTAAATTCTATGAAAGAGGTAACTACGTTCTCTTTCACAGATAAGTAAACACATAGAAGTTAAATAGTAATTTGCCTAAGATCACACAGTGAGTATTGAAAAAGATCAAGCAGTAAGATCAAAAAGTTTTCAGCAATTTCACCTCTACATATTTATCTGAAGAGATCCAAAAAACTAATTAGAAAAGATATATGCACCCCTATGTTCACTGCAGCATTATTTTCAATAGCCAAGATATGGAAGCAACTTAAGTGCCCACAGGTTGATAAATGGATAAAGAAGATGTAGTATAGCCCTGCCGGTGTGGTTCAGTGGTTAAGCGTGGACCTATGAAACAGGAGGTCATGGTTCAATTCCTGGTCAAGGATACATGCCCAGGTTGCAGGCTTGATCTCCAGTAGGGGGTGGGTGTGTAGGAGGCAGCCGATCAATGATTCTCTCTCATCATTGATGTTTCTATCTCTTACTCCCTCTCCCTTCCTCTCTGAAATCAATAAAAAACATTAAAAAAAAAAAAAAAGATGTAATACACACACACACACACACAAAATGAAATTTTGCTCAACCATAAAAAATAATGAAATCTTGCCTTTTCAACAACATAGGTGGATCTAGAGGGTATTATGCAAAGTTAACTATGTCAGAGAAAGATAAATAGTGTATGATTTTACTTATATGTGGACTCTGAAAAACAATATAAACAAACAAAACAAAAACAAACTCAGATACAGAAAACAAATCATTGGCCACCAGATAGATGGGAGCAAGGTTGGGCGGGATGGAAGGAAAAGGTGAAGGGATTAAGGAGTTCAAACTGCCAGTTCCAAAAACAGTCATAGGGAGGTAAAGTACAGCACAGGGAATATAGTCAATAATATTACAATAACTAAGTATAGTGTCAGGTGGGTACTTGACTTATTGGGATGATTACTTCATAAGTTATATAAATGTCTAATTGTTGTCAAAGTGGGGTATCCACCAGTGGATGTGGAGAATCGTTTTTCCCAACTGAGTGCTAGGGGGGAGGTCCTTACAATATCAAGACAAATGATCTTCTGAAACTCTCACAAGAGAATGAGAGACCTGTGTGGAGTTACATCCCTCTGTTTGCAAATGGAGATTCGGCAGAGCTAGAAACAAAACTAGTGTTCAATTTCCAGTCCTGGTAGTGCTGGGTCAGGCTAGTTACATTCCATCAGTCCATTGTGTGGGGGGTACACATGGCAGTGGGCCATGTGGGCAAATGAAGGAGCATGAGAACACCACAAGCCAGGAGTCAAATGCGAGCAAGCAGGAGAGAGAACTCCTCTGTCTAGAGCAGCCGTTGGCAAACTATGGCCTGCGGGCCAGATCCGGCCCGTTTGAAATGAATAAAACTAAAAAAAAAAAAAGACCGTACCCTTTTATGTAATGATGTTTACTTTGAATTTATATTAGTTCACACAAACACTCCATCCATGCTTTTGTTCCAGCCCTCCGGGCCAGTTTAAGAACCCATTGTGGCCCTCGAGTCAAAAAGTTTGCCCACCCCTTCTCTAGGAGCTTAAGTATCCTAAATCTTCCCGCCCTTGCTATAGCCACACCTACTCTGGCCAATGACCTGCTCCTAGGTGTGACTAACAAAGTACCTTCCCTATTTCACCCAGACTTTATTGGGCATGCCTATAATATTTGGCCTTCTTTGCTCCTTCCCAGTTATTAATAACTGGGTTCATTACAATATTATCACCTTCAACTACTAAAAGGGGTATTAATTATAAGCCCACTTAACCCAAAATATTAGACAAAACATCAAGGCAAAAGGATCCTACTGATAATGTTTTGGATAACAGACTAACTTCTATTAACATGCCAAATATGCCAATGACCAAGCTATTTCTATTTCTCAAATCCTAGATTTTACAATCTGTGAAATGGTGCCATATTTTCTGAGAGCCCAATAATTCCAAATGAGCTACACTAAAACAACTATTAACCATGAAACTAAAAGCCCCAAATATGTCATCTTTTTTAAAAAAGCTAAACAAAAATTACTTAAACTAAACTTTAAGGTTGTATAATTGCTGGCAAAGAAAATCTTTTCATGCTTTCATACAGAGGATATCCCTGAAAAGTCAAGACTGCCATAAAAGAACTCTGAAATTCAGACTCATATGCCTAACTTTTTGTATTGGCTACTTATAGTTTCACAGGAAAATTAAATAACATAAGCTTAAAACTCAAATATTAAAATATCCTATTGTGTTATTCAAAAGTACTATTACAGGTCCACATCCTTTATTCAAAATCTTTGAGGACAGATATACTTCAGAATTTCTCAGATTTTATAAAGACAGTATATTTCTACCCTAACAAGCCCTGGAGGTCTAAAACAGCTCCAATAAACAAACGAAGAAACACTACAACAGCAAAATATGATTTTTTAAGTGAGATGAATAAATATTATAAGTAGCCTCCTGTCAGTACAAGTCACCAAATTATTTTGCTGCAAAAATCTGAAAAACTATTTTTTTCAGAGCTTTGGGTGAACCTATAATTCAAGATGTCTCTGATATTCAAGACACTTTAGGGAAAATGTCACTATGACAAAAACATCCTTTTAATACCACTGCAATTCTAAAGAAACGACTCTATTCTAAAGATACACACCAATTTTCATGATGATTAGAATAGCATTTAAGTATCCACCTGAACTTTTATAATGCAATGTGAGGCAAGACCAAACAAATGTCAAAATATGCACACTTGCTGGCTAAGGCAAATCTGAAGCAGAGAGCCAGGTGTGAAGAAAGGGCAGATAAACATCTAACTTTCTATCTAGCAATATGGAAATAACAGAGGGATTGGAAGCTAAACTGACCTGGCTCTACCACACCACACAGGAAAGTTACTTAAGCTCTTTAAATTCCAGTTTCTGTATGTAAGAATAAAGGTGATAATAATAGTACCTACTGCCCTAACCGGTTTGGCTCAGTGGATAGAGCATCGGCCTGCAGACTCAAGGGTCCCAGGTTCGATTCTGGTCAAGGGCATGTACCTTGGTTGCGGGCACATCCCCAGTAGGGAGTGTGCAGGAGGCAGCTGATCGATGTTTCTAACTCTATCCTTCTCCCTTCCTCTCTGTAAAAAAAAAAATCAATAAAATATATTAAAAAAAAAAAAAAAGAATAGTACCTACTTCATTGTATATTTTTAAGGATTAAATAAAGTAACATTTTAAGTCCATATTGACTTAGTCAACATTAATTCCCTACCACTTTTCCAAAGACCAAACTATATGAAGGGGCTCAAGTATGACCTGCCTATGATATGTTATCAGGCAAATTTTATCATATAAAACCCATCATGAAAATATAACTTTCAAGCCCTAGCTGGTTTGGCTCAGTGGATAGAGCGTCAGCCTGCAGACTGAAGGGTCCCAGGTTCGATTCCAGTCAAGGGCACATGCCTAGGTTGCAGGCTCAATCCCATGCATGAGGCAGCCAATCAATGATTCTCTCTCATCATTGATGTTTCTATCTCTCTCTCCCTCTTCCTTCCTCTCTGAAATCAATAAAAATATATTTTAAAAATAATAATTATATATATACATAACTTTCAAGTTTCAAAAATTCAATGTAGACTAAAATGACTAATTTCTGAAATCCGGGCAGCTTCTTGAAGCACATTCAAACCAAACCTACCTATTCTCCCAGTACCCTTTTGTCTTCCACACAACCAACTACACATACAAATGGGTGATAAGTGAAAATAAACTCTATACTGAAAAATGAACTCTTTTTAATTGAAATAAAATTACCAAAATGGCCTAGGATTTGCAGATAAAGGGAAACAATAGACTTTATCACTTATACACAACTACTGTCCAAAGAACCCAGAAATTTAAATAAACTTAGGAAAGAAAAGGCACAAAAGATCAAAATCCAATTTTCATAAACTACCCACTGAATGAGAAAACTGGTAACTTTGATCAGTATTCTGCACCTAAAGGATATTTTAATTACTGCTAAATGTACAAAAAAAAATGGAACCCTTTGCTATTATTTATCCTACATTCAATTTTAACTTCTATAACTCAAAGAATTTTGGAAAGCAATAATCAGCCTTAAAGCATAAGTTCTGGACATATTCAAATGTTTGTGTTAACATTTACCCCAAAGTACAGTATATAACCTGGACAACCTAGACCTCCACCACACCCAACTTAAGGGAAAATTTAATCAAGTAAGCAAAGCTCTTGTGAAGTAGAAACTTTCCCTAAATGTTAGTACTCAAAACCTACTAGTCACTGTTAACGCTTCCATAAATAACCTATTAGGGCCTTACAGTTCCATCTGCATTAAGAATAGCACCTGCCATATGCCCTAGGAGAGTGCAACAAATGGAATGCACGCATTGCCCACACATAAAATACCTTGACAAGAATCTATATTCTGTGTTCTAATCCAATGGTCATTTAATGTGAAAAGATTTGCAACTAAAAGCAAATGAACCAGCTACCTCATAACTACCTACAAGACGAACTACCTCCAAGCCTTAATCCTTCGCACTCGCACTTTTTTCCGCCACAAACAGGAAACGCCAAAAGAAAGGGAAATAGAGGAAAGCCTATTTTTGCTAAGGGGAATGAATAACCACCACAAGTATGAGTTAACAAATGGAAAAGCGAGGGGGGAAAGGGACGGGGGAGGGACGGCTGGTGAGCTCCGCTGGAATCCTAAACACGCCACCCAGCTCAGACGGCTCCTAAAACATCTGTAACGACAGCTGCAGCTGGGAAACGGGGGTGGGGGGAGAGGAACGGGGGTGGGGGCAGAGGAACGTGGCTGGGGGACTGAGAGTTGTGCCTGCACCTACGGCTACCGCCTTTGCCAACTCTTCTCTCACGCCCCATTCCCATCCTGCTCCCTCCATAAAGGAAAATACACAATAAAACCAGAGGCAGAGAAGACAAAGAGACAGGAGGAGGCTGCCGAGTGTCCAGAACAATGGGGAGAGGGGGAGAAGCGAAACTCCCCACTGTAGGAGGACAATGAAGGCTGGTGGAGATGAACACCGCCGCGCCCGGGGCCCGCGAGCGGCGGACGCCTGGACGCCAGACCGGGCCGCGCGGGCGGTATCACCGGGACGCGGCGAGCTGGGCTGGGCCCGAGCTGGCGGGAGCGGCGCGGCCCGGAGGGGCCGGCGGGGCCTGAGCAGGTCCGCGGGCAGCTGCAGGAGGAACTTACCGGCATTCTGGTCTCGGGGCCAGAGGTAGTATGTGGCCGGGATCACGATGAGCCCCACGAAAGAGGTGAGGAAGTAGAAGAAGGTGTTCCCGCTGTCATCGTACTGAAACTGCTGCCCCGCCATGGCCCACCCTCCTCTGCCTCCCTCTTCTCCCCGCCGCCCCCACGACCCCGCTCAGCGCTCTGACGCCCAGCGCTCCGGCCCGGTGTGGCGTAGCTCGGACGCCGACGCCGCCTCTCCTCCCCGCCCCCACGCTACTTTCACGGACACGCCGCCGCCACCGCCGCTGCCGTCGCCTACTCTCGCGAGAAGAGATAGTTCCCGCCCCGCTCGGTTTTTCCCTCCCCCTGCCTCTGCTTCAGACGCTCGCTAAGGGAGACGTGGCGCGCGCAGCCGTGAAATTCTGCGAGGCCCCGCCCCTGGCCCCGCCCCCGGAGCTACAGCTCCGCCCCCAGAGCTCCCGTAGGCCCGCCCCCAGGACCCGGCTCCTGGTTCCTCCACGCTCCTGCTTTGCCTCCTGTCCCAGGACCCACTCCCGGCCCAGGGGGCGGTGAGTGGAGCCCTAACGACGGCTTCCGCGCCGAGCAGTGGGTGCGGGCCGTTCACGTGGTGGGATTGGGGGCGCAGAACGTCCTTGTCTCTCCCTCTCTCCTACCCCTACCTCACCCAGTTCTGCCTTCTCGCTTTTTAATTTCCATGGCGGATAATCATTTTCTTTGGGTTCCGGATCCGCTCCTCCAGCCCCCACATTTTGGAAACAAGGGTCACTCAGAACAGGGCGGACAAGGTTTTGTTTGCCACGTATTCCTTTTATTAAAAGACTGAGGTCTTCCATGCGCCCATTTCACAGCTGGACATTCCCCGAGCCGGGAGAGAGGGTGACCTCCCCGTCCCCGCCGCCGAGCCAACAGCGCTTTCTCCGACCCAGGCAGTAGGCGAAGACCGTGATTGCTTATGTCCTATTACATAGTATACTGTATTTTTAAAAAGCCACTTTAAGACTTTATATTCTATTTACTAAATTCCTTTCCATATACTTGCCGTTGTTGGAAGAGAAATCTAGCCATATGTCATCTTTTATATCATGTCCTCAAAACTAGTAGTATCATTATCAGTAATGCTTTCCTTTGTCATAGACTATGTTCACACGGATTCTGTCTTCCCTTTGAAATGTCCCATTTTGAAAGGAAATTTCAGAAAATCATTTTCTCTGTGTTTCCCTCCTCACTTTGTTCTGTATAAAGTTATCAAAGACTATATTAGAGGGGGGAAAATAAAACATAGACATGAGAGGAAGAGGACTGGGCTATGAAGTCAGAGCAGTATTGTGATCACCCAAAGCTAAGATGCTCAGAACTATTGGCCTGGCTTCAGAAACAAAAGCTGGCTCAGCGGATATGGGTAGGATCCTTGTTTCTTTTGTTTATGTTGAATTTGTTATTAAGTCTTCCCAGCTATTAATAATGCTGAACTGGTTATTTTTTATTGCTCTGATTACATGTTTTACTCAGCATTTGTGTAAAGATAACCCATCAGTTTTATAATCTCGTGGCAACATAAATTATTGATGATAAATACTTCACTTCTGACTTTTTTTCTGCAGTAGTAATCTTTTCACTGCAGCTTTGGGGTCATGCATAAGAGTGGCTTGAACAGAACTGAACCATGAAACAACATTTTGAACAAATCGCATTTATTTACTAACATCCAGACCAGTCTAAAATGTGATTTTTTTTACCAAAGCAGATTAAAGATTTGAAAATGTATTCTATTTCCAAAAGTATAAACACATTTCACCCTAAAACTTAACTTTATTGAACATAGATAAACTCAAATCATCCAAATATTCTCCAAAGCAAATCTGAATTTTACCTTTAATTAGTCACAATTTTTGATTCACTGTGATGCTTTTAAGCCAACACAATAGTTCCTTTCAAGAGATCATTTTAATGAAATATTTAAAAGTAAATGAGTATGGTAGAACCAGAGCTACAACCACATTTTCTTCTCGTTCTAATGGTACATGTTAAAAGGCATTTTTGTGTTGTCTCTATATGTGTATAAATGAATATTTAATTGCTAGGCAGATATTTCCCCTCAAGTGTAGAAAGCCTAACTATTTTTAGGTTCCTTTTAATAATTTGCTTTTTCTTTAGAGTGACTCTTTTCTTCGTTGCAAGTCATCCTTGTACTACTGGTGTTGACTTACATTTATACATACCAAAATACATTTGTGTAGCCATAATCAACATTATTTAATTTTCTACTTAATGGAATTAGCCTCAAAAAGACTGGAATTACTAAGTAGATACATACAGTGTTTCCAGTCCTCTTTCCCCCAAACCTTACAATAACCTTCACTGCCAAAGCCTAGCAAATCACCCTTATTATTTTGTTTCAGAGTCAGGATTTTTTCCCATTAAAAGCTAAATCTGCCCAGATGGTGTGGCTCAGTGGTTGAGCATTGACCCATGAACCAAGAGGTTACCGGTTTGATTCCCGGTCAGGGCACACACCTCCCGGTTGCAGGCTTGGTCCCCAGTAGGGGGTGTGCAGGAGGTAGCCCTTCAATGTCATTGATGTTTCTATCTCTCTATCCCTCTCCTTTCCTGTCTCTATAAAATCAATAAAAACAAATTTTTTAAAAAAGAGCTAAATTTCTTCAGGTTAACCAATTTCTTTTATTTGTCTCTAATAAAAATGAAAAGTAACCTCCATCATAATGACAACAGTAACATCAACAAAGTAACATTTCTACAACACTTATGATGGACAAAAAGCTTCCACAACACTTTTTCAGTTGAAATTTCAAATTGTAGCCTACATGTGGAAACTTTGACTCGGTAAAAGGTACTAAACAATTGCAATTCTTTCATTCCCTATCCCCCTAAGGCCCTTAGGACCCAATGAAATCCCAATCTCAGACTTGGAGAGAATGTGAAGGGAGGTGTGAGTTAGAAAAACATTAGAACTTGTTTATGCTCAACTCTAAAACCATGAAAACAACTTTAAAAGAGGAGTTGAGGTCTATGTTTTTCCTTTAGTATTGGGAGCAGGTTTGTATTTTGGCTCCTCAGTTTTCATTAGTATGTTGGACTTGTCAATACTTTTGCGATTACAAAGCTGAAAATTTATTGTACTACAGCAAGTTGTCGATGAAGTATCAACAAACTCAGGTCATTTCTTTATGAATTAACTTTATGCATCACCAATACAGCTAAATTGCATGGTGAAAAAGTAATGATTGGCATTGCAAAGTAAGCCATAAAATAGCACTTAGTGAAATTTCCCACCCAGATTGAATTATAACCTGGAAGAGCGCCATAAGTCAACAGAAGAGTTCACTCTGGGCAATTTCAAAGGCGTAGATATTTGAGTAAGAAGAAGAAAAAATCTCAGTAGAGATTAGAACTTCAGTAAAAACATAAATCATCTTGTTAAAAAGCAAATATTTCTGGGTCCTGAAGCTTATAAAATTGAGGATTTCTAATTAAGAAAAATACAAAATTATAAAATTAGGTACAGAAGTTAATATTTGCTATGGACTTTGGGTGGAAATGATGTGTAATGTGGGTTCATCAGTTGTAACACTTGTACCACTCTGGTGAGGGATGTTGATGCGGGGGCAGAAAGGATATGAGAAACCTCTGTACTTTCCACTTTATTTTTCTGTGACCCTAAATCTGCTCTAAAAAATAAAGGTCTACTCAAAAAGTTAATATCTATATTATAAAAGCCTAAGCGACCGTTACGGCGGAACGACCAGAAAGACCGGTCGCTATGATGTGCACTGACCACCAGGCAATAGACGCTCAACACAGGGGGAGCGCTGCTCAGCCAGATGCCAGGCTCATGCTGGCAAGCACTGCCGTGGTGGAGGGAGCCTCTCCTACCTCAGCAGCAGGACTAAGGAGCAGCGAGCAAGTGGTAAGGAGTGAGGGGTCCCAGACTGTGAGGGGGCTTAGGCCTGCAGGCAGACATCCACCAAGGGGTTCCAGACTGCGAGAGGGCACAGGCCGGGCTGAGGGACCCCTCCCCCTGCCCAGTGCATGAATTTCATGCACTAGGCCTCTAGTTTATAATAATTGTAATTGCTGTAAGTTTGTATTCTACAAACAGAAAAATTCTGATAAATTCTATTTTGCATGGTTCCCATCAGAATTTTTTAAAAATATGATACATTCATAATTGTATGCACTGCATATTGAGTATATTCCTACTAAAATAGATTTTCCTTTTTGACAAGGCTCAATGACAATCAAATCCTCTGCTTACAAATTTACCATCTAATGAGTAGAAGAATTTTCCACAGAATAGTTTCTGGCTCCATACATTTTAAACAATGTTTCTTCTCCACTACCTACATACTTAAAGTGCCAGGCCTAGTGAGATATATTCATAATGTGAATCAAAATGTATCACTCTTGCCCTAGCCAGTTTGGCTCGGTGGTTAGAGTGTCAGCCTGAGAACTCAAGGGTGTCAGGTTTGATTCCGGTAAAGGGCACATACCTTGGTTGCAGGCTCGATACCTGACTCCTGTTGGGGCGTGTGCGGGAGGCAGCCAATCGATGTCTCTCTCTCACATTGATGTTTCTCTCTCTCTCTTTCTCCCTCCCTCCCTCCCTCCATCTCCCTTTCATTCTTTGAAAAATCAATGGAAAAATAAATAAATATGTATATATATATATATATATATCCTCTGGAAAGGATTAGCAACAACAACAACAAAAACATGTATCACTCATGTTTCAATGCTGGGTGAGTTTGCTGCAGGGGCGTGGAGGTGGAAGGGGCATTCCTGGAAGTGATAGCAACTATACATCAAGTAACTGTAAACCATGTAAAAACATCATCAACTCCAGAATGAATGTACCTCCCAACCTCCAAATATACAGATTATTATAAATTCAGTCACTCAACATTCAACATTCTCAGAGTTCATACACACTATTAGCCAGTGTGGGGAGTACAAGAATGTTTAAGACAGGGTCTCTGACCTCCAGAAACTCACCTACAATCTAATAAGGAGAACAAAATATTTCAATAAGTGGACAAAACCCAAAAAAGAAATTGTAAATGTTATAAGAGATATATAAATAAATCATAAGTTCATAGGAAAGGGTCATTTCTTTTGACAGAATCAGAAGGCCTCAAGAGAGAAGGCAATTGCGCTAGGTCTTGAAACTTAACTAGAAATGAAAGAAAAAAATCCAGGTGGAATCATCTCAGAGCACATTTGGAAAATAGCATGAAGTCCAGTCTGGCTGTGAATAGGAATAAGAGGTGGGAAAATACTTTTCAGTCCAGCTTCCAGGTTACAGTCTACACATTAGCAATACTTCCTTTAAAATGAACTTTATTAAAGAAGTACATGAGTGAGAGACATTGCAATCTCCTTTGGATGCTGAGAGAGAGAGGTGGTTTTTAACTAGTGTATGGCTTAAGTATGTTCCTGCAGTAAACAAGAGGGTGAACTAGCTCACCATTTCTACTAATTCCTTCTTTCCTCTTTACTCAGAATATAGTTTTCACCCTTGGATATCAGCCAAACCTTTTAAAGATCTAGTACAAAAGTTATATCCCGCCCAGCCAGTGTGGCTCAGTGGTTGAGCATCAGCCTATGAACCAGGAGGTCACGGTTCAATTCCCGGTCAGGGCATATGTCCAGGTTGCGGCTCAGTCCCCAGTGTGGATTGATAATTCTCTCTCATCAATAATGTTTCTATCTCTCTCTCCCTCTCCCTTCCTCTCTGAAATCAAGAAAAATATATTTTTAAAAATAATAAAATAAAAAGGCCATGTATTATTGGATTCCAACTATATGACATTCTGGAAAAGGCAAAACTATGAGACTGTAAAACTATCCGTGGTTGCCAGGGTTTAGGGAGGGGTGAACAGAACACAGAGGATTTTTAGGGCAGTGAAACTATTCTCTACTGTAATGTTAAATACACATCATTATACATTGTCAAAGCCCACAGAATAGACAACATCAAGAGTTAACCCTGCCCTGACCGGTTTGGCTCAGTGGATAGAACGTCGGCCTGCGGACTGAAGGGTCCCAGGTTCGATTCCGATCAAGGGCATGTACCTTGGTTGCGGGCACATCCCCAGTAGGGGGTGTGCAGGAGGCAGCTGATCGATGTTTCTCTCTCATCAATGTTTCTAACTTTCTATCCCACTCCCTTCCTCTCTGTAAAAAACCAATAAAATATATTTTTAAAATAAAAAAAATTTTAAAAAAGGAGTTAACCCTAATGGAAACTATGGACTTTGGGTAATTATGATGCACCCATATAGGTTCATCAACTGCAGCAAACATTTCACTCTGGTGCCAGATGTTGATAGTGGGGGAAGCTGTGTGTGTGTGGAGGCAGCGGGTATATGGGAACTCTCTGTACTCGCCACTCTATTTTGCTGTGAACCTAAAACTGCTCTGAAAAATAAAGTCTATTTTTTTTAAAAAAAGTGAGCAACTGGCCCTGCAGAGTGATGCTTAGTAGCTGTGCAACCATCCTCCCTTGAAAAAACTGCCCAAGGTATGTCTCTGAGAGGCATGTTCTCTGGAACTTTGGCGTGATTCTCTGATATCATTATGGGCATTAGAATAACGTTCTCTCTGAGGTTGCAAGAACTACTTAAATCAAGCAATAGCCAGGGTGTTGCAATCTTCCTGGAAATTTTCACTTTCTAGTATGGAGAACCACCAGCAGATGGCAATCAAAGACTACAAAACCTGGGTTTATCCTATTCAAAAAGATTTTGATAAACAAATTTAAGAATAATAAGGTGATAAATTTAAGGTAAGCAGAATTGTGGTTCTTCACAGAGCCATAATTTCTGTTGCTCAAAATAAGCAATTCTTCCACCAGTGACTGAAATAAATGTCTAACCTCAAAAAGGCACCAGGGACAAATTCTTAGATTTTTTTCCTCAAATGACAACTTTGGTTAATGTATGTGAAAATGAATGAGAAGAGTTTGTTGTTTTTATTTAGACATTGTATGTCTTTTATATTTTCTGTTTATATCATAAATGTTCTTTGGTATATAAAAATGACCAGTTGTGTTAATGATTTTCCAATGACAGAAAACATGCAACTGTTGTAGAATAAGGCTGCAAAATCACCAGCGGGAAGGAATTTGCTCAAAACAATCCAGTGTGTGTGCATGGGGGAGGGGAGTAGGAAGGGATTCCCACAGAGAGAGCTACAGTGTAGTAGAACCTGCAAAATATGAATATTGCTATTTTGTTCAGTTGAGACAAATAAATTTCAACTTATAGTTTACAGTTCAGGCATATTTGATGACATAACAAGACTCCTTTACACATGGATGGTGGATCATTGTGGAAAATGATTAACCTGTTTTTTTAATGACAACATTTTTATGGGTCGGGTGTAGGGGGGGGGGGGGGGGAGCCTCATAAGGCATTTTTAAGAAAACAACATTGGACCTGGAGAGTTTTGGAAATACTCAGTGTTTAAGAAGAGCTAGGACCAGTAAGTATTTTTTGGACTCCTGCTAAGCAGTGGGCAATATTACCTCAAGTCAGGTAAATGTTTTAGCCCCACAGTTACACATGAAGGCATTCAGGTTCACAGGGGTTCATAATTTGTCAAGGTTACATAACTAGTAAGTAATTGGGCCGGGATTTGAACGCAGCCCTATTTGGGTAAATATAGGCACCGCACTGTCATTGTTGGTCTTATTCTAACCAGTGATGTTAAACAATTGAAACCTCCTAGCTAATTCAGAAATGTAACCACATCACCTGGGGAAGTTGTTAAAGATTCCGAGTTCCAGGTCACACCCCTAGAGATTCTGATTAAGAAGATTGGTTGGGGGGGGGGGGGGGCAGGGCAGAATCTGAGTGTTCAACAAGCTCCCCCAGTGGTTCTGCTGGAGGTCATCTTCCCTCAAATACTTGGAGAAAACAGGCCCAACCCAGTGGACCTTAACCTTCGTGAGCAAAGAAGCCTTTGAGGACCTGATGAAAGCTCTGGACCTTTTTCTAATTTTTTTGTTAAGAAAAATGCATATTTTACACCCCAAATTTTGCATACACCTTTAGGGGGTTCACAGGCATGCTGAAGCCACAGACACTGGTCTCGGGAGTGTCGCAGTTAAAAGTGGCCTACTTAGAAGGCCCTTCCTTCTCTCCACCGAGAGATGTCACGCTTCAGCCTCAAACAGCCTCCCACAAGACCAGTTGTCTTCTTTTTTCCTTTCTCATCACATACAAAGGGAAGAGTTTTCCAGGAAAACGAGTTCACTGTTTGAAAAGGAGCCCCCCCTTGTAAATGGAGCCCACTCTGGCATAGTGCTTCAAAACATTAAGCCGAAGCAGAATGGTAGTGTAATCTACACTCACAACAAGAGTCCCTCTGGAAATAAAGGTGTTGTGACTCAAACCGACAGTGGGGACCACAGATTCATTGGGTACAATCAGAGCAAAGGAGCATGAAATTACCTTCCCGCAAACTCCTTCTCTGACTTCTTTTTCAATCCCTAGGTTTTCTCTTAGGTCGCCACTATCAAGCTAGCACTTGCATTGTTAAATAACTCCAGACTCCGGCAGCACATCGTTTGAAACATGGACATACAGAAATAACATGGACACAGAGTCTTCCAACACATCCCTTTAATCAGTTCTGAATTCTGCAAGCCGGAAAGGCGGAAGAGAACACGCAGTTCTCGCTGTAGGTCCTGCGTTAGGATAACCTAATGGTGAGGAGTCAGAGAGGAGTTCCACGCACACAGATGTTATACATAAGTGTCATATGTTCATGTCGTTCTTTTCTCAGAAAAGAGTCCATGGCTTTCATCAAATTCTTAAAGGAATCTTTGGCTAGAATTTAAAAAGTAATTATTTATAGGAAGAGTCCTGTCTCACATGGGCTGACTAGACAAACAAGGTGGGCAGGGCCCAGCCAGTGTGGCTCAGCGGTTGAGCATCTACCTATGAACCAGGAGGTCATGGTTCGCTTCTGGTCAGGACATATGCCCAGATTGCAGGCTGGATCCCCAGTGTGGAGCGTGCAGGCGTCAGCCGATCAATGATTCTCTCTCATCATTGATGTTTCTATCTCTCTCTGCCTCTCCCTTCCTCTCTGAAATCAATAATAAAAATATATCTTCAAAAAGAAACAAGGTGAGCAGGATTGTGTGGGGCAGGCAAGCTTGGGGCATCTTTCTCAGACATAAAGTGGGAGGCAACATTGTATATGTTGTGTATGTGTTGTGTGTATACAACATTGTCAGCCTCGGGTTTAGATCTGGAGCACTGTGCCAGAAGGTCCGCTCCCCCCTACCCGTCCTTCCTGGTGTGAGAAGAGAAGCACATTAGGGGGTCTGCAAGACCTCTGTCAGTGAGAGGGCTGATTATACACACTGCTCTGACTCCTAAAGTGCTTGTAAATTAAGTATAATCTCACCTAACTCGTCAGGTTTGGCGGGGGGCGGGGCGGGGCGGGGAGAGCAGGGGCGTGGACATGAAAAACAACTGTAAAGCTCCAAGCACAGGGCCTGGCACAGAGTGGGCACTCAGAAGATTTGCTGTTGTCCCTCTTCTTCACCACCACACTGAGATCCCCCACCCCCACCCCCCGCCACCCCCCACCTCTGGGGCAGCGATGCTGACCACTAACTAACTGCTGCTCAGCTGGGCTGCACCTGTCAGACTGCCTGGAGACTGGGCTGGGCAACCTGAAGGAAAACAGGTTTCCTTTAGGAATTCCCACTTTCCAGTCTCCCCTCCATCTCTGTTGCAGAGGTGAGCAAGGACCTCAGGCACAGAACATGCTTGAGGATCACAGGGAGTCCCAAGGGATGAAAAGACACAGTCCCTTGTCCTTGGCGTTGTTGGGCCCTAATAGGGCAGATAATACCAAAACTCAATCGGCAGAAGTCACAGGCTGAGGCACTAACTAAGCACAGATACGCTGCATACCTAAAAACAGGTTATAATAGAAAGGACAAAGCCACATGGAATTGATTTAGGAAACAGTTATTTAAGTTTACAGTCGTGAGTATGCAAAACAGTTTATTCTTGTATTATTATTTATTCATTATTATACTGTTTTCCATATGAACAACTGTAAGCCTACATTTGCCCTACCCTGTATTTCTAAAATGGGGGAAGAGCTATGACTTGGGAGAAAGAGGGAGTGAGCTAAGAAAGGAGAGAGGTGCCCCAGGTACTGGCTTAGGAGGGAGGTGGACCGACACAGCGCAGGTGTTTAGGGCAGCAGGGGAAGCCTTGCTTGAGGGCCTGTGAGAAGATGACAGCAGTTAGATGTGGGGGGAGGGAGGCAGCTAATTGGTAGAGACCCTTGAAACCCATGATTAACAGTTTTAATTTAATTCAAGAGGCAATTGGAACTACTGTAGGCTTCTAAGGAGGGCAGTGATATGATCAAATGCTTGAGGACAGTGGCTCCTGCTGCTTTGAGCAGGGTGAATTGTGTGAAGACACTCGGGCAGGGAGGCTGGTCTGAGCTAATTCATGATCCAGGGTGACAGGGCCATGGTCTAGCACAGGGCTCTGGGGATGGGATGGAGGAGCAGAACTGGAATAGATTACAGAGGAGAGACATTCATTTGTTCTTTTTAGAACCAGGGACGCCATGGGGAACAGGCACAGAGGTTGGGACGGGCAGAGACAATTAAGCATTTATCTTGTGGTGAAATAAGTGCTGTGACCATTGAATCCGAGAAATAGGAAAGTGCAGAGCAGGAGCAGCGCCCAACTGAGTCATGGGGCGGGACCTAGGTGGTCAGGGAAACCTTCCCTGAGGACGTGGTGTTTAAACTGGGAATTTGATGAAGAAGCAGAAATTCATTGAGTGAAAAAATCATCGGGTGATACGTTCTAGGCAAGAAGCTCCCAGGTGAAAGGGCAGGAGTGGAGCCGTGAGGGTTTCTGGAGAGGCTCAAGGGAGCTAGCAGGGTGGGACCAGACCGAGAGGGGCCTCGAGTCTGCAAGATGGACTGCGGACTTTATCGTAAGGGCAGTGGAGGGCGAGAAGAGAGGCATGGTTTATTGTTCATTTTAGAAAAATCTCTCTGGCTATGTTGTGGGAGAAAAGGATTGGGTGTGGCAGTTTCTAGGATGGGAGACTGGCCATAGTCCAGGGGAGAGATGATTGGGAGGTAGAGATGGAGACATGCAGATACGTAGGATGTAGAACGCTTGGGGTGAGAAAGAGATCGAGAGGAAGAGAGCATTAGCAGGGACGTCATGAGCCCACAGAGGGAGAGGTTTTCTCCCGGATCACACAGCCAGCTCATGGAAGCGTCAACACTAGGATCCAAGTCTCTGGTTCTTTGTAAATAAGGAACTTTCATATCTCTCCTCAACATGTTGTCCTCTACATCCTCACAATTTACAATAGATGTTTTAAGTTCTTCGTCTGCTCATTCCATCACCTCTGTCATTTCTGGATCTGTCTCTATTGGTTGATTTTTCTCCTGGGTGTGGGTCATCTTCTCCTGCTTCTTCGTATGCCTGGTCATTTTTCCTAGATGACAGACATTGTGAATTTTACATTGCGGGACACTGGATTTGTTATATTCTGACATGCAGCTAAGTTACTTGAGTTTGATCTTCCCAATGCTTTCGTTTACGCTTGTTCAGGGCAGATTTGAGGAGCCTGTAGGACTTCTGCTTTCAGCCATGATGGAGTAAGAGGGACTTGATTTACCCTCTGACCTGCAACAGCAACATGACCAGATTAAATGTGTGAAACAGCAGTGATCAGGCAATGGAGGACAGCGGTCTCCGAGAGATAGGAAACTAATGAGGTGAGTCCTGTGACTTCCTTAGCTTTCTGTCTGGAGTGGTTTCTAGGCCACAGCAAAGTGGAACTCTGGTGGATCCTGTTGGACTCCCTGAATGGAGGAGATGGAGCTGAGAGTCTGGGGAGACCAAGGCAGGTAAAGTTCACAGGACAGAGTGCCAGAGAAGAGAGGACTGCACACAGGGAGAAGCCAGAGACTGTAGAAAACCACCTTCAAATAGTCCATAGAGTATTTATCAGCATGAATATGGGGGGCGGGGGCGGGGAGTAACCCAAGGTTGGAAAAATAACTATCTAAATGGATCAGAGAGAGTAATACCTGGTACAGGCACAGACCTAAGAATAGTGTCTGTTCCCACCAGCCAGACCAGAAAACCCCAGAATTCATGGAGGGTTGGTAGTCTTCAGAAGGGTCTTGCCTCAATAATGGGGAATGATTATTAGCCCTAGACTAAACACTGCTCTAGTTTACTCTAAAATATCTTAAACAAAAGGCCCAAAGGATCAAGTGATTCTCAAATACCTTAACTTAATTTCAGAAAAATGTTGAATAGTTATAAAAATTCAAAATATATATTACCCAACAAAATAAAATGTACAATGTCTGCCATCAAATCAAAGATTATCAGATATTCAAAAAAGCAAGAAAATATGCCTATTACGAGTGTGTGTGAGAGAGGGGAGGGGTGGAGAGAGAGAGAGAGAGAGAGAGAGAGAGAGATTTAGAAGTCTTGAAGGAGGAAGAGGAGTTCACCTTGTAGACAAAAGGCCCTACTTTGGCAACCCAGTAGGAGGGATTGTTATGAGCAAAGATTTGGGCATGAGAAAGAATGTGAGTATGGAACATGGAGAAGGTAGGTGTGAGTAGTGTATAGAGTATAGAATATAGGAAAGGAGAGGAGGGTGACCACACTGGAAGGTGGGCCAAACAGAGTCCTAGGACAAGCCATTCTTCCAGTTGCTTAAAATAAATATTTTAAAACTTGCAATCACCATTGGTTCCTCCCTCCCTCCTCCCTCCCTCCCTCCTTACACCATCCCAATAGCAAGCCATGTGGCTCCACCTTGATAAAACATGGAGGCCAGTCACTTCTCACTACCTGCATGATACCCCTTTGTGCAGGTGACCGCCATCTCTCTGATGAAGCGCTGCGATAGCCTCTGAGGAGGCCTCCCTACCTCTGGCCTCATCCAGCCCTCCCTAGCATTCTACTCACAGTGTAGCCAGAGTAACCTTTTAAAAACTGAAGTTAGATTAAAACTCTCCTCTGTTGAAACATTTTAAACTCCCCATATCACTCACAGTAAAATCCAAAGTCCTTATAATGCCCACAAAGTCCAACACCCCCCCAATCCCCCCGCTCCCCCACCCCCCCCACCCCCCACCCACCACCACCTCCTACCTCTTACCCTCACTCTGTTCCAAACACACTGATTTGCTCCTTGCCACCATGGGACCTTCTTCCACTGCTGTTTCCTCCAGCTGGTGAGCAATTCCTCCAGGTTTCCACTTGCTTCTCTCCCCCACTTCCCCAGTTCCTGCTCAAAGGCACCTTCTCACAGAAGTCTGTCCTTTAGTGCCCAACCCAGGATGCGCTGGCCTTCTCTTTCTTTTTCTTTCTTTCTTTCTTTCTTTCTTTCTTTCTTTCTTTCTTTCTTTCTTTCTTTCTTTCCTTCCTTCTTTCTTTCTTTCTTTCTTTCTTTCTTTCTTTCTTTCTTTCTTTCTTTCTTTCTTTCTTTCCTTTTCTCTTTTTTAAAATATGTTTTATTGATTTCAAAGAAGAAGGGAGAGGGAGAGATAGAAACATCAATGATGAGAGAGAAACATGGATCGGCCACCTCTTGCATACTCCCCACCGGGTAACCAGGAATTGAACCTTGACCTCCTGGTTCATAGGTCAATGTTCAACCACTGAGCCATGTCGGCAGGGCATGACCTTCCCTTTCTTCACTCCAGATCCCCCTTGCTGGTTTTTTCTCCCATAGCACTTGTATACTTACTTGTTTATGTATTGTTTGTCCCCCCACTAGAATATCAGCTCCACGAGTGCAGGATCTTGGAGTGTTTTGTTCACTGCTGAGTCCCAGCGCCCAACACAGTACGTGGCACACAGTCTGTGCTCTGTAAATATCTGGGGAATGAATGAACACCTGTGGAAGAATTTTAAGCAGAGGAGTCCCATGGTCATATTTTTTGGCTTCGAGACAGTCCTCTTAAGGGGGCTGAGGCTGAAACAGGAAGATGGGCAAGAGGTGTTAAAGGTCTTGGCACAGAGAAGGACTAGATTCTAGAGGTAGTTATAAAAAGCACAGAGGTCAAAAGACTGTTTACAGACTGACTGAGATTAGAGATACCACTGAAAGGTAAGTTCCATTTGACCTACTGAATATTTAGTATTTGCCGTGGGCAAGGGATCATGGGAGGGAGGCTGAGAGCATAGATGGGGCAGATTGTGCCCCAAGGTGAGTCGAGGGCACAAGAGAAGTTTAGCGCAAGTGCTGGGACAGTGGAAGAGGAAGATACTTGATTTCCATCAGAGGAGGAAAGGAGAGAAGATTCAGGGAGTGTGTAAGCGGGGTCTTGAAAAATGGGTACGGTTTCAAGGGCAAAGACTGGAAAGGTGATATTATAGATTGTGAATTTCACCATCTCTGCCATTACGGACAAAACTTTTGATGGAGTTGCTAATGACTTGAGAAATAGTTCTTTCTATACCCCATAAAACAAAATGTTTTAAAAGAGGGTGAAGGACACTGAAAAGCAGAAAGAAAGAGTCGGGATAATTCACCACCTGGATCATTTGGTCCAGAACATGTGAATCATGCCAATAAGATTTTAAGAAAACAGGGACAGCCCTAACCGGTTTGGTTCAGTAGATAGAGCGTCGGCCTGCGGACTGAAGGGTCCCAGGTTCGATTCCGGTCAAGGGCATATATCTTGGTTGCGGGCACATCCCCAGGAGGGGGTGTGCAAGAGGCAGTTGATCGATGTTTCTCTCTCATCGATGTTTCTAACTCTCTATCTCTCTCCCTTCCTCTCTGTAAAAGGTCTCAACCTAGGCATGAGATGAGGGATCTACACTAATAAAAAATCAATAAAAATATATTTAAAAAAGAAAACAGGGACAAAAATCAATTCCTTGCCCAGATGCATCACAGAGGGAACAACAACAAAAAGTCCTCCAAGTGAGGAACTCTGCTGACTCCTGGACTTTGTCCTGGGAGAACAATTTTCTGCTGGTGGGATATTGTTTTACAGGCAACGTTAAGATCCTTGGTAAGCAGGATTCCTGCTTAAAGCTGACAGTCATGCTGGCTTGCAAAGCTTGCCTACATTTTTAATAAAACTGTCAGATTAAGCAATGCCTGGCTACAGTATATTATTAATACAGATTCTTAACTGTCAATTAGTTAACTGGCTAGTAAAAAGAACTGGTTTATAAGATTGCTGCTAGTGAATATAATGCTTTGTTCTCCAGAAAAACGTCTGCTTTGGATATGCATTTTGAAAAAGTGCCCCCTTTCTGCTCCCCACAGGGAGAACATGTGCAGCTGAAAAAAGGAGCTTATTATACCTGTGAGGGGTCAAGGCCTGTGGATCTGTGGCTTATGGTATTATGACAGATTACAAAATTACTCCATTATGTTAGTCAGTCTGTTCCCAAGCACCTAGCCAAGAGCTAGCTGGGCACTGGCAGCTCCGAAACAAGATTCCCATTGGTTTTCGTCCTCAGGGCTTGTGACAGGTCAGCTGTTGTTGATATCATCCCACGGCTCACTCACGTGTCAGAGCCTGTCTGTCTGACCTCTGCCTCTGCTATAGCCACACTCTCCTGGGAGAGTCAGCCTGGGCCTCAGGCCTTAAGCAGCTCCCAAGAAGAGCTAGAGAGGATTGTGAATCCATGGGCAGCCCCATCACTTGTGCTAACAAGAGGGACCAGGAGGCAGAACACTGGAACCCCATGTGTCCTTTGTTCTGACTCTCCCTCTCACCCATCCTTCCTCCAAGGCCCCTCTTTTTCTCCCCCACTATTTCCCTGGTTCCCCATCCCACGCCCTCTTCCATAGGCATATGCCTTCTTATCCTATCTAATAAAAGAGTAATATGCAAATTAACCATCACTCCATCACTCCATCACAAAGATGGTGGCTGCTACGGAGCTGGAGCGAGCAGGAGGCTTGGGTTGCCCCTGGAGATGGAGGAAGCCAAGCTTCCCGCCTGCCCTGGCTGGCACTGGGCTAGATTCAAGGCTATAAAGTTTCAATTATAGAAGATAAATAAATCCCAGAAAAAAAAAAAAGAAAAAAAGGAGAGGCTGGGAGCTTGGGTCACTGGGGGGTGTGGCCAGCCTGAAAACAGCCATCAGCCCCTCACCCAGGCTGGCCAGGCACCCCAGCAGGACCGCCCCTGACCCTGAAGGGGCTGTGGCCAGCCTGAAAACGGCCCTCAGCCCCTCACCCAGGCTGGCCACACCCCCATGGGGTGAGGGCCCCCACTGGGGAGCTTGACCAGCCTGCAAATAGCCATAGGCCTCTCACCCAGGCTGGCCAGGCACCCCAGAAGGACCCCCAACCTGATCCAGGACACCCTTCAGGGCAAACCAGACAGCCCTCACCCGTGCACCAGGCCTCTATCCTATATAGTAAAAGGGTAATATGCAAATTGACCCTAACAGCAGAACGACTGGGAATGACTGGTCACTATGACACACACTGACCACCAGGGGGCAGACGCTCAATGCAGGAGCTGCCCCCTGGTGGTCAATGCACTCCCACAGGGGGAGTTCTGCTCATCCACAAGCCAGGCTGATGGCTGCCAGCAAGCGGTGGTGGCGGGAGCCTCTCCCGCCTCCTCAGCAGCGCTAAGGATGTCCGACTGCAGCTTAGGCCTGCTCCCGGCTGGCAAGTGGACATCCCCCGAGGGCTCCCAGGCTGTCAGAGAGATGTCTGACTGCCAGCTTATGCCCGATCCCCCGGGGAGCGGGCCTAAGTCAGCAGGTGGACATCCGCCGAGGGGTCCCAGACTGCGAGAGGGCAGAGGCCGAACTGAGGGACCCCCCCCCCCAGTGTACAAATTTTTGTGCACCGGGCCTCTAGTAAGTCATATTTAGAAAAGAGAGCACATAGTTGCAGACCAAAAGCCTTTATTTTGAAGTCTGTTGTTGTTATGGCCAAAGGTGATCCTGAGTGGGGGGGTGAAAGGATTGAGAAAAGACAGAGAAGAGAATGAAAAGCTGGGTCTCAGTGGGACGCTGCCTCTCTGATGAGGAGACAACAAAGACAGTGCCCACAAGCCGTGTCTTTATTTTATAGCAGATGTCACGAGGCAAAGTAGAGGCGTGATCATGTTGTTTACAGCATTCTCATGAGTTTCAACCTCATCTAACTACATGCACCAGAACTCTATCACAAGGCACGTGGGGCTATGTGTTTGGACCATAGATTCAAGCTTACAACCACAGCCGTTGGCTATGATTGTGCTGGGAGGGCCCTGCCCTCCAGCTGGGACTTGCACGTGGCAATGAGAGTACCCTGTCCTTTCATTAGCCCAAGGCTTGAACCTGGCCAAAACACCGTAACCGTGCCCCACATGTTGTCACATGAACTACAAAACCATTCCAAACTCCAGAGGTTAAGGGAATTTGCCTGATACTCCACAGAAGTGGTTTTAAGGAATGTCAGAGGAATAATGACACTTAAAAAGTTTTGCTCCTTCATACTTCCACTTTCCCAGGGTGCCCTGCCATTGGCTGGATGGTACTTGTGGGAAGCATGGGGGTGGAGGTGTCTTCACTCCTACCAACTTTAAAAAATACTTTTAAATAAAACTGAACCACAAACACAGATATAATGTGATTTCATCACCATATGTTTGTAAAGTAAAATGGCTCATTATTTTCCTAATTTCTAAAAGTTCCATTTTGTAATTTGCCCAGTGATTTGTTTTCTAGTGGCTCCAGAGGTGGCAATGTCTGCTTACAGAGGTTGCTTTGGACTGTGTAAGCTGCTCAAGTTTTTTTCAGATGTTTTCTCATGAAAACAAGATTGCACTCTAGGTAGGCAGTGGCACTTAATCACTCCTGCTTCCCAGAGGCTTATGTGATAATTTGCCTTTTCCTTTTCTTTGCAATAACAAACTTTTTCTGAGTTAATGAGTGTAAAGTATTCTCTGAGAGGAAGCTACAGATTTTACAGTTTTTCCTTATTAGGAAATCAAGAGATTATCAAATTATTTATCCTTCATTTCACCTAAAATACTTTCCTCACAAATTGCTTACTTCCTTTTAATGGAAAATCTGTGAATAATCTGAAATAAACACAACTGATAGTGGCACGAGCCTTGGTCCATCATCACTTGTCATTATCTGCTGCAATTGGAAATAAATGTTTGGTTCCTACTGATATAATATTCATGGATTTCAAAAAACAGATGGTGATAGTAGGTCTCATAAGAAATCTGTCTTAATCATTGAATCAGCTTTTCATTTGACCATCACTTACTAGTACTTCTCCCTTGTATGCTCTGCCAGGCGCTTCTTCTCCCTGTGGCGTGAAGGAATTCAGTGGTGAAGGCCGAGCCTGTCCTAAACGATGTTTAAGGAGGTGACATGGAGGAAGAGAGGATGCTGGACTGCAGGACAGAACCGCCGAGCTGGCCTGCAGATTCCGTTCAGCAGGGTTACGCTTGCAAAGCAGCGCAAGACAATAAACTTCTAGGAGTCCACAGTAAATCAATAGAGTGAATGCTTAACCAGATTGAAATCTAAGAAATCTTTTTTAGCAAACCGTGGACAAATCAAAGGTGTTTGGCAGAATGTTGAGGAAACCAGTTTTGCTCATATTCATTCTTATACTAGTAGTTTTTGCTTTTATAATTGTAAAAGGGAGAAAAACAGTAAGATGAGCCAGTCAAGGCAGAAAGAATGGACTGAGAGAACAGAGTGATGGAAAGAGAATGGTGAGAGATAACAGAGCGTATCAGAGAGCCCAGTCTGGGAGTCAGGGGACCTGCACACAGCGCTGGCTCTGCCTGTTTGGATAAACCACTTTGACTCATAATTTCTACAACTGAGAAAAAGGAGGCCTGCAATAAAGGATGATTAAGGTGCCTCTTGGTTCTAACAGCCTATCATTCTAGCACATCTTGTTTCTAGTAGGAAAATGAAGGAAGCTAGGGAGTAGGGTGCATCATTCTTGGATTCACAGCTGTCAAGAGAGTGACCTCAGATTTCCCAAGAGGTCCAGCACAGACGGCAGCTCAGATCATCTCATGGGCAACTAAGGCTCTGACTCTTCTCTGGAGGAGTTAAAACATGGTCAGTGGTTATTGGGCTGGGGGTGAGGGCAGACCCAAGGCAGGGCTTCCTGTTTATAATTTATAAAAGAAGTGATCTGATCCCCTAGGCAGAGAGAGCAGAACCAACTTAATCTTCCTCTTCCCTCCCCACCCTCTTCCTGCCCTAGGAGGAATCCTGATCCACACGAAATCTTCTCCAGAAGAACATAGCTGGAAGCCATCCAACCTAGCAAGGGCAGCCTGCCCAGCAGAGACCTGAGCAAACCAGTTTCACACAGGAAAATTCAATAGCCCAGTGATGGCGAACCTTTTGAGCTCGGCGTGTCAGCATTTTGAAAAACCCTAGCTTAACTCTGGTGCCGTGTCACATATAGAAATTTTTTGATATTTGCAACCATAGTAAAACAAAGACTTATATTTTTGATATTTATTTTATATACTTAAATGCCATTTAACAAATAAAAATCAACCAAAAAAATGAGTTTGCGTGTCACCTCTGACACGCGTGTCATAGGTTCGCCATCACTGCAATAGCCTGTTATTATCCCAGCCAGGGAGGCAGGGGAGGGGCAGTTCCACCTATCAGGGCAGCGATTTTAGCAGGAGAGGTGAGACTGGGGGTAGCGTGCTCCTGCTCAATAGTTGGGGTTGAAGAGAAGTGTGTGAGAAGAAAGTTTTCTTCTAGCTCTTTTCAACTGTTTTCCCCATTTCTACCAAAATGGTCAGCAAGGATTTTCTCAGTTCTTAGAGTTTTGAGAAATGAGATTTGGCACATAGTAGGTGCTTAATATTTATTGAGTGAATAAATCAATGAATGGATGGGCAAATCTGTTGGTCACCATGTTAACTCCGTTTCACAAACAACATGGAATCTGATCCACAGAAGAGAAGGCGTAATAAGGTTTAGGAGCTCCCTGCAGGCTGCTGTCCCCACTGCAGACTATCTAGGCAGAGTCATAAAGGGTCAAATCACACAGAGGGTATTTCCTTCAGTCAGGTGCTATTATTGGGCCCTTCTTATGGGCCCAGAATCATGTAGATGTTAGTCCCCGACTTCTGAGAGCTTGCAGTCTAACTGAAGAGACTAGTGTTAGCCCATACAGAACAACAATATGACTCATATAAATCAATAAATAATCAGTCTTAAGTAATGTAGGGAGAACTATAATTGCAACTAGAGTTAGAGAGAGAGAGAGGTGTGTGTGGGACTGGAACAGTCTAAAAAGCTCCACTGAAGTAGGATTTGACCTTGACACAGAGAACAGGTGTTTGTTCATTTGAGGGGAACTTGGATTGATTTTCTGAACTCCGATCCCACCTGAGTCATCACAATGCCATTTTCCAGATGCACGGCCAACCCCCTTCCGATTTTCCTTGCATAGTCTGCCTGGCAGGCGAGAGTCATCACCATTACAGCAGAGGGGGGCTTCACCAAGAGCAGTGCAATCTGAGTGCTGATGAGGCCAACGGGTTTGATTCTGAATGTTGTCATCGCTGCCAGACCGTAACCTACACATAGAAATTTGCTGCTTCAAATGTTCCATCAGGAGAATCGGCTGGGGAGCCCTAATCCTAAGTGAAACGGTCTTGATGACAAAGGAAGAAATGACAACACCGTATTATTTAACTGCTGAAACTTACAATGGACACAAAGCAGCATTTAAGTTCCCTGCCTGTAATGCCACGGTTTGAGCAGTTAAATTTTATTTTAGCTGAAATGGCGTGTTCATTATAGCAAATAAATAGGTAATGTGTGTGATTACTGAAAGATCAATTAAACCAGTTATGAGCATTCTGTTGTGTGTTTTTTTAAACTGATTTAGCTTGGTATTTTTCAACAGTCAGATCTAAAATACACTCAGTTAGCAGAGATTAAGCAGATGGGATTCTTGCCCAGGAAGGGTATTATATATGATTCGAGATGTTGGTTTTAAGGGCAGCAAGCCATGATACTCAGCATTGGCCTTGCTGGATTCTTCAGTGCTTCAACTGGAGGGTTTCTGAATGGTAAACAGCACTTTTCTCTTTTCATTAATTAGTGACGCTTTCACCATTTATGCTTTTCATGCGTAGCTGAAGAACTTTAATTCAAGGTTGCAGACATCCTTCTGCAATGGCAGCTATGAAGACACCTTCCAACACAATGTGTGGTTCAGGAGTGTATTTCATCTCATTTACATGTTTTCTCCAAACAAGTATTACTCTTTTTTTTTTATTGGTTAAAGTATTACAAAGGGTATTACATATATGTCCTTTTTTTCCCCGCCCTTGACAATCCCCTGGCTTCCCCTTCCCCTACCCCCCAGTCCATTGGTTATGCTTATATGCATGCATACAAGTCCTTCGGTTGATCTCTTACCCCCCTCCCTCCTGCCCCTCAACCCTCCCCGGCCTCCCCGCTGCAGTTTGACAGTCTGTTCGAGGCAGCTCTGCCTCTGTATCTATTATTGTTCAAAAATTTATAATGGTCTCTATTATCCATGAATGTGTGAGATCATGTGGTATTTTTCCTTCATTGACTGGCTTATTTCACTTAACATAATACTCTCCAGTTCCATCCATGCCGTTGCAAATGGTAAGAGTTCCTTCTTTTTTACAGCAGCATAGTATTCCATCGTGTAGATGTACCACAGTTTTCTAATCCATTCATCTACTGATGGGCACTTAGGCTGTTTCCAGATCTTAGCTATGATGAATTGTGCTGCTATGAACATATGGGTTCATATATCCTTTCTGAGTGGTGTTTCTGGTTTCTTGGGATATATTCCTAGAAGTGGGATCACAGGGTCAAATGGGAGTCCCATTTTTAGTTTTTTGAGGAAACTCCGTACTGTCTTCCATAGTGGCTGCAACAAGTATTACTCTTGACTCCAAAAACCATTCATTGAACTAGGGATACAAGAGGAAAAGGAGATATAGTCCCTGACCTGGAGAAGATTACAATCTGGTCAGGATGGGAGGGAGAGTCATCACAAACATAGGAACCTGGGAGGCAGTGCGGGAGGGTGATCAATCAAGTGCCAAACTGCACAGTACAGTTTGTGCACAACGCAGCCCACGAGGAAGACGACTACTTCTTATGGAGCAGCACGGGGCTCTCAGTATTGGCCATGACACTGCAAGCTCTTCGTATACTTAATCTCATTTAATTTGCACAATAATCTCGAGAGGCTAGTGTGATTACCTTCGATGTCACAGGTGTGAAAAGGGAAAGCTCCAGTAAATTGCTTGTCCAAGTAAAGGCACAAGCAGGAGTGTAAACCCAGGTCAGACTCAAAAGCCCTGGCTTTGTCCTTTATGGTAAGCTGCTTCTTTAAGAAATGTTAAGAGTCAAAAGCAGAAGAAAGTCATTTAAAAAATGTCATGAAAGAAGTGGAATTGGGTCTGAGGGAGAATGTTCCTTCAATCTAATTTAAAAATAACAAAAGTCTTTAGCAGTACCCATTTGACAGTCAATTCAACTTCCAGCAACAGCACAAAAGAACCTTTTTTTCCAGACAGTGCAATGATCTTAAAACATTTTAACTCCAAGAATCTCGACTTTCATGCCATTGTTATGCTTTAAACTCCACAGTGCATTACTGTTATATGCTGTCAATATTTATTTAGATTTGTCCACAGATTTTACCCTTCTCATCAATCTTTTCTTCTTGCCCCCCTGATTTTCCATCTAGGCTCATTTCACTTCTGCTTGAACACCTGTCTTATTTCCGTTAACACAGGCCTATTTGTGATAATTGCCTTGATGTCCAGAGATGCCTTTACAGTATTTCTCTTTTCATTTTGAAGAACGTGTTTGTTTTTGTTTTGCTGGGTATAGATTTCTAGATTGTTGTTACTTTCTTTTAGCACTGTGGAAATTTTCCATTTGCCCTCTGGCTTTCATATATCTTTTGAGAAACCAGCAATAAGTTTAACTATTGCTCTTTTGAAGGTAATGTCTTTTTTCTCTAGATGTTTTGTAAGATGTTTTTCTTTGGTCTTTATTTACTGTGAATGTGACTAGGTTTTTTTGGGGGGGGGTTAAGTTTGGCTTAGGCTTCATAATCTGTGACATTTTCACCAGTTTTCAAAAATTCTCAGCTATTAGCTTTTTAAAAAATTGCTTCTGTCCCATTTTCCTCTCTTCTTTGCTTCAGGGATTCTAAATACATTTAAATAATCTTACTGTGTTCCCTATTTCTCTTACACTTCACCTGTATTACTAAAATGATTTTCCTAAGTGTTTCCCTCTGGAAATATTCTAATATAGTCTTAATTATCTATCTCTATGTCTTTTTTTTATATATTTTATTGATTTTTTACAGAGAGGAAGGGAGAGAGATAGAGAGTTAGAAACATCGATCAATTGCCTCCTGCACATCTCCTACTGGGGATGTGCCTGCAACCCAGGTACATGCCCTTGACCGGAATCGAACCTGGGACCTTTCAGTCCGCAGGCCGACGCTCTATCCACTGAGCCAAACCGGTTTCAGCTCTATGTCTTATTTGCTACAAAACCCTTCCATTGAGTTAATTTCACTACTCCCCTTTTCCCCCTTGGGGACTTGATTCCTTTTTTATGTTTTCCAAAGTTATCAATCTCATGTTGTTGTTGTTGTTTTATCTCTTAACATTTAGAGGAGTGGCACAAAACCTTCCTGTCCCCTGGTGCCAGGAAAAGGTTGGCTGTGGTGGTGGAGAGGTGCAGGAGTCACCCCACTTGTGACCAGGATCCTGCACTGATACTGTTCTGCTGCCTATGAGAGAGGAACAGGGAACTCACTCACTTAAGACCATTACAATGCAGAGTCTGACTGCCACAAGGAGAGGAAGGCCCACACTTAAAGTTTAACCCACTGTACGCTATAAGCGTCTGTAGACGCAAGCGGCGGACCTTTCCCACACGTCATGTTTTCCCTAAATGGCAGCCTTGACCAACTGTAAAATCATTTTTCGTGAGAATTTTCAGCTGAAAATATTTAAGAACACCCGATTGTGAGTAATATATTTATTTTTATAATATTCATTGCAAGTTGATTTTTTAAATTAAATTCAAAATATCATGGTGTGTGGGGATGGTTTCCGTTTTGGATGTGTAGCAATTAACTAGTTAAGAGCACAGGGCCTGCATGAGACTGTGGCCCCAACTACAAGTCTTGCACAAAGAAACAAGCAACAGATCTCTACAGCTAGGAGGTAGGTAGGATAAGTGAGAGATAGCACTTTTGTACAGATGTACAGTCAGCTGAAAGCTGAGGGTGAAGCAGGAACACTGAGGAAAACTCTGGCATTCCACACACTAAACATAAAGTAGCAGCAGCCCACCACTGAAGGAATTTGAAATCTGTGTTATATTGAAGGTCAGCAATAAAACTCAAATACAGATCAATTACTGATGAGAGTTACCTGGTCCCCCCAACATTAATGGCTAATAGAAGGAGAGATTTGCCCATTTGTAGGTATATATATACTATTTATACCAGCTTCTACTGTTTTTTTTCAAATGCAATGTCTGACATTCAATCACAAATTACAAGATACATTAAAAAGCAAGAAAAAATGACAATGGCCCATTATCAAGAGATAAAGTAGTCAACGGAACTAGATCCAGAGGTGGCCCAGATATTGATACTATCCAATAGGAACTTTAAAATAACTGTTGATTGCCCTGGCTGTGTGGCTCAGTTAATTGGAGTGTCCTCCTGTGCACCAAAAGGTCGCAGGTGCAATTCCCAGTCAGGGCACATGCCTAGGTTGCGGGTTCAATCCCCGGTTGGGGCACATGTGGGAGGCAGATCAATGCTCTCTCGTGTTGATGTTTCTCTCTCTCTCTTTATCAAAAAATTAAAATAACTGTGATTAGCCCTAGCTGGGTTGGCTAAGTGGATAGAACGTTGGCCTGCGGACCAACGGATCCCGGGTTCGATTCCGGTCAAGGGCATGTACCTCGGTTGCAGGCTCCTCCCTGGTTGGGCATGTGCAGGAGGCAACCAGTCGATGTGTTTCTCTCACATCGATGTTTCTCTCTGTCTTTCCCTCTCTCTCTTCCACTCTCCCTAAAAATCAATGGAAAAATATTCTTGGGTGAGGACGAACAAAACAAACAAATAAAAAAAGGTAGTTCCAATAAAATGACATGTTAAAAATAAATAAGTAAAATAACTGTGATTAAATTTCTAAAGAATCTAGTGGAATGGATGGACAGCAAGCAAAAACTGATGGGAATTTCAGCAGAGAGACAGAAACTATAAAAGACTTAGGACATAATTTTTTCCATTTTAAAATGCTACATAGGAATCTTTAGGGTTTTCTATGTACAATATTATGTTATCTGCGAATGACAGTTTTACTTCTTTTCCAATTTGGATGCCTTTAATTTCTTCTTGTCTAATTGCTATGGCTAGCACTTCCACTACTATGTTGAACAGGAGTGGTGAGAGTGGGCAACCTTGTCTTGTTCTTGTTCTTAGGGGAAATGGTTTTAGTTTTTGCCCATTGAGTATGATGTTGGCTGTAGGTCTGCCATATGAGGCTTTTATAATGCTGACGTATGACTGTTCTATTCCCACTTTGCTGAGGGTTTTTATCAAGAAAGGATGTTGGATTTTGTCAAATGCTTTTACTGCATCAATTGATATGACTATGTGACTTTTAATCTCTGTTTGTTTATGGGATGTATCACATTTATTGATTTGTGGATATTGTACCATCCTTGCATCCCCAGAATAAATCCCACTTGGTCATAGTGTATGATCTTTCTAATGTAATGCTGGATTCGATTTGCTAGGATTTTGTTGAGGATTTTGGCATCTATGTTCATCAGAGATATTGGCCTGCAATTCTCTTTCTTTGTAGTGTCCTTATCTGGTTTTGGGATTAGGGAAATGTAGGTTTCATAGAAAGAGCTTGGAAGTATTCCTTCCTCTTAAATTTTTTGGAATAGTCTGAGAAGGATAGGTTTTAGTTCTTCTTTGAATGTTTGGTAAAACTCCCCTGTGAAGCTGTCTGGCCCAGGGCTTTTGTTTGCTGGAAGTTTTAAACTATTAGACTTAATAAATAAATTCAGCAATGTAGGAGGATACAAAATTAACACTCAGAAATCTATTGTTTTTTTTATAAACCAATAATGAACATACAGAAAGAGAAATTAAAAAAACAATCCCATTTACCAATGCAACAAAAAAAATTAAGATACCTAGGAATAAACTTATCTAAGGAAGTAAAAGACCTGTATTTGGAAAACTACAGGACAATGGAAAAAAGAGATAGAGGAAGACATAAACAAATAGAAGAATATACCGTGTTCATGGATTAATAGAATCAACATCATTAAAATGTCCATACTATCCAAAACAATCTACAGATTCAATGTAATCCTATTAAAATACCAATGGCATATTTCACAGACCTAGAACAAACTCTCCAGAAATTCATATGGAATAAAAAAAAAAAATAGACGCAGCAATCCTGAGAAAGAACAAAGTAGGAGGGATCTCAATGCCAGATATCAAGCCATTGTCCTCCAAACTGCCTGGTACTGGCACAAGAACAGACATATAGACCAATGGAACAGAACAGAGAACCCAGAAATTGACCCAAGCCATTATGCTCAATTAATATTTGACAAAGGAGGCAAGAGCAAACCATGGAGTCAAGACAGTCCCTTCAATAAATGGTGTTCGGAAAATTGGACAGATACATGCAAAAAAATGAAACTGACCACCAACTTACACCATACACAAAAATAAACTCAAAATGGATAAAGGACTTAAACGTTAAGACGGGAAACCATAAAAATCTTAGAGGAAACCACAGGCAACAAAATATCAGACATATGTCGTAGCAGTATCTTCACCTATACAGCTCCTAGGGCAATGGAAAATAAGGAGAAAATAAACAAATGGGACTACATCAAAATAAAAAGCTCTGCACAGCAAAAGAAACCATCAACAAAATAAGAAAATCCACTGCATGGGAGAAAATATATGCCAATGTTATCTCCGATAAGGGTTTAATCTCCAAAATTTGCAGGGAACTCATACAACTTAACAAAAGGAAGATAAACAATCCAATCAAAAAATGGGCAAAGGATCTAAATAGACACTTTTCGGAAGAGGACATACAGAAGGCCAAGAGACATATGAAAACATGCTCAAAGTCACTAATCATCCAAGAGATACAAACCAAAACGACAATGAGGTACCATCTCACACCTATCAGAATGGCTATCATCAACAAATCAACAAACAAGTGCTGGCGAGGATGTGGAGAAAAAGGAACCCTCGTGCACTGCTGGTGGAAATGCAGACTGGTGCAGCCCCTGTGGAGAACAATATGGAGTTTCCTCAAAAAGTTAAAAATGGAACTCCCATTCGACCCAGTGATCCCACTTCTAGGAATATAGCCCAAGAAACCAGAAATACCAATCAAAAAGGATATATGCACCCCTATGTTCATAGTAGCACAGTTTACAATATCTAAGATTTGGAAACAGCCTAAGTGCCCATCAGCAGACAAATGGATTAAAATATTATGATACATCTACACAATGGAATACTACGCTGCTATAAAAAAGAAGGAATTCTTATCATTTGCAACAGCATGGATGGGCCTGGAGAGCATTATGCTAAGTGAAATAAGCCAGTCAAAGAAAGATAAATACCACATGATATCACTCATTTGTGGAATATAATGAACATAAACTGATGAACAAAAATAGATCCAGACACAGAGAACCATCGAACTAGCTGTCAAACCTCAGAGGGAAGGCAGGGGCAGGGAGGGTGGGGGTGGGGGTAAGATATCAACCAAATGACTTGTATGCATGCATATAAGCATTACCAATGGACACAGACACTGGGGGGAGTGAGGGCATGTGCTGGGGGGTGGGAGTGGCTGGGGAGAGGTCAATGGGGGTAAAATAATATTGTAATAGCTATGTACAGCCCGGGGGGAGGGGGAGACGAGTACTTGAAATATCAGGGGGACCACTCTGTAAAGTGTATGATTGTCTAACCACTATGTTGTACACCTGAAACTAATACAGAATGTGAAAAAATAAAAAATAAATAAAGTGCTACATAGGTTACTACTATATTTTTGCATTCACAATTCATTGCTGGTGATGCCTATTATTTACCTGTAGTTGGGTCAGAAATGCAACCCAGCTTCAATGTTGTTCTGGGAAAACATTTCATTTTATAAGGAGTACCAGAGGCCCGCTGCACGAAGAGATTTGTGCAATAGGCCTTCCTTCCCCTGGCTGCCGGCACCAGTTTTCCCAGCACCAGGAACCCAGGCCTTCGCTCTGGCCGCAGCGGAGAAGCCAAGCCTCTTCAGTCTTCAGTCGTCTTCTTCAGTCTTCAGTCTTCGCTCAGGCCAGAGCCTTCAGTATTCACTCCGCACCTGTATATGCAAATTAACCGCCATCTTTGTTGGGTTAATTTGCATACTCATCCTGATTGGCTGGTGGGCATAGCAGAGTGATACCAATTTGCATGTTTCTCTTTTATTAGTGTAGATATTGCAGTAAAAAGTAGAGCTCATCCATAAAACATTACAAAATACTGGTTCTGCCTGGCCAGTGTGGCTCAATGGTTGAGCATCTTTTCATGTACCAAGAGGTCCCAGTTCTCCCAGTCAAGGCACATGCCTGGGTTTCAGCCTCAATCCCCAGCAAGTGGGGTGCAGGAGGCAGCCAATCAATTTTTTTAAAAATATATATTTTATTGATTTTTTTTACAGAGAGGAAGGGAGAGGGATAGAGAGTTAGAAACATTGATGAGAGAGAAACATGGATCAGCTGCTTCCTGCATGCCCCCCACTGGGGATGTGCCCACAACCAAGGTACATGCCCTTGACCAGAATCGAACCCGGGACCCTTCAGTCCGCAGGCCAACACTCTAACCACTGAGCCAAACCGGTCAGGGCCAGCCAATCGATTTTGATGTTTCTCTCATTAATGTTTCTATCTCTCTCTCCCTCTCCCTTCCTCTCTCTCTCTAAAATCAATAAAAAGGTATTTTTTAAAACAATCAAAATACTGGTCCCATTGGAAATAATATTTACCAACTATGCCCTAGTGTTATTTATTGATTTAGAGTTACACTTTAAGGTAGCAGATGCTATTCCTACTTCTCAAATCCAACAACAACACAAAATCCAAAAGTACATTTTTATTTGCAGCAAAATTATAAGATAGATGGTACTTTAAAAAGTAGATATTTAAACTTAATACCTGAAAAACTGAAATGTGATGTTTAATTACAGCTCAAATTTTAAAAAGGAATTTTTAAAAATCAAATATGGCACTGCAATTTCCTTAAGCTACTTTGTTTATTTCAAAGTGTCAAAAAAACTAAAGATGTTCTTGTACACACAAATGCTATGTGTCTAAGAATTCAGAACTATGCAAAGAATTTTTCAATATGACTAAAAAATGAAATATTTACACACTTTAGTATAGTACTTAATACTTAATACATCTCTTTCTGATGCAACTTCTAAAGAGCAATGATTCAACCAGAAAAATAGTAAAGGCTGCCTTTTCTTTTTTAAAGTGCTTATTAGCAAACATTTCCAAAAGCGATGGTTTTTAGAAATACATAATATTCAAAAGTGCTCCGAGTCACTACTTATAGAATCGAATATGCCATTCTGTACCTTTGCACATGTAAACTGGTTTATCTGCATTAATGAAAGATTGCTTTCAATGGCCCTCAACTATATGCTTCAAATCATAATAGTGCTATTAGTATCAGCAGCGGGAACAGTAACAACAGAACAAACCCAGCACATTTTTAATGGATCACAGCAGACTAGACAGTTACAGCTTGTGGATATGTTACATATCCAAGAATGAGCCTTTTCTTTCCCTCTGCCTATACGGTAAACATTTAAAAACAAAAACACCTTCTTGTCTCTCTTATAGAGTATTTTACAGTACACAAAGATATTCAAATTCTTGTAACATTTAACCAAACTCATTTTAATACAAAGCCTGTTTCCACCAAGAAAGTAACTAGGAATTAACAAATGAAATACCTAACACTAAAAACCTGAGGGGAAAAATTGTAAACAACTCAGAAATGAAGCTTTTTAAAAAAGACAGAAACATTCCAAACAGAATGTTTTCTGAGAGTGAAGTATTTGACCTCATATCAGTCATATCACTTTTATCTGATTTAAATAATTTAGAAAAAATAAGCATCATCTTAACTGCTTTCTGTATCAGCTCATTCTGACTCATGCCCCTACTATAAACCATTTAGTGGTCCTATTGTGAGCATCCCCACAGGTCCCTGCCTATTGTCTGAATCTTACGCTTCTTTTTACTCCTCCTGTATCTCCCTTCCAAAAATCCCCAAATATCCTAAGAAAATCTCCATTAAAAAGTCACAATTTAAATACAGTGTGATAATGCTACATTTGACTTAAAGTAGTAATAAATTATAAATTGCCAAACAACTTAATGTAATTCATAATGCAAATCCCTGGTATAAAAAGAATCCATCTTGCCCTGAATATAATAAAGCAGTCCAATGATTTCAAATTACTTATGAAATAAAGGCAAAAATAAGGTGTAAAATAGTATTTATAAAAGTCAAGTAAGAAACCAGTTACCATAAATCTTTTTACAAAGATAAATGTAATGGGTCTTTCCACTTTTAAAAATTGTTAGGGAGGCCTATAATTAGTGGTTTCAAAAATGACTTTAAGAAAACTAGAGACTGAATTACTTATTATTTATAACATGACATATTTAATATATAAGTAACAATAATACTGCCATGGTAATGTAAATTAATCTTTGGATCTGCTACTTTTTGGCAAGTATATTTCTTTTTCAAAGTCTTTGCTATAACTGATTAATTTTTAAATGTCGGTTTTCAAAAACTTTGCTACTTGAGATATTGTTAATAAGATACCAGAAGTCACAAATACTAATATGCCTACAAAATAAAACAAAGATTGTCCTTGCATATTTTGTTATTATAATAAATAGACTTTAAAATAGACAACATTGCTATGCCTGTAAATTAAAAATACCCAAAACCTTTATAAGGGGGTGGAAAAGGAAAGAAAAACCAAAAATTCTTATTTTTTAAAATAAATCAGAAGTCCTTAAATTTCTTAAGAACTTTATCTTCTTTTGGACCAAGCTGTATCTTTCACCATTCATCCACGGGATATGATGTTAATTCTCCATTTTGTAGGTTTCAGTTTGAATTTTCTTGAAAGTTTGCAAAGCTGGTACTGGACTTGAGACGTTTGGCTATATAAATCAAAAGTATTAACTTAAACTTAATTCTCTAAATATTATTATTCATTATTTTAATGTAAACTATAGTATTTTTAAAAAAATATAGTACTCATCTATTAATTCTATATTTGAATCAGAATAGGTTCAATCTTCTAAGAATTAAAACCTAAATCTATTTTTTTCTATCAAACTCAAAAAACATAACTTTGTTAGAAGCAGTACCAAGTAAAAAAGACAAGTTATATCATATTGAACATCACAATCTTAAATATGTAAATAGGTGAAAGTACTCACAAATGGAGGTGCTATAAAGTATAATAAAATTACATATTCAAAAGTCTAAGTTAGAAATCCAAATATAAATTTCTCTTAAAAGAATTCAGTTCAGCCGTGGCCGGTTTGGCTCAGTAGTTGATTGAGAGAGTCAGCCCGAAGGGTCGAGGGTTAAGTTTTCAGTCAGGGGCATGTACCTCGGTTGCAGGTTCAATCCCCAGCCCTAGTGGGGGCACCTGCGGGAGGCAACCAATTGATGTCTCTCACCTCCATGCTTCTCTCTCTCTCTCTCTCTCTCTCTCTCTCTCTCTCTCTTTGTCTCTCTCTCTCTCTCTCTCCTCTCTTTCTCCTTCCCTCCCTCCCACCCTCCTTTCCACTCTCTCTAAAAATTAATAGGAAAAAATGTCCTCAGGTGAGGATTAAAAAAAATAATACTTCAGTTCATAGGCACAGACAATAGTATGGAGATTACCAGAGGGAAAGGGGGGACAGGGGGTGGTAGAATAGTGTAGGGGGGGGGGGCTAACTTTTTTCTCCAAAAAACATTTTCTTTTTATAAACTAAAATTACTAAAAGAGAAGCTCTTACTTTCATTCTGAAAATAAACAAGCATCTCAAGAGACTTAGAGGCATTTTCCTTGAGCTAAATGGGATCTTCTAGTTAGTGCTTTTTCTGCTCTGCCCTATTTGATGGGAACAAAGGAAAGGTATTAATTTGTATCGAGCACATGCTATATGTCAAGTAATGTTCTTGCAACTGCAATTTCAATTTGTTCAGAAATAAACTGTGTGTAAGCTATCATTTATCCTTGCCAGCTGCACTTTCAGGTGCTTCTGCCATGGCTCCAGTGGGCCTAAGAGCCTATCTCCCCATTGTGGCCATTTCAGGTCTTCAACATCTTTGTTGCTTATTTCTCCGCTGTTGCCAACCTATTCCAGGGAATCTAGCTTTTTCAGTTAAAGCATCTGAAAGATACTGTATGTTGACTTTTGATGATCTACACTTATAAATTTCTTATACATCTCTTTCATTAGTAAGCATAATTGTGAAATTGGAAGTAAAGAATTGTCTAAGGCTAATAAACTTTGAGTTCTCAGAGTATATATCATTTTTAAAACAGGCCTAAATTTTTATTTTTATTTTTAAAATATATTTTTATTGATTTCAAAGAGTGAGAGAGAGAAACATCAATGATGAGAGAGAATAATTTATTGGCTGCCTCCTGCATGCCCCCTACTGGGGATCAAACACACAACCTGGGCGTGTGTCCTGATTGGGACTCAAGCCGGGACCACTTGGTTCATAGGTCAATGTTCAACCACTGAGCCATGCTGGCCAGGCCAGGCCTAAATTTTTAAAATACAGTTTTTTAACTAAATAAATGAACAATTATAAAAAGACACTTACGTAGAATGAGTTTTCGTTTCTTTTGTTCTGAGTGAAGAAAGCTACTCAGGTAGAAGACCACAGGTAGAAAAAGGATGAACACAGAAACAGCGATTACAGGCACAGTATCACTGCAAGGGACCGAACAATTGAAAGTTCGACTCCAAAGTTTTCGAGTAATGTTCATCTGGAAAAATAACAAATAATATTACTCTATTTTATATTTAGTTTGTCTTCAATTTCATACAATTATTTTGTTAATAACTAAACAAACACTTAGAATTTAGACTAAATATACATGGTAAAATAAATCTATGGATCGTTGAGTACAATATCTTTTGCCAGGAAATAAGGTGGTTCACAATTAGTTAGTCATTGTATAAATTTATATCCATACAAAAATTTCATATTCTAAATTCATAATGTTAACCTTTATGTCCAAAATAATGTCCTAATGTCCAAATAATGTTGACCTTTCACAGAGTTGACACAGAGAACTTGTGTCAATAAGAATATAGTAAGAGCATGCTTCATCCATTAAAAAAGATTTAAAAGGGTAACTATATGATGTGATGGATGTGTAAATTAACTCGACTGTGGGAATCCTTTCACAGTGTATACATGTCAAATCATCACGTTATACACTTTAATTATATTATAATTTTGTCAATTATACCTCAATAAAATGAGGGGAATGGAGTGGGGAGAGACTCACAAAATTTTTTTTCCTGTTACATATGTAATCTCTAATCTAGTTGCAATATTTTTAGATGAAAATAAAAATATCAACTTTATAGGGCTTCTCTGTTTATGAAATGCCTAATATTTTATCTGAGATATATGAAAGGTTCATGCTCATGGCAAATATATTTAGGTACATAATACCCAATGAGTCATGGAAACTTTCTTAGACAATATTAGTATCTTATTTAGTAGCATACAATAGATACAAGTTAAGGGCAGCAATAGCTTACTTTCACTGAGCTCTTGATTTCTGTCAGTCTGATAATACAAGGAAATTATCAAATTTAATATAGAAAACTGTTCTTCTCTGGATTTTGTTTACTTGAGGTACAGTTTACAAATAATACATTGTATGTTTACTGTAAGTTTTGCTTATTGCAAGAAGGATGTTCTAAATAGGTGGTCATGTTGATTTCTTGTGTAATTCCACTTATGTCACAGAACCAATATTCATTTTTCTTCTTTATTTTAAAAACAATGAAATAGACTATTGTTTTAAAAACATATATTTATTACTTATTGAGAGTCTACAAGAAACCAGGTACTGCCCTAGCCAGTTTTGCTCAGTGGATAGAGCATCGGCCTATGGGACTGAAGGGTTCTGGGTTCGATTTTGGTCAAGGGCACATGCCTGGGTTGCAGGCTCGATCCCCAGTAGGGAACGTGCAGGAGGCAGCAATCAATGATTATCTCTCATCACTGATGTTTCTATCTCTCTTTCCCTCTCCCTTCCTCTCTGAAATCAATAAAAATATATATATTTTAAAAAAAGGAAAGAAATCAGGTACTATTCTAGACACTGGTAATAAAGCAGTTAAAAAAAACCCACAAAAATCCCCAGGGTGCATCTATTTGAAATGCTTTTTGCCATCCTGAATATTATTGATCTACTATAGTTAACTCTGGGCTGCTATGATAATTCATATTCATCATTCTCAACCATTAAGTTTATCAATTTTGACCCTGAGTTCTCTATGTTTAGCCAGTAATTACTCACTTTCCTCTAAGCCTCAATACTCAGACATCATATTCCCATAAAAAGGCATGATCGCCATCTTGTGGTGCCCCATGAAAAGGCAGGCTATACAATGGAGAAAAAGCTTTTTTGTTGACCATTCATTCCATCGATACATATTACTAAGGGCCTGTTATATGCCAGACCCTGTTCTAAATACTAAACAGAAAACAAAAAGGGGCATGAGGTCCTTTTATCCTCATGTGGCTTATACTTTAGTGGGGGAAGACAGGCTATAAATAAGTAAATAAAGAAAATTTTCAGACAGTAATAGATATAAAGAAATAAAGCAAAATGGGATAGGAAATAATTGAGGAATGGCTTCAGAAACACATGACAGCAAAACTTCTTGAATCAGCAACACATGAAAAAGAAACTGAAATGTAAACACATAATAAAGCCCACACAACTCAGAAAATGATACAAATTATCAAACTTAAAAATCAAAATGTACCAAAGTATCAACTCAGTTATGAAGACCTGATTGATTTCCATTTTAGTTCGACAGATAAGGATATTCTAAAACTTTACTACTTTATAATTAGTTATTTCTGGTTGAAGACAAAATATGAAGATTCCAATATACCTCTGAAAGGGGTAGTAATATTGAAGGCATATTCAACAACACTGTAAAATATGTATCTTATTAAGCAAAGTACTTACTGCATCTTCCACATCAATGCATAAATGTGTTCCAGGTTCAGCCTTATTCTCATGTTCATTCCTTTTTTGCATTTCACTGTACATACTACTCAGAGTTTTGTACGCATTGCGACAGTTTTTGCATACTTCTGAATAATTTCTTAACTGCAGAAGACTGTGTATGCTCTCCTAAAATGTCAAAGGCACATATAATACATACAATAAACATTACATCTCTTTAATGTAAGCTATTTGCCCACCTAGAAAACAGGAAATAACAGAGTATGGTAAGTGCTGAGCTATGATGTTGGGCAGGTCGCTAAGTCACTCTGAGCCTCGGTTTTATGATCTACAATCGAGGACTACACTACCCGTATTATAGGTCCCAAGGATTAGAAACCTGGCATGTAAAGCACATAGCAAAATATTTTGGCACTTTCCAGTTACCTCTAAATTCTGAAAACTACTGCACTACCCTCTGTTAACTGAGGACAACAAAAATTTCCTAAATTATCTTACCATTTTACATATTTGCTCTTATGTATCCTACTTTCACTGCATAAATCAAATATGAGCTTGCCTATGTTGACTTCAACAGACAGCACTTTATTAATGGGAAAGGAAAAGTCACTAAAACTACATCCCACATGATCCTCTTACCCCAAGGTTTGTAATCCAGGCCTTTCTACTCAACAAAAAGGGACTAACACCAAAGAATTCTTTAACCTAAAATGAAGGTAATGGATATAACATATAAGATAGTATGTTAGTGAATCTCAGTCTTTTTTACTTAGGACTAATGCTGTGTTTTCTAAAGAGTCAGTTCACTTTATTCTTCACCTTGTGGCCTGGAGAAATGCTATCTTAACTGAATATCAGAATAAAAGAGAAAGGAATAATAAGAGGATTTAACATGATATAGCCCCCACAACGTTAGCCTCACCATCTATTTGACAGAGAAACTAAGACTCTAGTTCTGTCACAAGAAATGGCCCATTGCCTCTTTTTCACAGAACTGTGCATTTAGCTAAAAGCGTTCAATCAAAAATTGAGCACAGACCCTTGATGGGAGAGTGTAATTTAGGCATTTATATTAAACTTTTAAATGCACATATATTTTAACATAGCAATAAAAACCACAAAGATACTAAAAGAAATCATAAGAGAATTTTAAAAAATAATCTCAAAGTGGGAAAAGGCCTTCTAGTGTGACACAAAATCTGCAAACCATTAAATATTTTTATAAATCTAACATAAAAATTAAAATTTATTCATAACAAAAAGAAAAGCACAATAAAAAGACAAAAAACAAACTAGGAAAAATATTTGCAACTAACATTCCAGGAGAAATGCTAATTTCCCTAAAATGCATTCATCAGAATACTAATCTCTTAAAGTAAAGAGTTTCTGGGTAAATAGGTTTGATATACAAAAATTACAATTTAGAGTTTTACAACACACATCACTCCACTATAATTGTGAAGTCCTGTAGTAAAGCATTTCCCAACCTTATTAGTACAAAGGCTATCTACTAACATCCTTCAGAACACAGTTTTTATTATTGTCAGGAAAATTCATAATTCTGTTATCATGAGGAAATCATACATATCTATATCCTAAATATGTTCACATCTACTTGTGGGGATGATTTACTTGTTAAGGGAGTTTCAATACTATAATTTTATCAGAGTTCCAATCTCATCCTCACCACCACCAAGGAGGTTCCAATACCAACATTCAGAGATCAGAGTTGGACAAACTGAAAACCACTAGGGTAGGTTTCTTGGAGGCTACCTTTTATATTATTAATTCAATACCCAAAGTTACCTACTAAACAGTGCCTTTATAAGTAGGTAAAATACATGTAAGTGAATACTGACGCAAAGAATAAGCTTCCTATAAACACACAGAATCATATGCATTGCAAAATACCGTACTGCACAAAGGCAAAGTAAATTACTGTCCAACAGAACATTACATTTACTAGTAAGTTAAACAATCACATGTGGCAGTTAATGTGTTCATGTTCAGTATCTCACTGGGTCCTCACTATAAAATACTTGAAGGTAGGCTGGGTAGATCTTGCTATCCCTGAGGTACAAAAAAGAAAACTAAAGTTTCTGTGATTTGCCTAAGGGCTAGTAATGGAAAAATTCAGCAGACATCCAGGTCCGCTAACTTCTCTACATTGTGTGTATAGGTTAATGCCATAAGAGTTGGAATTATTTTTTATTCATTTTAATTTCAAGTATCAGATATAAAATACCTGAAGGTTATGCTCAAAGCAGGTCAAGGTGTTATTAAATTGATTGAGGAAGTTTAACGTGCTAATTGATAATTCTTCACTTTTGTTCGTTAAACAATCTGTCAAAAAAAGCGCAAAAAATTATATTAATATATCTCAAGCAACAATTATATATTTCCATTTCTCTCCCTCAAGCTACCATCTTCTGTTTCACACTATAGTAATTCTTTATTTAAACAAGCTTGAAGTGTTCCATATAAGGGAATTTCCCATATACATAAAGTTTACCCCTTTTAGTTTCCAAAAGTTATTTTTTATATCATAACCATTTTCATGAAAATCTTAAAATAATCACATATTCTCCTTGCTTTATAAAAATAATATACCAATCAATTTTTGTCGGCACGTCTTAATTATGAACACCAGTTATCAAATGCTGCCTTAGTAGGATTTAGTGCTGTTTAGGTATAAAACTGTTTATCCTGCATTATTTTTTCCTAAATTCATCTGCTTTTTTATCCTTTTCTGTATTGAATTTAGTAGGTCTGTGTCTCATCATCACTAGTGGGTCATTTGTTGCATCTAACAGGGTAACATTTTTTCATATGCCCTTTGGGAGACCAGAGAAACAAGCTGGTGGGAATTTTGCCTGAAATACTGATAAAGAGACTTCAAGTATGGTAAAGCATGGGGGAGAAAAAACAGAACTGTTTACACGTCTTAAAAAATCTCACATAAATGATATTCCTCTGCAACTTGCTTCCCTTGCTTAGCATTAGCTCAAGTTCATTCCTTTTCACTGTTTTCTATGTTGAATGTAGCCCAATTTACCTATTCTCCCTTCTTCAATAAACCTATTCTTTATCCTCACTTTGTTTTTACCTCTCCGTGTTCTCAGTTTACCCTCTTGTCTGGTAGGTTCAAGTGCCTAGCTTCACATCCTAGAACTCATGGTCAGCAGTTTCAATCTCACCCTCCTAGAATCCTGATCCTTTTTGCGTTCCACATACAAACGTTTTCAACCCTGGACAGACTCCATTTACTTTCTTGACTCCAATTCTGGTTGTAGAATATTATTTTAGAAAATTCTAAAGTTAGAGTAAACAAACTCAATTCTAATTCAAAAAACAATCCTTATAGATGCCCTACCAATTACTCTACAAAGGATGTTCCCAATGTTTTCTATTCTGTAACAATCAACCCCACTCTTGTCCCCCTTAATTTCAACTGGTAGCTGTATTATATACCCCCGCAGGGCCACCTATTATGATAGCTCTCAACTGGGAATGGAGAGACAGAATAGCAGGCTATTGCAATTATCTAAGAGAAAGGTGGCAATGCAAATGAAAAGAATTCAATGGATAATAGAGACTGAGTAGGCAGTGAAGGGGACCAGACTATGCCACCTCAAAATAAGCCTCTATAGCATATGGATTATTTTGAGCTAAAGGCCATTGAGAACCAGCAGATGCAGGAAAACTCCAAAAGCAGGGCACAAGTTTTCATTTTGTAAATATTTACGAAGGAAATTTCCATTTGCAAAGATGTTTGCCTATCATGTAAAAGGAAGAAGAGGACTTAACAACTCTTACCACTGGAGAGGCACTAACTTCAATCTCTGTGACCAGCCTTACTATACAACCCTTGTTTACCATACCTTTCCTGGTCACCCTCCCATAACTTGTCTCCTCCACCCAGAAGCCCCAAGTCCCTTTTCTTTCATTAGCCTACGATGGCATATAAACCCAAATTCTAACCATCCCTTTGGGTTACTCATCATTGGGGCTGCCATGTATACAAGTACAACACATATGTTAAAAACTTCTGCTTGTTTTTCTCTTGTTAACCTGTCTTTGGCCAGTCTAATTTGCAGAGTCTCTCCCAGAAAACCTAAAACAGAGGAAAAAGATTTTTTCTTCCATACAGTAGACACTAGGATATGACACACTATGAGATATGCATGTAGTATGATAAACAACAATCATTACAATGAAAGCTAACATTAACTGAGTACTTGTGCTATGCTTGTGCTTTAAACACTTTTGTTTCCATTTCATTCTTGCAACAATCCCATGAGGCAAGAACTATCATTATCTCCATTTTCTAAATAAGGAACTGGGGCTTAGAGGAATTAAGGAAGTTGCCCAAAGTCACAAAACTGTTAAGTGAAAACGAAATTTCTACTCAGTCTGATTCCTGAGCCTGCACCTTCAAACATTAAAAAATAATTAAATATTTACATATAAATTCTAACCATTAAAGTTCAATACTCAGAGTCAAAAAACACCTGCCACATTCCTCCCTCCACTGCCCATAGATGTCTTACACGATGCAGAGATTCGGTCACTACCAAATGATCAGTGTTGGTGCCTGAGATACAAACCTTAAAAGCAATAGCAATTAAGACTTCTTTGTGCAAATTTTAAAACGACATCCCCTCTGGGTAAACTAATTACCAAAAAACAAACAAACAAAAACCCCACCAACACTCCTGCTTCCAGAGGCTGAGCTGGAACTGGGCCCCATTCACCCCTTACACAATCCCCTAGGTACATGGGTTGGTCTGCACCTTGCATACATAAGACCCTGCTAGAGAACCTATTTCTACAGTCTTTCCTTCTCTCAACTCATGCACCTATCTATATTCCCTGCAGCCTTTTCTTCTCAAGAATGTGAGTTCCTTTCTAACTGTTCACAATATCATTTAAAAATCTGAGGGATCACTTCATAAATTAGCAAATAACCAGAGAAAACAAAGTGGCACACTGGGGAATCATACACCAAATTAGTAAGGCACTGAAATATAAAATATACCTTCTAGCCGAAACCGGTTTGGCTCAGTGGATAGAGCGTCGGCCTGCGGACTGAAAGGTCCCAGGTTCGATTCCGGTCAAGGGCATGTACCTGGGTTGCGGGCACATCCCCAGTGGGAGATGTGCAGGAGGCAGCTGGTCAATGTTTCTCTCTCATCGATGTTTCTGACTCTCTATCTCTCTCCCTTCCTCTCTGTAAAAAATCAATAAAATATATTTTAAAAATAAAATAAAATAAAATATACCTTCTAGACCCTCAATTAAGTATCTTCTTAATTATGCCACATTTTCTTTACTATTTAAAAATTGGCTGTAACCGGTTTGGCTCAGTGGATAGAGCGTGGGCCTGCGGACTGAAGGGTCCCAGGTTCGATTCCGATCAAGGGCATGTACCTTCGTTGTGGGCACATCCCCAGTAGGGGGTGTGCAGGAGGCGGCTGATCGATGTTTCTAACTCTCTATCCCTCTTCCTTCCTCTCTGTAAATAAATCAATATAATATATTTTTAAAAAATTGTACTCCATCTGTCAGCTTTCAAAAAGTTCACATACTGAATTCTTTAAAATAGATATAACATAAGCCTCCCCCCTTAATTCTGGTTTAACATCATCACAAAGTTGCCTTGAATCATTTTAAGCATGAGGCAGAGTACATATAAATAAAAAGAAACACAATAACAAATATGCAAAATATTAGTATATTGGGCAAATAAGATTGAACAGGTTTTCCTATACAGGGAATACAACTGCATCCATGGCAATCTGTTATAATAAGCCATATCATGGCAACTGACATACATAATATAGGGATAGATGAGTGTGTGTCCATCCCTGTGTTGCCTACAAAAGTAGTACATGAATAATTGAGAGCAAGGCTTTCATTTCTTCCATACAAAGTATGTAAAATTTCTTTATAAAAAATTTGTAGAATTATAAAAGGCAAACAAAAGAAAAAAGTGATTTATAAAGGAAGCTTCTCTGAACAACAAATTAATCTCTTCTATTTCACTGACAGCCATTCCTTTTCCCTTAAAATAACTGGAACTTTAAATTAAAAGTTAGTTATATAAGCTGGACATCTTATTATATACTGTATTAATGCAGTACCATCAAATTTTTCAGTGATCATTAAACAGTGGCATTATACAGCATAAAGAAATTCACTTATATAATGAGGCTAAAAATGTCTTCATTATTAAAGAGCCCTGACTTTCTGATTTAAAATAAAGGAACTTCAGTAAAATTCCTTTTATCCTTTTATAAGAACTGGGAACATGAAGTTATAAACAGTAAGAGGCTATATATTTTAAAAATTATTAAGTTAAGGAATATTGATGATAATAAAGCTTCCTATAAGCACTAAATGAAGTGGTCATTATGAATTTTCCTCATCTCAGATAATCAATGCAGCCTCATCAAGGTCACATTAACATAGCTTCTTTCTCAGTGAGGGCTGAAGCATCAGCTTAAAAGGTATTCTTAAGGGTGTTAACAATTCAAGTTAAGACCTTCATGGAAACCTACTGAATTATTATAACAGGAATTACACATCTTTCATAAAGTATTTGGCATCGAATAGGAATTTGTATAAAAATATCTGCTGTTTTTCAAAACTAGTTTAATAGAGAAAATAGAGACAATCACCAATTTCTGAAAAATAGGGCAAGCTTCAGAAAATATGGTATAAACTAAGGGAACTTTGTACCTGGACAACATAAGTTTAATAAGTATGAAAACTAAGACATTTTAAATTATAAGATACAAATGAGTGAGTCTAGTGCTTAGTATATTACCATATAGATAAAATATGGGGAAAAGAGATTCTGGTTAATTGACCTTCAGGTTAACCATTAAATTTTATTATTGATTTGTAAAGAATCAAGATACAATAAGTGAAGGGTATCAGAACATACACCTTTCTAAAATATACTTCTTTGCCATAAGAATTATTTTGAGCTGAAGACACTTGATACAGCAGATGCCGAGAGCAGCTTTTTGTGATTCCCCTTATCTGCCTAAAGACAGATCCTCCAAAAGAAACTCAATTGTCATAAATCGCTTCCCTGGGAGTTTGATCAACTAGGGAAGATTGACACTTATCACTGGAATAGAAATCAATGGAAGAGAATCAAGAGTCCAGAAATAAACCCTGACATACAGAGTCAACTGTGAGCTGAACACATAAAAACAGAGAGGAGAATGGTGATTGCCAGGGGTTGGGGATGGGAAAAATGGGGAGATGTTGGTCAAAGGATACAAGCTTCCAATTATGAGAAAGTTCTGGGAATCTGATGTAGTAATTATAGTTAACAATACTGGATTAAGTACTTGAAAGTTGCTAAGAGACTAAATCTTAAATGTTCTCACCACAAAAAAGAAACGGTAATTATGTCATGTGATGGAGGTGTTACCTAACATAACACTACAGTGGTAATCATTTGCAACATATAAGTGTATCAAATCAACACATTATATACCTTAAATTTACACAATGTTACATGTCAATTATATCTCAATAAAGTTGAAAAAGAAAAAAACCGAAGAACGAAAACACTTAACCATAAAACAATTCATGGTCTCATCAAATCTGGTCATTCTGCTAGTTATTCAATTGTCACATGCATAAGACAACCAAGAAGCATCTCAATAACAAAATTATCCTTATGTCCACAATGCACTTCTGTTAACAGCTTCAAAGTTCTGCACAGGAGAATTAGTTGACATATGTTCTTTATTTCTTAGCAATCATTCTCCACAAGAACTAGTTTCCATGTTATTTGTAATGCGAATTGAAAGAGTTGAGCTCTTTCTGGTATACGCTGAGTAGTCAGATTATTATGACCACCTGACATTTGTAGGCAAATCAGCTATAATTTCGCACTGAAGTTTCTAGAGAGCCAGACCATTATCAATAGGGAAGCAGGTTGTTTACCACGACAGTAGAAGATATGGGTAAACAACGCAATTTAACAGCCTTTGAACGTGGCATACACACACACACACACACACACACACACACACAGATTATTATGACCACCTGACGTTTGTAGGCAAATTAGCCGTACACTGCATCGTATGGGATATGGAAGCCGAAGGCCTGTTCGAACACCTTTGCTGTCTGCAGTTACCAAGATAAAACGTCTCCAATTCGCACACAAACACAAGGATTAGACAGTTTAGCACTGGAAAAAAGTCATGTGATCCGATGAATCACGTTTCCAGTTGCATCATGCAGATGGCAGAGTGAGAATTCGGTGGAAACAGCATGAAAGCATGCACCCCACATGCATGAGTACAACCCTTCAAGCTGGTGGGGGCAGTGTTATGGTTTGGGGCATGTTTTCCTGGCATGATTTGGTCTCTTTAGTTCGTGTGGAACAATGTCTGAATAGCACAACATACTTAATTATCATTGCTGATCAAGTTCATCCTATCATGTTGATGGCGCATCCCAATGGAGATGGCTTCTTCCAACAAGACAATGCACCCTGCCACGGTGCTCGTATTGTGCAGGAGTGCTTTCAAGAACATGAGGGAGACTTTACCTTGTTTAGGTGGCCCCACAATCACCAGATCTCAAGCCAATTGAGCATTTGTGGGATGAAGTTAAAAGAGCCATCAGGCAGCTGGTTCCACAACCATCAGATCTCACAGAACTGGACAGTGCTATTCATCAGGCATGGAGTCAGATTCCTTGCATCACCTTTCAACATCTCGTGGAGTTAATGCCAAGAAGAATCACCGCAGTACTGAAGGCAAAAGGTGGCCCAACGAAGTACTGATGGGGTGGTCAAAATAATCTGGCCACTCAGTGTATATAGAAACATTCTCACAAATGAAGATTTTATAAATACAAATTTCACATACAAAATGTTACTTCTACTATTTTCAGAACTTCTCCAGTTTCTCAAAATAATTAGCTCAAAATAATCCTTATGCTAAAGGGGCATATTTTGGGGTGGCATGATCTGGTCTCTTATAGTCATATTTTGGGGTAGTATATTTTGGTATCCTACAATACAAAATGATAACATCCTAGAAAAACTTCTGATTGGGCACAATTTGTTTAGAATTATAGTGTGATATGATTGCCTTCTTCCATTTCAATAAAAGAGTAAATATCCCTTGTATTCTCTTACATATTTCTTTTTAAATCATTTTTCAATTATAGTTGACATACATTATATTACTTTCAGGTGCTCACCCCAATGATTAGACATTATATAACTTACTAAGGGATTGATCAACCTGACAAATCGCATACCCATCTAACACCATATATAGTTATTAGAATATTACTGACGATATTCCCTAAGCTGTACTTTACATCCCAATGACTATTCTGTAACAACCAATTTGTTCTTCTTAATCCCTTCACCTTTTTCACCCATCTCCTCCAACCCCCTTCCCATCTGGCAGCTGTTAAAATGTTCTCTGTATTTATGAGTCTGTTTCTGTTCTGCTTCTTCATTTATTTTGTGTGTTTTTTTTAGATTCATTTGTTAATAAATATGTATTTATTGCCATTTTATTCTTCATATTTTTATATACTTTTTTTTTCTTCTTCTTAAAGAAGACCCTTTAACATTTCATATAATACTTGGTTTTATGGTGATGAACTCCAGCTTTTCTTTGTTGGGTTATTCTTTTACATATTTCTATAGGCAAATGATTTCATGAACAATGACTACATATGTAAGAAATGGGTTTTCTTTTACATGCAAAGGTAAAGAGAAGACTTTAGCATCTTTCAGTAATATTATAATTATTACTAAACAGTTAACATTTCTTGAACATTAACTATGTGTCAGGTACTGAGTTAAGCACTTTACACAAATGATCTCATTTAATCCTCAAGACAATGGTATAACGTAGGTTCCATTATTAACATCAATTTAAAGATAAGGAAACTGAAATCCCAAGAGGCAAAGTTACATGCCCAAGGTCTGGCAGCTAGTACGTTATGGCTAATAAGTGCTAAAGTTTAGAATCAAACTCAGATCTCTTATGACTGCAAAGCTCATGCTGGTAACTGCTACTTTTCTGCCTTTCAGTATGTGCCCAAGTGGTTCCCACTAATAAACCCCGATGCTAATCACAGTTCATTAAACATAGTAATAAGAAGTATTCCATAGATTCAAAAATTTCAAGGTTCATTAAAACCTGACTCTATACTATTGAACCATAACTGCAACGTGAACATAAAAGAATTACTTACTTGCACAATTTGCCTTATGCCATGTGGAATTAAAGAACTCAGACAGAATCACAACTATTTGCATTCTATCTGCCATTAAGAGACTTCTGGCACAACTATGACTCTCTGAAGTATTCTGTAACAAAAAAGAAAAGAAAAATACAATGTGAATATTTTTAAGAGCTTCCAAACAACTTGAGACAAAAAAGAAAAAACCTTTTAAAATAATTAAAATATTTATTCTAAGCATTTTAACATTTTATTTGATAAATTTAAGTAATATCATTAATAATAACAATTGTAATAAAACAGTAGCAGCTAACATTTGTTGATACCAGGTTCATTTGCAAGGGAAGAAAATCTTTGTTCTTAAGTAAGTGTCTGCTTCTATAGTACTATCTCAACAATTTAGGCCCAAATTCCATGCGTGTCATATTTCTTAACTTTTTGTGCATGGGAAAAAATTCTGGAAAGTTGTTCACAAAATGTAGCAGTGGTTATGAGGGCATAATGGAAATATGCTGATTTTTATTTTTTTGCCTCTTTCACACTAAATTTTTCTACAATGAACATATATAATTTACATAATTTTTTATTCTGGTGGATAAATTATCACAAAACATGTAGTTTCATCTTCTAGGTAATTTTTTGTTCAAAATCTTATAATCCACAAGAAAATGTGACACATCCAGTTTGTACCCAAAGTTTGTACCCAGATAAAAGAATATGCTTTTGCTGTAACCGGTTTGGCTCAGTGGACAGAGCGTTGGCCTGCGGACTGGAAGGTCCCAGGTTCGATTCCGGTCAAGGGCGGGCACATCCCTGGTGGAAAGTGTGCAGGAGGCAGCTGATCGATTTTTCTCTCTCACTGATGTTTCTAACTCTCTCTCTCCCTTCCTCTCTGTAAAAAAATCAATAAAATATATTTGGGAAAAAACACACACATGCTTTCTTCCCACAAATCACTTTAATAACGAAATTCATGCTATGCAAATAATAAGTCCAAGTTCCTAAATTATTTGGTCCTTTTATATTTCCCTTCCCTTTTGCCCCAAGCAAGGAACTAAGTCCTGATGACCCTTCATTTTTTCAAAGTTAATGAACTCCTAGTACTTACTAAGCACTACAAGAATCTTGGTGTTTTGAGGATACAAAAGTATTAGGGAATGCCATCAGCACTGGGCTTCAAGAAACTCCCCAGATGCATAAAGATAAGGAATTAAATAGTGTGATGAGTAATAAAAGAGAAAGACTGATAGCTCTAGAGAAGAATTAATCGATCATGTGGGGTGAGAAAAGAGGGAAGGACTTAAGGGCAGAATTCTTGCTTTGAAATCCTATATAACAAAAGCCTAATATGCTAAGTGTCCAACTGTTCAACTGTTCGACCAGTCGTTATGACGTGCACTGACCACCAGGGGCAGATGCTCCAACCAGTAGATTAGCTTGCTGCTGAGGTCTGGTGGATCGGGACTGGGCGAGATGGGCGGGACATGCCCTGGAGCCCTCCTGTGGTCCCTCCCTGGCCCTGATCGTGTACCCGTGGGGTCCCTCGGCCTCGCCTGCACCCTCTCGCAATCCGGGACCCCTCAGGGGATGTCAGAGAGCTGGTTTCGGCCCGATCCCCACAGGCCAGGCTGAGGGCCCCCACCGGTGCATCAATCCATGCACCAGGCCTCTAGTATCTAATGTTTATTTTAGTATGGTTACCTTCTCTGAGGCTTAGTTTTGCCCTCTCATTAAAAGATACATCCAAATAAATGCTTGCTTTTAAAATAGTGAATTAAAGAAAGCACTTTAAAAGCTCCTTTCTTGAAATTGCTTTCAGAACAATATCAGCCATAGAAGAAAATTTCTATAATCACTTAAATATTACAACATAGCCTAAGGAGTCAGACAAGTCTCAGTCACTGGCTGACAATCTTGAACAGCTGAGGTAACCTCTCAAAGGTTCAGTTTCATAATCATGAGTCTTATATAACATACATTCATCACTTGACACCTAGTAAGTAATTGATATACACTTTCTCACCTATCTACCTTGCTGCCAACCTGAAATGTTCTAGGTGGGTATAGTTGACTAAGTGTAATCAGTTTCATGAGTTGAAGCTTCATAAGCAGATGACTGGCTATTTAAAAAATCAATACAGCCTTAGCTGGTTTGGCTCAGTGGATAGAGCGTCAGCCCTTGGACTTAAGGGTCTCAGGTTAGATTCTGGTCAAGGGCACGTAACTTGGTTGCAGGCTCAATCCCTGGCCCTGGTTGGGACTTGTGTGGGAGGCAACCAATCAATGTGTCTCTCTCACATTGATGTTTCTCTCTGTCTCTCCCTCTCCCTTCCACTCTCTCTAAAAATCAATGAAAAAATTTCCTTGGGTGAGGATTAATAACAACAAAAAAATTAATATAGCCTTGTTGGTGTGGCTCAGAGGTTGAGCGTGGACCCATGAACCAGGAGGTCAAGGTTAGATTCAAGGTTAGGGCATATGCCCAGGGTTGCGGGCCCTATCCCCAGTAGGGGGCACACAGGAGGTAGTTGATCAATGATTCTCTCATCACTGATGTTTCTCTCTCTCTCTCCCTCTCTCTTTCTCTCTCTGAAATCAAAAACATATTTTTTTAAAATCCATACAGCTCAGTCTGTATAAGGGGTCAATGTGTGGGATAGTTCAGTTGAGGAAGACATCAGTGTAGTTGGGAGAAATTAGGAAGTGAGATTTGAACTAAGCCCTATACTGAGAAAGGGAAGAGGATTCTAAATTAGGAGAATAAAATGATCAATGGGTGAAAATGGAATGATTACATGGTATTCAGGAAGTATTCAGTAGGCTAATATAGCTAAATGGAGTGTACTGTGAAAGTAGAGGCAGCAGAGGGTCAATTTAGGGCAAGAGTCTTGAGGGTCAAGAGATTCAGACAATGAGAAATTAAAAAAAAATTTTTTGAGGACAGTGACATGAAAAGCAGAGTTTGGAGAACACAGGTCTCTAGGTATAATATGTAGGGTGAGGAGGCAGAGAACATTTCCATAGTTCAGATATGATGAAAAGATGGTGGCAACCATGGAAATGAAAGGGAAGTGATGAATAATCCTAAGTACATCATTAATGATGTAATGGTTCTCAATGCTCCAAATGCATGACTTACTTAATCCTTATAACAACTCTATGTAGTAGTATCCTTCTGAATTCAAACCCAGCCTCTTCCACTACATGGCTTTGGATAAGTTACATAATCACTCTGAGGCTGTTTCTTAAACCTTAATATCCATCTATATATGCCTAGGTTCCTCATCTGAACAGAAGTTCCTTTGGGAAGAAAACTTTGTATTATATCTTTGTATTCCCAACATCTAGTAAGTGACCAAAAACCACTGGCCCTTGGTTTATATTTAAAATTATTAATACTCAAATACTCATAACACTTAGCAGAACCCTAACCACAATAAACGCAACCATCCATTTTCATCATGCCCGTTTGGCAAAAAGTAAACAACCAAGCAGATTATTTGCACAATAAATCCATAATCCCAAACTGCACTCCACACATGCATTATCTCCACTTATATGTATCAAAAACACCTCAGAAGCAACATTTTCAAAATCAAGTTCATGATCTCCACCACCACCACCACCAAACAGGTTCCTCCCTCCATTTGGGTAAATAGCAACCCTACTCACTAAGCAACTCTTATAAAAACACTGGAAATCATAATTTCCTTTCTTTCACTCTCCATATTCAATGAACTACTAAGTCTTGTCAATTTTATCTCCTAAATCTATCCATTTTTTCCCATTACAATGGCCCACATGTAGTCTAGCCACCATCATTTCTCTTATCACTGTAAGAGTCTCTTCATTTCCCCACGCCAACTCTTCCTATACCCTTCCAGTCTGTCCCTCCATTCCCCTCATATAGCCTGCCAGAATGGTCTTTTAAAGTACAAATCTGATCATGTCATTCTGCAGAATTAAATCTTTCACTAACATTGCACTGCTTTAAAATCAAAGTCTAAAACCCTTAACATACCCTACCAGGCCCACATGACCAGGAACCTGCCTATTTCTTCAGGCTCAGCTCACTAGTCTCCTCATGGCTCACAGTGCTTTGAGTTCTTTCCAGTCCTCAAACACAGCAGACTCCCATCTCAGTCTTCACATCTGCCATTTCTTTATATGTATACCTTCTCTCCTGAACCACATCCTCTCAAATTTTAGGTGTCAGATTTGTCACTGACCACTCTATCTTCCCTCAGCCCTAGTGAAGATCAGCACCCTGTTATGTGCTTTGGTATCATCTGAGGTTTTTTCCTGCACAACACTTATCACACTTGAGCTAAGTAATTACTTGTATAATAAAATGTTTGTCAGTTTTCCCTATCAGACCACAAGCTCTGCTCATTCACAGCTACATCCCTAGTAACTACCACTAGCCAGCACTCAATTTTTTGACTGAATACATAAGCAGCATTACATTTTCTGATCTCTAATGAAAGACACATTATTATGTTATGCTATGTTCCAATTTTGTCTATATTCCTAAGAATTTATTAATTAATCTACACTAAAAGTACGTTGAACACTTCTAGGTACACACCCCCAATCACTAGCACCTTCATAAATAATTGTACATATCTATATGTCTATCTATATAAATTTTAAACAAACCAAGTAGAATAAGATAGAGTTTAGTAATTCAGAATATGTGGGGCCAAAGTATCCTGGCAACCACTCTGATGATATTGAGCAGCTCAATGAAACCACATTCCTATCAGTTTAAACTAAAAGAAGAAAGTATGACTCTAAAGAAGGAGGAATCAATCGGTTCTACACTCAGATTTCTACAAATCACTGTATTCTTTACCTTAAGATAACACTGTATGTGATCCTGTCCCAGTAATTCCAAGAGGAAGTAAAAAGAAAATAGAATTCTCATCAGATAATTCTATTACGATTAAATGAATTAACTTTCTGTACCACAGAAACAGCTTGCTAATTTCTCCTTTGATTCTTTTTTTTTCATTGTTATATTCCCCTCCTCCCTCAATCAAGCCATGGACATAGGTTCACTCTAAATAGATGTGAAAGGCCCTAGCCAGTTTGGCTCAGTGGATAAGAGTGTCAGCCTGCGGACTTAAGGGTCCCAGGTTCGATTCAGGGCAAGGGCACATGCCCAGGTTGCGGGCTCAATCCCCAGGAGGAGGTATGCAGGAGGTAACCAACCAATGATTCTTTCTCATCATTGATGTTTCTATCTCTCTCCCTCTCCCTTCCGCTCTGAAATCAATAAAAAAAAATATTATTTTTAAAAAGTAGCATGTGCTTACTGATTAAACTGATTTAAATGAAAGAAGTTTGAGTATAAGAAAATATATTACTCTTGAGAAAAAATCTCCCACGCTCACAAAGAACAACTGATTCCTTCAAATTCACTCCTAAGAAACTCAAGAAACATTATCCCATATGTACCTTACTGCACATGATGGTTCAATTCTCAAACCAACCCAAAAAAGCCTACTGAATCCATGAAGTACCTCAGAACCACAGAAATCATACTTTTGAACTAATATACCACATCCAGCTCTGAGGAAAGGAGGGGAAAGAGAAATGTCTAGAATGAGTTGGAGAGGAAATGCAGATTGGGGAAAGGATTTTCTGCTTTTTTTTTTTTTTAATCTCTTTACCCTCTTCCTTTCACACAAGGGTGAGGCGAGCCAGGTGCCCAGGTCACTGGTAGAATCTGAGAGGCACGAAGGAGAAGGAAGTGTCTGGCACGTCCACACTGGGAAGGGGAATTCATGCAGAAATCTGTACAGATTGTGTAATGCCCCTAATACTGTACTAGAGTTTGCAGTAATTATTTAACCTCTTTTTAATTCCACAGTATCTACATACATGAAAAAAGCTTTGCTGCCTCAAAAGTCCACGCTTTGCATCATGATCACAGTCATTCTGGCCATAAAACTCACCTTTGCTCAAAACAGAATATGATGCCATATAATACCATATTAACAGGGACAAGTCTTGGGGACTTTATTTTTAAATCATAGTGAGATGTACATATGTATATATACATATATACATATACATATATATATATATCCCCCTTGCCATACCCAATAGAAGAATGCCTGAAAAATATTGCATGTAAACCTAAATTTATTTAAACTACTTTGAAAACTGGCTCTTTACAGAAAGATTGACCACAGGGGTTATTTAATGCAATAAATCCCCTCTTTATATAAAAAAAATAGATTGTTAAGTGATATCAGGCTGATTTAAAACAAGATGTAACTATATACAAGTCTGTATTTTGCCAAACCAACTATGATTTATGAAGTAAGTCCAACCACATTTTCAAGAGATTACTTGTGCTCTCAATGCCAGGGAAACTTCCCCACTCCACAATCCCAGTTACTCATGGTTCTCCTTTACAAGGCATATCCGGCCCCCACCTCGTGACTCCCACCAGCCTTGACACGCTAATCCTTTCCTACTCTAGACCCTATAAGGTTCCTAGGAACAGGAAGGTATCTTCTGTGTCTTTTTGTTGTTGTTATTCATCCTGACGCGAGGATATTTTTTCCATTGATTCTCAGAGTGGGAGGGAGGGAGGAGGGGCGAGCGATAGAGACATCGATGGGTTGCCTCCTGTGCACGCCTCGACCTCAGGCCTGATCGGCCTGCAACCCAGGTACATGTCCTTGACGGGGAATCGGATCCTTGGGTCGGCGGACCAAGGCTCTAACCACCGAGCCAAACAAGCCAGGGCTTTCTCTTTTTTAAGTCCTTTACAGCACCCACCCACATGACCAGAAAAGCTCTACGGGTACCAAGAATAGGAGGTAAATTTACTGTTTTCTAAAATTTTAGCTCCCATTTACTAAGAACAATTACTATGTGCCAATAGTCTAAGAGTTCTTTTTATCCCCATTTTACAGATGAGAAAACAAGCACAGAGAATGCAACTTGCGGGGAATATAGGGCTAATAAGCGGAGAAAACTAAGACTCTAAAATAATACAAGGACAAACTTCTATAAAGTGTCTGTGTGTGTGGGGGGGGGGGGGGTGTCTGAACATTTCTGGCTACAAACTTCAAGCTCCTAACCCCTACAGCTTCCCCACTCCACCTAGGATTTCAGCGGAGGCGGGGTCCTTCCAGGGGACTCCAGGTGGAAATGGGAAGCTGTGGTGGAGTTTGGGGAAGGGAGTAAAGGAGGGGAAGGAAAGGAAAAGGCTAGGGGATGTCATAGCTATCTGTACACAGTAGGTACCAAGAGGATGCCCGACAGCAGCTACGAAGGCAAACATTCAAGCCCCAAGCCCTAAAACGCCATCCGCTTTTTTGATGCTCAAACTCTCCAATCCTAGTCCAACCCCTTTTCCTGACAGATGGGGGAACTGAGCCCCGCCCCCCAACCCCCGAGTTAAGCTCATCACACCCTGCTTCCCCAACCCTCCCGCCAGAGGTTCCGGGTGTGCTCCTCTACCCACCCCCACGGCGCGGCTGATGTTGTCCATCTTGCTGGCGACCTGTTGGAAGAGCGGGTAGCAGGTCTGGCAGAGGCGCACCGGCCGGGCGCCGCGCACCAGACACCCCGTCAGCTCCGCGCTGCTGTTGGCGAAGTCCAGCAGCAGGTCCCGACACTCGGGATCCAGATCTGGCAGGTCCGGGGGCAGGGACTGTGGCCCTAGCCTTCCTCCCCGCAGCAGGGTCAGAGACAAGTCCTCCACCTCCAGCAACTGCTGCTCCGACAGCAGGTCGTACAGGACCCGGTGGGGGCTGCCGTCCACGGCGAGCGTGCCCAGAGCCAGCCCCGACCACAGCAGCGGCACCAGCAGCAGCCCCGGCAGCAGCCACGAACTCCGCCGCGGAACGGTCGCGTCGGGATCCATCGCGGGGCTCTCACACCCCAGGGCGCTCACCGCCGCCTCTCCACTCCGAGCCGGCGCCGCCGACCGCCGCTGCTTCCGGTTTCCTTGGGCGCAGGCCGCGCGTGGGGTCACGAGGTGCGCGCGTCATGGCCCCGCCCCCGGCGCGCGGCGCCCCGCCCCATTGGCTGCCCCGAGCCTCTCGCCGCCCGCAGGCCGGCGCGCGAGCAGCAGTGCGCACGCTCGGGAGGCCTCGCGCCCCCTGCAGGCGTCGTGCGGCCGACAGACGGGTGGGCAAGGCCCAAGAGCCGAGCTCTCCCGCCCGGAGAGGACGGGAAGACGGGTTTCCACCGCTTTAAACAATTAAATTAAATCTCGCGGGGGTCGTGGCCCTCGATCGCCCACTGCTTGGGCGTTCCCTGCCCTCCAGAAGTCACACCGCAGAAAGACGGACGCAAGGGAATGACGAGTTAGTGCCCTAAGACCGCTGGCAGGTGCCTGTGCACATTTGTTTACTTGGTGTTTCTTAACATAATCTTACCCCTCATCCTGTTCGGAAAGAGTGAAAACGTCTGGTGATTATTTTTGATAGTGGAGCCTAATGCCTTCCAAGCTTAAAAACAAACAAACGAACAACAGCAACACGCGAACCCTCTGGAGCCGCCACCGCCAGCGACGTGTGCAAAGTCATTAGAGGTCCGCGGGGGCCGGCCAGCCCGAGTCTGCTCACCTTCAAGGTCTATGCATCACGGCACTCACCTCACAAAACTTCCGCGAAGGTTAATGAGCTTGCACTCTACTCGGTTCCGAGAGTCAACTAAATACGCGGAGGAGCCAAGGACTCAACCTGCAGAAAGCGTCTCACATCTCCGGCGTGTAAAGGTTGTGGCACCCCAGCTGGTTTGGTTCAGTGGGTAGATCCTCGGCCCGCGGACTGAAGGGTCCTGGGTTCGATTCCGATCAAGGGCCCAGGTTGCCAGCTCGATCCTCAGTGTGGGGCCTGCAGGAGGCAGCCGATCAATGATTCTTCTCTCTCATCATTGATGTTTCTCTCTTTTCCTCTCCCTTCCTCTCTGAAATCAATAAAAATATTTTTTTAAAAAAAACAGTTTGTTAAAAAAAAAAAAAAGTTGGTGTCAGGAACTGTACTCCCACACTGAGCCCAAGATGCGAAGTTGGGTTCAGTGGGGGTTACACAGCTATGAATATCTCCAAAAGGCACCGTCTGCATTTGTTCCAAGACTTGGTGTTACTGGTTCTGCTGGCGTTGTGGGACTCCTTTGGGCTAGTTCAAAAACAAAGAAGCTGGTGTATCCACCTGCTTTCATGGGATTAGTTGCCTCTTTAATATCCATAACAAGCCATCATATTTGTCCAGGTCAGTGGAAAGAAATTATATTCCCTTCCTCCTCCCCCTTCTCTCCATGCCCTTAACTGGAATTGAACCTGGGACCCTTCAGTCCACAGGCCAACACTCTCCACTGAGCCAAACCAGTCAGGGCTGTTTTGAAGGAAGATAAAACAACCTCAAAAAGAATTGTTTTCAATTTTCAATTGAGGGGTTATTTTAAAGCAAATAGATGAACCTGGTGAAAGGGAGAAAGAGAGTGAGGAGGGAGTGTGGCAAAGAGAGGCTTTGTAATGACTTCCATGTGAGGACAGCCTGGGACCCCTTTCTCCAACCTCATCTCCTTCCATCCTTTCTTTCACTTTATGGTTGGAACACATCATAATCCCCCAACTTGTACACTATTTCAAGCCTCTGGGGTCTTACTTGGACTGCTCTGTGTCCAAGTAGAGTTCTTTTTCCCTCCTTTTGGTACGGATTCAAACCCTCTGCTTTTCTCCTTTCCTTCTTGCAGCGGTTCTCAACCTGTGGGTCGCGACCCCTTTGGGGGTCGAACGACCCTTTCACAGGGGTTGCCTAAGACCATCGGAAAACACATATATAATTACATATTGTTTTTGTGATTAATCACTATGCTTTAATTATGTTCAATTTGTAACAATGAAATTGGGGGTCACCACAACATGAGGAACTGTATTAAAGGGTCGCGGCATTAGGAAGGTTGAGAACCACTAGGGAAAAAGAAGAGAGGAAAAGAGCCCTGACTGGTTTGGTTCAGTGGATAGAGGGTCGGCCTGCAGACTAAAGGGTCCCAGGTTCGATTCTGGTCAAGGGCGTGTACTCTAGGAGAGTCTTTCTAATTCCCTTTTCCTGTCTGTGTGAGGTACCTCCCCTGGGGCCCAGTGCTATCCTGTGCTTATCTCTGTCATGGTTCTAGTCATATTGGATGGAAATAATCACTCTGATCCTCTTTTCTAATTAGATTGTGGACTCCTCAAGGACAAGAAGGTCTCTTACTCATTTTTTTAAAATATATTTTTTATTGATTTCAGAGAGGAAGGGAGAGGGAGAGAGAGAGAGAGAGAGAAACATCAGTGATGAGAATCATTGATTGGCCGCCTCCTGCATGCCCTCTACTGGGGATCGAACCTGCAACCCAGGCATGTGCCCTTGACTGGAATTGAACTCAGGACCCTTTATTCTGCAAGCCCATGCTCTGTCCACTTAGCCAAACCATATGCAGTGGTCAGCAAACTCATTAGTCAACAGAGCCAAATATCAACAGTACAACGATTGAAATTTCTTTTGAGAGCCAAATTTTTTTAACTTAAACTATATAGGTAGGTACATTGTTATTAACTTAATTAGGGTACTCCTAAGGCTTAGGAAGAGCCACACTCAAGGGGCCAAAGAGCTGCATGTGGCTGGCGAGCCACAGTTTGCCGACCATGGCCCTATAGCAACATTTGGAGCAAATACCACTTGTTACCATCTTTCACCTGTGCTCACTTGAAGACCAGACCGATGTTAAATAGTTTGCTTTGCTATTTTATTTTCCTTTCAATTCTAATTCCTTCCCAAATGCTCTGTTCAAGTAAAGTCATTATTCTCCCCTGATCTGACTGATATTGTAATTATCCAGCTCTTTGCAGCTGTGTCCACCCCAGTTTTATATGTAGAATGGAGAGCTATGCTTTCTGTATTTGAATGAAAAACTAAGGGCAGGGTCACTATTTTTCATTCTAAAGATTAGAGAAAGAAATTACCTACAAAACAAACAACTATTCTGCTGTGTTCAGTACCATGGGGAAGACAGTTGCTTGTCCATTCCCTTTCATTAGTCTGCTAATATTTTAAAGACTATGACAATTATTTAAATTAATTACTCGATTTTATATATATACACACATACACATTCACAGTTACATATAAATCTTGGACCTGTCAGGTATAAACCAAGATCCTCATTTGACTTTCCTGGGGTATTTTGTTGTTGTTTTTTGTTTGTTTTTTTAATAATTAAATCTTTATTGTTCAGATTATTACATTTGTTCCTCTTTTTTCCCCCCATAACTCCCCTCCTCCCAGTTCCCACCCCACCCTCTGCCCTCACTCCCCACCCACTGTCCTCATCCATAGGTGCATGATTTTTGTCCAGTCTCTTCCCACATTTCCCACACCCCTTCCCCCTCCAAGCATAGTCAGTCCATTCCCTTTCTATGTCCCTGATTCTATTATAATCACCAGTTCATTCTGTACATCAGATTATTTATTCACTTGATTCTTAGATTCACTTGTTGATAGATGCATGTTTGTTGTTCACAATTTGTACCTTTACCTTTTTCTTCTTCTTCCTCTTCTTAAAGGATACCTTTCAGCATTTCATATAATACTGGTTTGGTGGTGATGAACTCCTTTAGCTTTTCCTTATCTGTGAAGCTCTTTATCTGACCTTCAATTCTGAATGATAGCTTTGCTGGATAAAGTAATCTTGGTTGTAGGTTCTTGCTATTCATCACTTTGAATATTTCCTGCCACTCCCTCTGGCCTGCAAAGTTTCTGTTGAGAAATCAGCTGACAGTCATATGGGTATTCCCTTGTAGGTAACTGAGTTTCTTTCTCTTGCTGCTTTTAAGATTCTCTCTTTGTCTTTTGCTCTTGGCATTTTAATGATGATGTGTCTTGGTGTGGTCCTCTTTGGATTCCTTTTGTTTGGGGTTCTCTGCGCTTCCTGGACTTGTAAATCTATTTCTTTCACCAAGTAGGGGAAGTTTTCTGCCATTATTTCTTCAAATAGGTTTTCAATATCTTGCTCTCTCTCATCTTCTGGCACCCCTATTATTCTGATGTTGGTACGCTTGTAGCTGTCCCAGAGGCTCCTTACACTATCTTCACACTTTCGGATTCTTTTTTCATTTTGCTTTTCCGGCTGGGTGTTTTTTGCTTCCTCAAATTTCAAATCTTTGACTTGATTCTTGTGCTCCTCTGGTCTGCTTTTGGGAGTCTGTATAATATTCTTTATTTCAGTCAGTGTATGCTTACTTTCTAGTTGGTCCTTTATCACACCATCGAGGGTTTCATTAGATTTCCTGTACATCTCATCAAGTTTATCGACAGCCTCTAGAAGCCTCTTGAGAGACCTCAAAAGTGTGGTTTTGAATTCTATATCCAGTAGCCTGCTTTCCTCCGGTTCTGTCCTTTGTGGCCTGTTTCTTTGTCTTGGCATTTTTTTATGCTTCGCTGTGTCGATAGAGTGGCTTTCCGTGTTAAGTGTCCCAATTACCTGAGGTAGACACTCTTGGTGCACCCCCTTGTGGTCTCTGTGAACAGTCTTGTAGTCAAGCCTTGATTGTTGTAGGTAATTACTACTTGACCTCCAGGCCAACTGAGAATCAGCTGTGTTTGCAGTGGGAGAACTTCTGTCCTCTAGGGAGGTGCTAATCTAGCCTTTGCCTGAGGCTATCCGGCAAATGGCTCTGTGCAGGGCTTGGGCGGGGCGGGTCCCACAGGATCAACAGGACGGAGGAGGGAGCAGTTATGGCTGCTCTCAGTCTGTCCCCAGGGGCTCTGCCTCTCTGTCCCAGCAACTGCTGCAAACCTCGGAGGGACCAAAGCCAGACAGTCCTGCTTCTCCCGTTTGAGTCTGGGTCCCTAGAGACTCGCCCAGATCTGGAGCTCAGAGTCTGAGGCTCCCTCCGGATTGAAACAGTCAACCATGCCCTCAGCCACCAGCCCGCGCTGAGCGCACTCCGCACCTTAGTATTTTACTTCAGCACTGCGCCTCCTCTGATTCTCGGTTCCTCCTAGTTGTAGAACTTCCACTCAGCCAGCCTTCCTGTGGTTCTGGATGATGTCCGTTCCGTCTTTTAGTTGTATTTTTGAAGTGGTTGTTCGAGGCAGCAAACTCCCGCGTTAACCTATGCCGCCATCTTGGTTTCTCCCTCCTGGGGTACTTTGATTGTATACTTAGATCTTCAGAGACTGTATTCTCCGCACCTTTGAGAATAACTCCTGGCTGATCTGATAGAGGCAATAGTATGACTGAGGGACTTGACAATAGGCTTCCAACAATACATTCTATCAGTTGAATTTTTTCTGTTTCAAAAAGGGGAAACCAGTTCAAGTTCACTTAAATAAAAAATGGAAAGTATAAGGATGAAACCAAGCCATGCCTCAGGATAGAACTAGAACTATGCACCAGACATTCCCTCCATCTTTGTTTCACTCTGTTTATCTCTTTACCAGTTTTTATAGTAGAAAATATGGCTGCACAAACTCCATTTTTATATCTCCCACATTGAAGATTCTAACCTAAACAAAGGCCAGATCTTACTCCTTACTCAACCAGGTTGACACTCTGATCTGGGACTTCCAGCCTCCAGGACTGTGAGAAATAAATTTCTGTTGTTTATAAGCCACCCAGTCTGTGGTATTCTGTTATGGAATCCCGAATGGACTAAGACAGCAAAACAACTTGTTTCTGCGTTATTCCTGAATTATCCCTACAGTGTGTGAAAATAAAGCCAAATAATAGTTAGGCCTACAGGTTATCAGCTCTTCATGTAAACCCCAGTGGAAAGAATCTATTCCATCCTCTTTGTTTACAAGCAAGAAATCTGAGAAAAGGAGAATTGAGCAACTCGTGTGATCGCACCCCAAAACAGAATGCAGGTCTCCTCAGCCCTAGAGTGCTATTGACAACACCAAGCCATCTATGTGGACAACAAAGGTGAATACCAGTATCTAAAGAATGGATTTCTTCACTTAATGCTCATAATTTCATTTGCCTATGAAATGATAATATGAAGTTTATTTTATAAAGTAGATATTAGATAATATTATAAAATACTTGCTAATTTTGTTAGGTGTGATAAAGACATTAAGGTTATATAGACAACTGATCATTCATTTTAAGAGATGTATACTGCAAATATTTTCTTCAAAATACTTCAAGAAATATGAAGCAAATATGGCAAAATATTAACAATTATCACATATAAACAATGGATATATGGGTGTCCATTATGTTAGTCTCCCTACCCTTTGCTATGCTTAAAATAATAAAAAGGAAACAGAAAAAGGTTTATTAGACTTGCAGGCCAGCATTTTTTCATATGTCCAGCATTCACTGTCCTTGCATTCATTGCCACTGCGTCAATAAACCTACAAACTATGTCCCAGGCCTATGCACATTCACTGCTCTAGACTAGGAAACCTAACCCCAGGAGACTCCAATTGACCCTATGTGGGCCTGTGTCTATTCCCTCTTGATACTTGTTCTAATATTTGCAAGCAGAAAATTTATCACATGTTTATATCTCCTTAAAAGGCACAATGCCTTCTTGTCATTCTCTTCATAGCTTAATGTGTTCATTTATACCAAAAAAAATTTTTTTTGATGATTGAGTTAGAGATATAATGCTAATAATAGTCTCACAACATTTTTTATTCAGGCTGGAATTACACAACATATGATGAAGCTTTTATAATTATCAGTACTTTATATGTGAAAAGATTTGATAGAGTGTATCATGCTTTACAAATGTTAGTTGTCGCTCTCATGATTGAGCATTAATTAAGCATCTACTATGTACCTATGCTAAGAACTAGAAGAAATCAACTAACATGAGAAAATCCAAGCCTTGGGCTCTGAGTTACCCAGGTAAGCTATCTAAAGGCTCAAATGAACCAAATAATTGCAAATCTCTGCTTCATTGATTATTACTTGGCTAAAACCATCTCTGTGTTCCAAAGTCTTACATCCAGCACACATTCCAGAGACATCTGATAAAATACTATAAGCTGTATAAACTTGTATGTAAACCGTGTAAGTAAGCTAAGGTATTAAAATTGCATTGTCTGCTAGAGTAAAATTGGAAGCACTCTATTTCATTGTGATTATCATTTACTTGGCCTTTAAATTATTTTTTTGATCCAGCTGAAAACCTTTGTTGATTTGTAAAGGGTTAGGGTTAAGAGAGAAATGTTCAAACTTCAGTTTGTCATTGATAGTCAACAAACTCAAGATGACTAACAGCAAAGGGTTCTTCACCTCTTCAAAACAGAGCATGTGAACTGATGCTATAAATATAGATACACAAATTCCCATACATATATTCCACTTTGTAACCAATTTTACTTAATTTAGCCCTTTCATTAATCAACTGTGATTATGTAATCTCTCTGAGCCTCAGTTTATTTATCCAAATAAAAGGGTCAAATGATTTTGAGGCAATTTCAAAATATAATGTTCTATAGGTTATATAATTTTTTAATTCAGTGATATTTTTTAACTTTTTAAATGAAATGATGTTTTTACACACACAGATAAGTGTTTTGTACTATTTCACCTGTTGCCTTTTTTTTCATTTTTTAATGTATTTTGATAAGAATGGCACAATTTTTTTTAGGCTTACTATTAACTTTTTCTTGGGGCCTTTTTGATAGCAGAAGAATAAAAGTAATGAGGCAGACAAAGCATACATAGTAGGAGTCACAGTATATGCCTAATAGATGTGGGCTCTGGGATACACACATCTGAGTGTGTTGGAAATAGGAGGGAAGGCAGCCTATGAGAGGTCTGGAGCTTGAGAAGCCCAGGGGCTCACTAGGAAATGATGGATTTCCAGGGGCAGGGACTTGACATTTGGTTCATTGGACAAAGGGAGGGGGATAGAGAGATTATTTTAAGCATACAAAGAAGTCTGGAATGGACTCCTTTTCCAAATCCAGCCCCTTAGACTACTCCTCTTCTCAGCAAAAGGGCTGGGAGAACTAAACCAATAAGAACCAAAAGATGTAGTTTTGTTTTTAAAATCATGCTGTCTTGCGAAGTTGAGAGCATGAGTGCTCCGAGGCAGCAGTGTTAGTGACTCTGCAGGCAGCATCAGGGACTTGTCAGAGATGGGAGAAAAGCCAGGAATTGCCCTAATGGTGGCATCGGGGGACTTGCATTGCCAGATTGGAGATTGATGCAGAGGGCAGTGGCGCCTAGTATGAGATTTTAGCAGGAAGCCATGAGACACGTCATCAGAGTGCATTAGAGGAAAAGGATCAATGCCCCAGAATGGTCACAGGACTAGTTCTATGGACAACACACAACACTCAGAAGCAAGGGGCTCTTAGAAGCAAGGTGGCTGGAGATCCCACAAAGAAATGCTAATTCTGACCATCATTGGGATGCACTTCTTACGACCTGTTTGAAAAACATGAGTTATATTTTTCTGACCCATACTTACCCTTCTACTCATTTCCTCATTGCCTGTTACTTCTCATTCAGATGATCCTTCTCTGCTCAGAAGAGCTAATATTGGCCCTTATATGAACATACATTTCCACTGTACCCCCAACCCAGGCATGATTCTGCTTCCCAGCTGTGTATGAATTTGAGGACTGTGGGGCTGATAGTTTCTATTCTGATATGAATAGCCTGCTGAGGCCTGCAAGGGTCAGAGTCAGACCCCAATCTTATGAATACACCTGTCACCTGAAGAGGGAGGTCATTTGGGGGACTGGTCATTTGAGTGAGTGATAGAGTTCAGACATTAAACTAGAATGTGGGTCAGAACCTAAGGAGGGAGACTCAGCCTCTCTCTTTCAATTTAGATTCCTGGGGCTTTAAGCAGGATTACGTGCACGCTTGGCTGATGGAGATGAAGGTCAAAACGGCATCCACAATGTGGAGGAAGAATAACTATGCAAATTATTTATCTTTGGGGTTCTCTGACTAATAGTATTCTTGCCCAAACAATAAAAAAAACAACACCTGAATTTATTCAAATTATTAGATCTTACTTCTAGTCTTCAGGAAGTACTACAAGAGAAAGAAAAACAATTTAAATCTCTGCTTCATTGACACATGAAATCTTTGCTAAATGATTTGAGGAAACAAGCAGGCATGTTCAGAATGTGAAATATTCCTCAGGAAAAATGACCTGGTTTCTGAAAAAAGTCAATGTCATGTGACAATGGGGGTGGGGGGGCACAGCATAGAGACTATAGTAAATAAACATTTTTAAAGACTTAAAAGCTATAACAGCAACATCCAAAAAATATTTTTAAAAGATTTTAGAGCTATACAACCAAATATAAGTGTACCTTGTTTGGATCCTGATTTGAACAAACCAATTGCAAAACTAAATGTTCCTTAGACAATTAGGGAAACTTTAAAATCATACTATATGGTATTAAAGAATATTTTTCATTAGGTGTGATATTGCCATGTGACTATGAAATGTCATTTTTTTCTATGTGTAACGAAGTATTTAGGGGTGAAATGACATGTAATATCTGGGATAAACTTTAAAAAACATAGTCAAACCAAGCAGAAGATAGGAACCAAGAAAGCAAAACGTGGTGCTTATTGGAGTTGGGTGATGGATTAATCCATCAGGGATTATTACCCAACTTTTGTGTATGGTGGAAAATTTTCACAATAAAACCTATTTTAAAAGTATGATATGATATATAATGTGACATATAATTCAGGTTTAGTATTTTTTACTGAATACCAATTGGTGTTCATTTTTCTTTTTATCTAGATACACTGTAAGCAGATTTTCAATTTTTCACCAAAGGAATTATGGAATCCAAAAAAAAAAGCATTCGAAATACAAAGCTCTTCCTCAAGCACCCTGAGAATGTCCAAGAAGCTTCTTCTACGGAACAAGCTCATGTCTACAGAACACAAAGCAAGGCAAAATCGTGCAGTCACCTGGTGACAGAGAGTGGGGTACACAATTCAGATATTTCCGTCTTTAAGTGTACATTCTGACCTGAATTGTGCAGTTTGGCTGTCTTGAATCTTAAAGTGCTTTCATAGTTGCATATTCCTCTCTGCCTTACACTGTTCAGACTCAGTGTGAATTGGAAAAAGTAAATCACTTTTTAAATTGGCCAGAGCAGCCATGGGAAATTCTGCCTGGGACAGTGGTTACAATGCTAGGGTGAGCTTAGTGTGTCATGATGCTCTGCTAGTCAGGGGAGAGTGAAGAGGATGCAGCTGTTGAGAGGTCATGAAAGCTCTAAGGATGACGTGGAGTGATCTGAGGAAAGGGCCCTGTGCCAAAGTGGGGTCACCACAGCCCTGCCTCAAAGGCCACAGGAATTAGGGCTCATTTGCCAGGGCTCCCTTTATTGACTTTACTAGAGGCCCGGTGCACAAAAATTTGTGCACCCAGGAGGGGGGTCCTTCAGCCCGGCCTGTGCCCTCTCTCAGTCTGGGACCCCTCGGGGATGACCACCTGCTGGCTTAGGCCTGCTCCCCAGGGGATTGGGCCTAAGCTGGCAATCAGACATCCCTCTGGCAGCCCGGGAGACCTTGGGGGATGTCCACTTGCCAGCGGGGAGCAGGCCTAAGCTGCAGTCTGACATCCTTAGTGCTGCTGAGGAGGCAGGAGAGGCTCCCACCACCACCGCTGTACTGGCAGCCATCAGCCTGGCTTGTGGCTGAGCAGAGCTCCCCCTGTGGGAGTGCACTGACCACCAGAGGGCAGCTCCTGCATTGAGCGTCTGCCCCCTGGTAGTCAGTGTGTGTCATAGTAACCAGTCATTCCCAGTCATTCTGCTGTTAGGGTCAGTTTGCATATTACCCTTTTATTATATAGGATAGAGGCCTGGTGCATGGGTGGGGGCCAGCTGGTTTGCCCTGAAGGGTGTCCTGGATCAGGGTGGGGGTCCCACTGGGGTGCCTGGCCAGCCTGGGTGAGGGGCTGATGGGTGTTTGCAGGCTGGTCACACCCCCTTCAGGGTGGGGGTACCCACTGGGGTGCCTGGCCAGCCTGGGTGAGGGGCTGATGGGTGTTTGCAGCTGGTCACACCCCCTTCAGGGTGGAGGTTCCCACTGGGGTGCCTGGCAAGCCTGGGTGAGGGGCTGATGGCTGTTTGCAGGCTGGTCAAGACCCCCTCCCCAAGTGGGGACCCTCACCCCGTGGAGGTTTGGCCAGCCTGGGTGAAAGGATGATGGCTGTTTTCAGGCTGGCCCAGCCCCCCGGCGACGGAAGCTCCCAGCCTCTCCTTTTCTTCTTTCTTTTTTATTCTGGGATTTATTTACCTTCTATAATTGAAACTCTTTAGCCTTGAGAGGAGCTCAGAGCAGGCCTTGGCAGGAAGGGAAGCTTGGCTTCCTCCATCACCAAGGGCAACCCACGCCTCCTGCTCGTTCCAGCTCCATGGCCACTGCCAGCTGAAAGCAGGTATCTGGGGTTTATTTACCTTCTATAATTGAAACTTTGTTGCTTTGAGTGGAGCTCAGAGCAGGCCTCAGCAGGCCTTGGCTTCCTCCATCATTGGGGCAACCAAGCCTCCTGCTTGCTCCAGCTCCGTGGCTGCTGGCCGCCATCTTGGTTGGGTTAATTTGCATATAGTCGCTCTGATTGGCTGGTGGGCGTGGCTTAAAACGTAGCAAAGGTACGGGCAATTTGCATGTTTGTCTTTTATTAGTGTAGATCCCTCATCTCATGCCTAGGTCGTCATTTGGGTCAGAGGTCAAGACTCTACTGGAGCTGATGATGACTCTACCAGGAGGCAAAGTGGAGAAACTCCAAAAGGGGCATATACTGTCACTGACAAAACTCTGTGGGGCATAAGGCATAACATTGTCTACTCACCAGAACATGGACTCACCTCTTAGTAATATGTGCTACAACTACTTCATTAATTTCTCTCTTTTTTTACTTCATTAATTTCTATTGAGAGAGGCTATTTGTTCTCTATCCAGGATACCAATCTGATCCTCCTGACCTGCTTCACTCAAAACAGATTTCAGAACTCCAGTGCTCTCTGCATGTCTGCCCACCCTTCATCTCCCTCTCCCCTGTCTTTGACACTTGCATTGGAGAGCCACAGCACAGCATATGGGTTTTCTTTCTTACCATACACTCAAACACAGCCTCCTGTAACAGCCTCCCTAATAATTGTTCTTAGTTGCTGAGGAGTGGCAATACCAGATTCATACCAGATTCCAGAAAGACCAGCCCAGAACCACCCTGCTCACAGTCCTGGCTCATGCACCCAAACTCTGGATCTCAGAGATAGTCAACAACTCAACAATAATTTCCTGAGAACTGACACCAGGCAAAGTTCTGAATAAATGGGTAATGAGCGGGGGGGTGGACTTCTGGGAAAAGAAAATGCTCCTGATGTGTCATAGGTGCAGGAGAGATGGGTGTGTGAAGAAACCCTTGTATAATATCAAGACACATAGAAGAGTATGGAGATAAGGTAGGAAGGTGAGGAGGGAGCAACTTGGAGGCACATCTTGATAGTGGATTAAAAAAAAAAAAGCTTTAAAAAGAGGTGAAGGGCATAAACGCCACTCTTGCACTTCCTTGATTAACCTGAAGTGCTCATTCCCGGGGTAAACAGTGACTTGCTCATCAGTGAGATCTTTATCTTTGATGTCACCTTTTCTTTCTTCTTTTATTTTTAGCTGTTTGACCCTGGACATCAGTAGAGGCTTCAGTACAGTGGTTCTCCCATCACTGATTTCCTTTAGTGCCTGAGATACCACCATCCCTTAGGCACACAAACTCATGCCCCAGATGTTCCCCTATTAAAATTCAACAATTAAATAACAGCCCTAGCTGGTTTGGTTCAGTGAATAGAGCGGGAGCCTGCAGACTGAATGGTCCCAGGTTCGAGCACATGCCTGGGTTGTGGGCTTGATTGGGGAGGGGGGGGGTGTCAGTACAAGAGGCAGCCAATTAATGCTTCTCGCTCATCACTGATGTTTCAATCTCTCTCTCCCTCTCTCCCTTCCTCTCTGAAATCAATACAAATATATTTAAGAAAACAATTAAACAATAGAGAGGAATGGGGCTTGCATTCTCAGCCTAAGTTTTCCCTTGATAGGTTGGATTTTTGCCTTATCATCACTTAGCTAAGACTGAGAGGTCAGGATGGTGGGAGGCAGAAGTTTGTTTACAGAAAAGAGGAGTTTTCTGGAATCTGGATGCTCTCTGGGTCAGGCAGCCAGTGGCTGCCAGTGTCTAACAGAAACCTCCAGCTGCCCTCTGCAATCATAGAACTGCCAGACCTTCCCTGGGGAGAAAGAAAAGAAATCAGAGGGCCCCACCTGACCCTTGATACTGGCCAGGCCACGAGCATTTGATGCATACTTGGTTCAAGGGCCCCCAAAAATGAGCTCTTTGAGTCTCATTTTTTCCAGCTTTGTCCACCCGAATTCCACCTGCTGCTATGTAATTTCCTGTTTTCTGCCACTTTTAATTTTCCTTTCCATTATTTATCCATTTCGGTGCTCTCTGTCTTCCTTCTGCCATCCTTCTCCCCTGTACAGACGTTTGGGCATGCGGCTCCCCCAAACCTTCCTTATCTTCTTAAATTTACATTTTCTTCCACCAGGGGTCGGCTTTGTTTCTTTTTTTCAGAGGCTGATGCAGCTAGCCACAGAGCAAGAGATCTTAGTCCAGACACATCCTTTTTGGGGATTGTGATGAGGCCACAGGCGAGATGCGCCCAGGGGGTGGAAGTTACCAGAGTGAAGAAAGAGCTCGCCAAGGGGGAGGCTGGAGCCCTCTCTACCCGCCCCCCCCCCCCCCCCCACAAAGTCCGTTCCTCGCCCCGTTTGAGGCATTTGAGTTGGATCAAGTTCCCAGGGTTGGAGATACCGTCAAGTGCTGGGGGATGGGTGCAGTCAGTACCCGAGACTGCAAAAATGCAAATGCCTGGGCCGTGCGTTGGGCGGCTGCGTTGGTGGGTCAGGATCCAGCCAGAAAGAAGGGCCCGCGGGCCACCGCCCTTTGCCCTTTGGGCCTGGGGAGTGGAGAGACTTAGCTCCGAGAGCTTAGCCCCAGCCCAGGAGGAGGGTCGGGAGAAGGGGGCTGGGGCTGGGGCTGAGCCCTGACACGCTCCACCAGGCTGGTGCGGGTCAAACAGCTCCGTGCCTTCGAGGCCTCCCAGCCGGCCGGGTCGTAGGGGTGAGCAGCCAAAGCCCAATTCTCTTAGAACCCAGGATGGGACATTCACCTCCAAAAGCGTTTTCTTCTTATTTTTCCTCCTGTTTCTTCCTTCCCATTTGTATCCCTCTGGCTGTAAACCAAGAGAGGAGCCCAAAGATAACACGTCAAGTTAAATTAAAAGCGTGTGGCTTGTGCGCTCCCGGCCTCTCCTCCTCCCTTATAAATTGTGTTTCAAAACAACATGGTGACTTTGGGACAAGACTTTTCTATCTCATCCACATCACAATAGAGATGCAGTGAATGCGGCTGCGAGATGTTGGCTGTGTCAGATTCAGTCCCGCGGGCTGGTTTGGGCCAGCAGCGAGGCTCCGCTTTGTGTTATGTTCACGGAGAAGATATTAATTAAAAGAAATACATGATTAAAAAGTAATGAGTTGAATAAAAATTATCTCAGCTCATTTTCTGATTATGTTAATTGTTAAAAACCCTTCAATCACGACGTTGCAGTCAATGGGCTTTAATGTGAAATTAGTGGGCTCTTGATAACTTACAGTCCAGAATAATCCTGGCGGTTTAGTCATCATTCCTAATAACAAGGATGCTGCTAAGAAGAGAAATTTTACATGATTTTGATACATTCAGCCCTTCCCCCCACGTGTCATTAAAAAAAAAAAAAAAAAAAAAGACTTAGCCTGCCCGCAGTTTCCAACTCCTCCTTCCGCGGATCCACCGCGGGCTTGGCGGAACCACGCTTGTGTTGGTGCCCCTTCCACTCCCCGCGAGCTGCCCCTCGCGGAGACCTCCGCGGGTTGCGGGTTTCTGGGCCGGGTGCGCCCTGGAGAGACTGGGCGCGCAACTTACTCCCACTCCCTAACCCGCCCCTGAGGATCCGACGCGCGGCTCGGAGTCCAGGGCTGCGAGGGAGGGACGGGAGGTGCGGCATCCGCAGCTACAGGAGCTGGAGGGGTCGCCCAGAAGGCTTGGGCTTCTGGGCGGCAGTGGAACGCCCGAGGGTTTGCTGAGCAGGGAGGGCCGGGTGGTGGCGAGTGAGTGCGCGCCCACCGCTGTGCGCTTCCGGCACTTCGGACGCCACTGCCCTAAGAGCCCGGGCCGCACTCCCGGCGGGTGCAGAGTAGGCCCTCCATAGTTGCATTGGCTTTAACGAAAACTAGTAAACGAGGACGGGATTCTGATGACTGATGACGGCCAGCGGTCTTGCAGCCCCTGGACGGCCTGGGCCGCCAGAAAACAGCCACACTGCCCGCGGCCAAAGTCCGGGCCGGGATTGGGGATGAGGGAGAGTGAAGCTGGTCGAGGGTGAGGAGAGCTCTTTCTCTTACAGCACCATAAACACTTCACTCTGAAGGAGCCAAGGAAAGAAGTGCGCTACGCCCTCCTTTTGGGCTTCTTGGGGAGCAGACTGTGCTTCGCAAACTGAGGTTGTGAGGGAGGTGCGACCGGTAGAGTCGTGGGTCCTGGACCTTGGATGGGTGTGGAGATGGGTCGCCCGAGGCGGGAGGGAAGGGGTGCTGGACGTCTACAAACCCAAACACTTATCATTCGAGGTGCTTTGACGCCTTGGCCGATCAGCACCCAACATCCGGCGAGAGCTGAAGCTATCAACTGCAGACAGGAAGGGAATCGATCCCCATTTTTCTCCCAAGAGAACTAAGTGGAGGACATTGCATTTCCGGCGTTCAAACTGTCTGAAATTATACATACACACACACACATACAAATGTCTACAGATATCGATATGCAAACGTATGTGAGCTGGGGGCGGGGCCGTGAGGTAGGTGGAGACTGCCTTTGTGTCTTACAGATTTGATTCATTGCCAGGCCGGGAGGCTTTGTGTCTCAAAGTGCTTTTTCAAAGCTTCTACCTTGAAGACAACCTGGGTGGGATGGGAAATCTGGTGTTTCTGTGTGTGTGTGTGTGTGTGTGTGTGTGTGTGTGTATGTTTCTTTTGTGCCTCAAAAAGAGCAATTTTCTTTTAAAATGTCTATGTTTTCACCTTCTCAAGCCAAAGCACCCAGAATCTTCCCTGGGGAGTGGGGGCCAAAGGTGTCAGCGACTGCCTGGGACAAACCCCACGGCTAGTTCCTATTTGCATCTGCTGTTAGGCTGAGGATCATTTCAATAAATAACAATGGTCGGGGATGGCATCTAGAGGGCTTGTCGGCAACATTAAAAAACCAATAGAGTTTATACTTCTGCTCTATCATTTCTTATTGATTAGAGTAATCAAGATAAAAAGCTAGCCGGGCTCAGAGAACTTCAGCGGCATGTCATTAAAGATAAGAGTCAGTTAATTCTGGAGCTGGAGTAATGTGGCTGGAATGAAGGGTTCATTTGCATGAGATGCTGAGCCCAGCAACAAGGGGACAAAAATCACTAATTAGGATTGCAGAGTGTCGCGGTCTCCGCAAGCACCCTTTCCAGTGCTCAGAGGAAGAGGGGATGGTGTTTATGTAAATCCGGGCAGCCTCTCTTGGTAGAAGGTGATTATCACCCAGCTCTCTAAGCCATCCTTCCAGGCTCCACGGCCCACCTGGGTGGGAATGCGGGTCAGTAAGGTCGAATCCACTCCTTCCCTGCCCATTCCACTCCCAACCCCCGTGGCCACCGAAGGAGGCTCCCCCACACCGTAAGTAGCTCTTGGTGCGGCAGTGAGTCCCTCTGGCCAGTCTTAGCCGCTCTGGGCTCTGGCCTGATCTGGCCGCCTGGGGAGTGCGGGTTGAGGGGTGCGAGCACAGTAGGGCTCAGCACACTGGCCCTGCAGGGAAACTCTGGGATTCCCCAAAGGAGGTCCAGGTCTCAGGGCCAAAGTCCTTGACTCCCAACCTGATGACTGCCTCCTCTTCATTCCGCACAGGCAGTGCACATGCACGTGTGCCTGGGTGCGCAGGAATGTGCGCCCCCTGAGTGGCTGTGTGCACGCGGTGAGTCCGGTCTTGTGTAAATGTGGGTATGCTTGGGGAGCTTGCTACCACGGGACCGTTTTTCTGGATGCGTGTACACAGTGTGAGGACATTCGTGTACTAGTAGATGGTCTGCAGTGTGTGCCATGTGTACACTTGCGATATTGTCTATATAGGGGTGCGTGTATGTGGCGTGAGGGGCGGGAAGGGGGTGGGGGGGTGACAGCCTGGAGAGGTTCCCCAGAGGGAGAAGTGCTCCGGACTTCACGGGTTTGGGGGCCGAGGGATGAGATGGCAGCTGCAGCACGAGGCCCAGGAGGGCACAGGAGCCAGGCTGCATCTCCCAGGCCTGGGGAAGGCGGGGCGAGGCGGGGAGGCGAGGAGCCATCTTGCCCAACGTGGCCCCTACTCTCCGTGCCGTCCCGCGGGTCAATCTACCTCCCCTCTCAGCCGCGGGAGGCTGCCTCGACCCACCCGGGGAAACTGAAAGTACCCAAAAGGCACCCACGTGAAAGGCACCCACGACCGGCTTTGTGACTTAGTGAGAGACGAGGCCGCGGAAAGGCCGCGGGACGAGCAGAGACTGCAAGTCCTCGCCCGGGCCGTCCTTTCTCTGCCCGAGGGAGCTTGGGATTCAGGTCCTCCGCGGCCCTCCAGGCCCGGTGCTGCGGGGACTCCGCCGGCCGCCGGAGCAGCTCCCGACCTCGGTCCCTCCGGGTCAGAGCGCGAGCGGGGCGCGGCTGCTGGGCAACCCCTCCCGGGGCGCGTCCCACTCCCCAGCGGCCTCCGCAGAACTAACTTTGCCTCCCACTTGGCGGCGGCGTAAAGGCATCACGGCCTGTCTGTGCGCGGTGGCTGTCCGCGTGGGAAGGGGCAGCGTTCGCACACTCTCGCCGGCCTCCCTGCGTCTGCTCCCCAAGCGCAGCGAACCTCTCGCGCCCCCCGCCCCCGCCCCCAGCCCACAGCGCCGGGCAGGGCGGGCCTGCGGGGCGCCCGGGACCCCACGGAGCCTGCGGCCCGCGCACCGTGCGGGCGCCACGCACCCGCGCCCCGGGCAGGCCTAGCCGCGAGGCCCAGTGCCCGCAGGGTCGCCCCGCACTCCCGCTGGACCGAGGTGGGCGCGATGGGCAGTGGGTCCAGGACCGGGAGGTGCCCGCCCGGAGGAGCGCGTTTCTTTGGTGTTGGGGCCCCGCCCCCATCCTCTCTCGGGGATTATTTCTGTATCCGTGCACAGCCGGGGCTCCCTCGCCACCCAACCCTGGGCCTCCCCATACAGAATAAAGTCAGTCTGTATTTAATGGTTATGGCGGATGGGAGGGGGGTTGGCAGAGGTGGGAGAGAGGCCTTTGGCTCTCAAACATCGCTCCTGACGTCGTGCGAGCCAACCAACCCACCACGACCCCATATTCTTGTGCGGGTGTCTGACTCGCATGACAAGCGGGCTGATTTCTTCAGTACATCGCTGGGAAATGTAGTGAGTGATAATAGAGATTTCTCTTTCATTTTTTACGCTTGACTTGGTTATTGTTGCTTTTCTTTTCCCGTGATTCCTTCTGAGGATTAGCTCTGACTTCCCCACTATTGGCGGTCAAAGTGGCCCCGACTCGGGATGACAATTGACGGGGATCAAGGGATTGCCCATTCTGTGCCTGTAAGAACGGATTCGTGCCAGAGAAACTCATCAAGTGGAGGCGGAGAAGAAAGACCGTGCGGGGGTAAATGTATTCATTGAGGAGGGTTCTCCCAAATTGCTTCTAAGTTTTTTTAATGAAAAGTAACGATTGCAGCAATCAGCGGCTTTTTGGCGGATTACAGATCTGGAGGGAGCTGCGGCCCTGCATTGAAAGGCGCCCCCGCCTTCGCACGGGGCAGCCGGTTCACAGGAGCGGGGCGGGGGCGGGGGGGGGGGTGGTGGGGGTAGGGGCTCCAGTCGCCAGACAAAGGCGGGAGGGGGCGAGCCCAAGAGGCGCCTCCTAGCGCAGGGCGCGCCCCGGGAACTGAACGAGGTGCTACCCACCCGGGAGCTCCCCACGGAGGACGGCGAGGGCAGGGTGCAGGAAAGGGTGACGAGAGAGATCCACCTCTCCACTCTCACCCGGTCGGTTCCCAGCAGCCGGAGCGAAGAGAGGGACCGAGCAGCTGACCGTGAAAGGTGGAGGAATGGAAGGTGCGACCTAGACCCTCACTTGCACCGGGACCTGAGCTGGGTAGCTTCTAATTTTAGGAAAGACTTATTTTGCAAACTGGAACCAAAGTATAGACGACCCCCCCACCCACACACACACACACACACACACACACACACACACCCTCCTGGGAAGAGTCTCCCAGTGTTACCGGCTGGAGGAGGAGGGAAAGCTAGGTCACCTCCCCCGGGCGGTGGCCACACAGCCCCAAGCTGGTGCGCTCCCGGCTCCCACCGGCTTTGGTCCGGCTCGCACCGTCCCCTCTGCCGCCGGAAACCGGCGCACGCACGCCTTCACGGAACCCAGGTCCACAGCCTCCCAGCCCCAGGACTCGGGGAGCAGCCTTAGAAAATGCGCGCCGGGGGACCCGAGGGCAGAGCACAGCGCTATTCCCACAGAGGCGGCGGCGGAGGCCTAAGGCAGCCGCATTCAGCCTGACTTTCTTACACATTTTTTAAATCGTCTATCTTGGCAGGGGGGTGGGAGGGGTGTTTCTTCAGGCCGACTTCTGTAAGGCTCTCTGAAGTACCTCGGGGAGCAGAGAGACAAGGGTGGGGACGAGGAGAAGAAAAAGAAAGACTCTCCCCTCTCCTCCCGCCACCCCTCCTCAAGTTTAAAAAGAATGAATCCAGCAGGCAAGTCTGCAGCCCTGAAGGTTTAACTTTTTTTCTTTGCAGCTTGTCAATGCGACCATTGCTTTGATGGGAGGCTCCTCAAGGTGACACATTTCTGAACTTCACCCCTTTTCAAGCTAACTCCCTACCTCCTTGTTAGTGGCCAGCTCTGAACTTCTGCAGCGTGTTTTTGTGTGAGTCAAGGCTCATTCACAGGCGCTTTTGTGGGCCTCTCCTCCTTTCAGGCCTCAGCGTGTTACACCAATTAAAGGGCGACGTGCTGTAAATGTAATGGGCCGGGCAGCGATTGTTTCTGACAAGCAACAAAACACATAGATCCACCCCTTAGATTAGGCCGTTGAAGGGGAGGTTGAGGCCGGTCAGTTTACTGAATAGTTTGTGAACTGTAATTCTGAGGACTCATGTGAAAAAAAAGTCTCTTCCCACCTCCCTCGCCTTGCTCCCCCTCTCCATTAGCTAAAGAAAAGAAAGAAAGAAAGAAAGAAAGAAAGAAAGAAAGAAAGAGCAAGAAAGAAAGAAAAAAGAGAGCGAGAGAAAAACAAGTGACATCCCTGGGGCAGAACAGGGTCACTAAAGATAAAACCTTGGTTAGGGGCTTGTCCAGTCATTTGCACGGTTTGAAAAGCCCCTTCAGTTCTTTCCCCGCCTTCTTTTCTCTTTGAAGTTGGCCCTCAGTTTTACTGGCCATGGTGGCCTTCTCCTCTGATGGTGGGCCTGGTTCCCCCCACATTAGACGGGAGATCAGCGTAGAAGTGAGGAAAAGGCAGGTTGTCTTAGGAAATTCCTTTGGCGTTTGATCTGTCCTCCTGGGGCACAGATGAGTGCAGGGCAGCAGCCCCCCCCCCCCCCCACTCCACTCAGGCCTATGATGCCAGCACTCTGCCTGGGCTCCCTCTATCCTTCTGGGATTTCCTCCTCTTTTCCAGGGTCTTGCATCCACCCTGGCTTCTGCAACTCTTTGTCATCACCTGACAGAGCGCCCATTTCAGCTGGAAAGGAGAGGTTTATAGGTTTGGAGGCTCCATCTTCCTGACAAGTTCTGAAGCCCAGACAAGAGTTGTCCAATGTCACAAAACAAATAGCTGAGTTCTAATCTCCCACCCCACCCCATAAGCACCCACCCTCCCACAAATCACTGCCCCACCTCCCCAAACTGCCTCTTACATGGCTTCTCTGACACCATCCCTCCCAGCCCCTCCCCCCCACCCTCAGCTGAGGCTTTGTTTCTGTGGTCCTGCCCTCAACTCTCCTGCTCTCCCATTCTGCACACTGCACATCCCCAGCCCAGCTCCATTCAACAGATAGTTATTGAATATCAGGTACATACACAGAATGAATGTTTTGCCTTTTCTGGGAAACTTCCCAGCCACTCTTTTTTTTTTTTTTTTTTTTTTTGAGGTTTTTTCTTCTTCTTCTTTTTCCCCCCAGCCACTCTTATTCACTCAGTCCCCTCCCCACTCAAACTCTTCTACCTGGAATTCCACTGTCTCCCCCATCACTTTCTTCTGGGAAATCTCCTATGCATTCTTCAAGACCCTGCTCAAAGGACCCTTCCGTGAAGACACCCCAGGGTGTGAAGACCCCAGGGAGGGAAGGAGGTTTAGCCTTATTGAGGACTGCAGCAAAGCCCAGGGTGGGGGAGGCAGCAAAGGAAGGCGGGAGAGAGATCTGATCTACAGCCTCGTGAGCCATGTCAAGAATTTTGGATTTCACCCTAGAAGCAATAGGAAGCCACTGAACCGTTTTAAGCATTGAACGTCCCTTGCCTTGAGAATAGAAATTGTGTCCTTGTCATCTTTGTGTCTACTCCTATCCCAGTGTCTGGCACATAATGCTCAGGAACCAATTGCTGAGTGCATACCCCAAAATTCATTAAACGCATACCATCCAGGCCTTCCTCACGTGATAATCTGGCTAACCAGGTTGTAAGTGCCAGGATGGCAGGAACCGAGTCATGGTGTTTTCTCAACAGAGCCCAATTAATACTAGCTCCATGCTAGGAATATAGTACGCACTTGTCCACTGACTATAGGCATGCAAGGGAGAGAACTTCAGGAAGCCCGAGGCTTCATGTCTTTGCCAGTACTAATAACCTTACCTTGGGAAGCACATTTTATAAACCACTCTGAATCCATGGTTTCTTCATCAATAAAATGGGGATAATGCCACTTAGTTCCTGGGTTATAGGGACTAAACAATACCATTTGTATGAGAATTACTTGATTGCCAAGGAATACATTAATGAATAAAATTAGTGCATGCCCAGGGGCCAGGGCAAGAGCAATGGTGAGGGGGTCACTTTAAGCAAACAGGATCCTGGGAGAACTCCTCTGACTCCCAGCCGCCTTCCCCTCTCTTGCTGTTGGCTCAGAGCCCAGCTAGTCCCACATCTTCCCCCAGGGCGTGTCACCGCTGCTGACACCCTTCACACTTGGCTCCCCATGCTTATGCTCTAAGAAGCCTGTTTCAAAGAAGCCCGTATTCTCTTGTTACACGTAGAAGACTGCACTTGGAGCCGGGACAACTAGATTCTGGGTCGCCATGGCAGAAATCACACCGACTGATTCCTACTAAACCAGGCTAAAGAAGCCCTCATGGCAAGAGCAGCCGGGGCCCACCAGCCCTCTGGCTGCTCACCAAACTCTACTGCCCAGTGACTGTGGGTTTTTGTCTCGGAGGCCCATACTTCCTTGGGGATAAAACGTGAGTACCAGAGCAGGGACCGCTGACTTGCTGGGGGATGCTGATGCTTGTATGTGTGTGTGAATGTGTGTGTGTCCCAAACCACCTTAGTTAACCTCTGACAAACAGTGGGAAAAGAATCCCCCCAAAGGAGAGGGGGTTGTTTTTATTTAAATTTCTACATCCAAATCAAACTCCATTTTGTTTGTTTGTTTGTTAATCCTCACCCCAGAATATTTTCCCATTGATTTTTAGAAAGAGTAGGAGGGAGGATGAGAGACACAGAGAGAGAAACATCTATGTGGGCCAAGCCTGCAACCAAGATATACGCCCTTGACCTGAATCAAACCCTTGACTCTTCAGTCCGCTGGCTGAGGCTCTATCCACTGAGCCAAACCAGTTAGGGCCAAACTCCTTTTTAAAAACATTCAAGAAGCCCTAGCTGGTTTGGCTCAGTGGATAGAGCATCAGTGTGTGGACTGAAGGGTCCCAGGTTTGATTCCGGTCAAGGGCACATGCCTGGGTTGTGGGCTTGATCCCCATTAGGGGATATGCAAGAGGCAGCCAATCAATGATTCTCTCTCATCATTGATGTTTCTATCTCCCTTTCTCTCTCCCTTCTCTCTGAAATCAATAAAGACATATTTTTAAAAAAATAAAAACATTCAAGAACAGAAAGGAGAGAGACATGGGCTTTTGATGTTTCCCTCCCCTGCCTTCATCTGAACATTGTTTAACCTCAAGGAGCAGGCATAGAAGCTAATGTTTGTCAAACTCTGAAGCCAAGTCAGCCAGCCAACCTGCCAGGGAGAACTCCAGGAGCAGGAGGGAGCCTTCACATCTTCCCTGTGGCAATGGCTTTTGTGTGTGGGACAAGCGGATGCCAAGCCAGAGGCCTGCCTGTGGAGGCTAACATGAGAGTGAATGCTTCCTTAGAGACCTTCTCTCCAACCTGGTGTGTGTGCTGCTAAATCCTCACTTGGGGCTGACACAGCAAGAGCTACCTCTCCTGGTTCTTAGGCTGCACGAATCCTTTAGCCACAGGAACCCAAGTTGCTTCAGCTCAGTGACGTTTTAAGTGATGTCAGTCAAGGACTACACCTTTCTTTGTATTTTCTTGCACCAGATTCCTCCCAGAGAATATTTTTCAGACAATAACCTCCTCGGGTGAGGGAGTGGTTAATTTTCATATCTTTGGGGGCTGGGGGTGCAGAGCAGTGGAGAGTGGCCTTGACGAGCAGTACCAGAGGGAGCAAAGGCCTGGAGAAACTTCCCTGATACGAAGCAGCTGAGGATGGACCAAGCCTCCTATCCTGGAGAAGAGACTAGCAAACACGGTCTACAGTGCCACTCGAGGGAAGGTGGGGGAGGCAGGAACCTAAGCAAGTGAATTCAAGTACATCTGAAAAAGAATAGGCTAAATTAGGATTCCATCCTCGGGCCTGTTCCAGGAAATATTTATGAAAACTTGGTTGAAAGAATGCCACCATCCAAACCCTGATTTCGCTATTTTAGAAAAGCCCTGTTTTCTTTTCGGTTTCTGATTAGAAAGTGTTTTCCTGATTTTGTCTTTGCTACTGGTGTGTGACCTCTTAACTTAATTTTGTGTATTTTTGTTTGTTTGCTTTGTTGTTGTTTTTGCTTATACAAATCGATTGCCCTGGAAACTTTTTGCTGTCATGGTGCAGCAAAGACAGGGGAAATGTAGAACATTAGTAATTATATAGTGTGCACCTAATTCATTTAATCAGTAGTTATCAAGCATCCTTAATGGTTCATACCCACAGCCTAGGTTTACATCTGAGGACATCAGCCTGCTGCAGAGATCACTCATGTTTGTCTCAGTGATGCAGAAAGAGGAGTGTTCTTAGTGGTCTGAGGTTAGAATCCACCAGCACACTTCCCTGCTGTCTTCTGCCTCTGCCGTGGCCCCAGCTGAGCCACTGAGGTTGGTGCCTAGTCAGGGATGCACTGTCCAATTTATCCAAATAGCCAGTCGATGGGAGTGAAGATCGAAAACTTAACGTTTCAAACAATTAATTTTTGACTTTTCAGTCCTTTGCCTGAGCTGGTAAAGAAAATGCTCCTGGGTTCCTTCAGTTTCCCTTCTCAAGGCATGCTGTTAACTCTCTGAGAGAACTCGCAGAGTGTGGAAAATGTTATACATGTGGGAACAGAAACTAAATTTGGTGCATTTTTTTGGTCATAAGCCAAAAAACGATGGATGGAATTCAGGGCTGTTGTGTACCGTTGCATAGGTCGAACTCTGCACAATGAGAGAGGGATGCATTCAATCAGACTGTGGATGGAATCAGGTCTCAAGCTTATCGAGGTGGGGGTGAGGAGAGCGGGGCCTCACCCATGCTAGTAATCTTTATCTCACCAACTTGGAACTGCCGTAGGCGTTTTAAATAAAGCATTTCTTTTGGATGAAATGTCAAAGTCACTGAGGGTGTCTCAGCATTGGTGGAAAAACAACTCTCCCCTACCGCCAGCCAAGGCAGTGATCTAAAAACCTTTATGTGGGGAAAAAAATAAACATAAAATAAAAACCTTTATGTGGGGTTTATGTTCAGGCCCCAGCCCTCTTCTGGACTGCTAGATCTTCGTGTTTGTCTTGCTTCTCCCACCTCCTCCTAGGCTCCAGTCAAAGAGACATTTGCAGAGACTAAGGAAACTGGTCAAGGAAGATGAAGCCTCTCCCCACTCCTTTTTGATGTGTGAGTGAGTTCAAAGTACCGGCTCCTTGTCAGCTCCTTGAGGGCAAAGATCATGTCTGTTTCTGTTCAATTATATATCCCAAATGTCCTTGGTAAAAATTTGTTGAATAAGTTTAAAGAATGCATGCATTACTAATGTCTTTCTTGTATGATAGCAGCTCAGATAAACCTGAACTCAATGAATGAAACCCTCAATTTACCTGATTCTTTCCCTATATCACACTTTGTGAAAGAAGCTAACAGAACTAGCTCTTATGAGGAATTTAGTATCAAAAAAACTAACCTCAATTTAATAGTTAATGAGATTAGGATTTGCACAGATTCAGCCCAATTTCCTATATCTTTTACATGGAGATTCTTAGCACCATAGAAGTCATTCAACATTTATGGAGCAAGTCCTATATGCCAAAAACTGAAATAACTTATGCTTTAAATTTACTAATTCATTTCACACATATTTAAAGTAATTACCCCCCAAGGTTAAAAAAAAAAAGGCAAGCATCACCACCTCCATTTCCTCTTTGTCATACGAGGAAACGAGGAAACGAGGGCTCAGAAAGGCTCATGAGGTGCCTGGGGTTCCTCTGCAATACAGCTGGCAGGAAGGGGATGTTCTGATCCCTAATCCAGTTCTCCTTGGGATCTCTTCCACTGGAACTGCTATTTAAAGTCATGACTCACATGTCATCAAGAGGGAGCAGATATTGTCAGTCTTAGAAAGAGAAGAGAGTAAACGTTTTAGAAACACTTTCCAGTGAAGTTATATATATGTATATATAAAAGCCTAAGCAACCATTATGGCTGAACGACCAGAATGACCGGTCACCAGTCACTATGATGCGCACTGACCACCAGGGGGAAGACACTCAACACAGGAGCTGCCCCCTTGTGGTCAGTGCACTCCCACAGCCAACCTCCTATGGCCCCTCCCCCTGGCCGGCGGGGCCACCATCAGCTCCTGGTGCTAAACCATTCGTAGATGACCTGCTTCTGATTTGGGGTTTCATACATAGTAGAGCAGCTCCCTCGCTGCAATCTATTGAAAGTCAGCCCTTGATACAAGTGTTTGTCTCACTCCCATCCTCTCCCTTCCCCGGGGGCCCGCCCACCCACCGAGGTGGCGATGCAGCAGCAAGGGAAGGAGGAGGGAGGGATCTGGGGAACCTCAAGGTGGCGGGGCCCTGATGGCAACATCAGCATCCATCCCTTCTGCACCTGGCCTGGTGATCATCACCTCCTCTCCTGACCCCACCAGGGCCTTTGGGCCCTGGGCTGGGGCAGGGAACCGAGCATAGGTGGCAGCGGACATGGCCCCTTTCCTGGGGTGCCGAGGGCCGGCTGCCTCCTCGGGGCCAGTGGCCAACCTCCCATGGTCCCTCCCCCTGGCTGGCCAAACTCCTGCAGTTCCTCTCCCCGGTTGGCAGGCCCCAATAGCTCCAATCAGGGCCTGCCGACCAAACTCCCACAGTCCCTCCCCCCCCCCCCACAAATTCGTGCACCAGGCCTCTCTATATATATAAAAGGTTAATATGCTAATTGTCCCTCCAACTGTTCAACCAGTCACTATGATGCACACTGACCACCAAGGGGCAGATGCTTCGACTTGTAGGTTAGCTTGCTGCTGGGGTCCAGCCCATCAGGATTGGGCAAGATGGGCCAAACTCACCCTGGAGCCCTCTTGTGGTCACTCCCCGACGCTGATTGTGTACCAATGGGGTCCGTTGGCCTGACCTGCACCCTCTCGCAATCCGGGACACCTCAGGGGATGTTGGCGAGCCGGTTTTAGCCCAATCCCCACAGGCCAGGCTAAGGAACCCCACCGGTGCACGAATCTGTGCACTGGGCCTCTAGTTTTTAATAAAAGCATTTTCTGATTAACACAAAGCTTTTATCAGAAAATGAGTCAATATACTTCACTCCTCAGTATACCCATTAATCTAAATTTAAATCTAATTATGTAGGATTTAAAATAGAAAAAAAACAAGGTGTTTTTGGATATTTCTAATAATCTGAATAGAAAATTTCAGCATGCCTTTCCTTAGTAGATGCTTGATGACATATACCCTCTCCCAGGCCCATCCCACCTTGTGGTGGCAGAGAGATGGGCAGACCTGCCCAGCTAAACTAGTACAGGGCTTCAGAGAAAGAGAGAGAGATTAGGGAATACCTGTAGTTTTCCAAGAAGTTCAGCTATATTCCCTGATATCCATCCAATAACCACCAGCCCTCCCCAATATATATGTACTAGTAAGTTTGAATGGGTTTTATATCCTTACAATCAAATTTGCTTTGATTAGGACAATGATGACAAAGGCCACCCTCAAGATGAACTGGATGAGAAACGGTGGAGAGTCTGAATGATCAATGTCCTGGGGAAAACTGCAATGCCAGCTAAGTCTGCTTTGCATCCTTCAATTTCCTCACCTTCCCCAACTCCTTTTTTTTTTTTTTTAAATATATTTTTTTATTGATTTTTTACAGAGAAGAAGGAAGAGGGACAGAGAGTTAGAAACATCGATGAGAGAGATCGATCAGCTGCCTCCTGCACGCCCCTCACTGGAGATGTGCCCGCAACCAAGGTACATGCCCTTGACCCGAATCGAACCCGGGACCCTTGAGTCCGAAGGCCGATGCTCTATCCACTGAGCCAAACCGGTCCAGCATTCCCCAACTCCTTAACTACCCCCCCACCCCCATTCCTGTCCCACATCCCCGCTGACCTTTGCTCCTGAAAGGTCCTAATTGCTGCACTCTTCTTAGGCCTGTCCTTTTTGGCTTACTGAGGGCTGTCTTCTCTCTTTGTTCTCGGTTGAGGAAGAGAGAGCTCATGACTTTCCCTCTTCTTATAAAGGTACGAGCCCTATTGGATTAGAGCCTTACTCTTATGACTTCATTTAACCTATATCACCTCCTCATAGGCCCTATCTCAGCATACAGTCACATAAGGCCTTAGCGCTTCAAAATATGAATTTGGGGTAGGGAGGACACACACATTCAGTCCACAATGCTCCCTCAAAATCCATGTTCTTCTCACATACAAATACTTGTACTCCATTTCAACAGTCCCAAAGTCTTAACTCATTGTGCCACCAAACTAATGTCTAAAGTATCATATAAATATTATCTAAATCAGATAGGCTGAGACTCTAGGTAAGGCAAAATTCCTCTCCTCCTGTAAACCTGTGAAAGCAGACAAGTTAGGTGGCACCATACATGGTTATCATCCTATCACTCCTCCTGCATTTTACTCCAAGCAGCAAGGAAGACTAAAGGTTCCAGTCCAAATAAAGGTTTTATTTTAAACTTTGGTGTTGGTGACAAAGAGAGCTATGGCTTATGTTTCATAATTTGTGTACTTTCAATTTTATGCACTTTTAATCATTTAGCTGATTTTTAAAATATTTACCACTTTTTCTTCTGGGATATCAGGGGCACATCACTCTAATTTCCTCCTGGCTGTGGGCACACCCACGAAAGGAGGAATGAGGACTCCACTGAAGGAGCTGCTGGCAGAGCCTGTGTGGCAGCTGCTGTCCCAGGGCCCTGATCTGGGCCTGGGGTTTGGCCTGCTGTGGGGCGGGAGGGAGTGGAGGCTGGATGACAAGAAAAACTCCTCTCCATGCTGGCAGAGGAAGGAACCAGAGACTGCGTGTGGGGTGGAGTCACCAGATATGACTATATATTTGGAATAGTAGTTCTGGTCCTTCCATCAGTGATGCTAAGAGCTGAGAATGAGGCATAGCAACTCTTACCCACTCTGCCACGGGGGGCGAAAAAGGCAAACCAAAATGGCAATTTCCTGTCTGAGGGAGCTTTTGTACAGTGTTTGCTCAATCCAGCGAAAGACAAAAGTACCTAGAAATGCCTTGCATGGCAAAGAAGGGCTACATTATATTGGACCAGATTTGGCCATGAAGTTGTGCAAAAACTCCCAACTCCTTAAAAGATACTGATTGCTTAAAGAGAATTTACTGATAACTTGAAAAACCATGGAGCCAACCCTGAAATGTTTTATGAATAAGTCCCACAATGCAGAGTTTCAGTTTGGGAAGATGGATGGTGGTGATGGTTGTACAACATTGGGAATGTGCTTAAGGCCAGTGTACATTTCAAAATGATTTTTTTAAAAGTCCCACATTAAAAAATAAGGCATTTCATATTTAGAATTAATGCCATCTTTAAATATATAATACCAAAATGAAAAGACCGAAGGCTTTAGTAACTGTCTAAATCAGAAATTCTAGGTTCAAGTACAACCTCCCCAAATACCCAGACTTGCTATTAGCAGGGTTGTTCTCAAGATGGCAAAGAGCTAATCAGACAAATTTTCCCTTGGTTGAGCTGGTATTTTAGTGGTAGAGCAGGGATAGGGGAGGGAGACCGGGAGAAATCTCCCTCTAAGCAATGAAAAAAGGCTGGGCTGCCCACCAGAGCCAGGCAGCCACCCCCTACCCGGGCCACAGCCACCAGCCTTCATGCAGAGTGAGTGCAGGACAGGGCCAGGGACTCAGAGCTCCAAATCACCTCCCCAAGAGATGCTGCCCATCCCGCGCCCAGGCGGTCCTCGGGGCGGCAGCAGACGCTGAGCTGCGGGGGAGATTGGCTGGCCCTCGGCGGTCCACCTCGGGGCCTCCCAGGGCCTCCTGTGATTGCGAGGCTGGAGCAGCAGCCTCCCTCCCGCTCCTCGGCCTCCAGGTTCAATAGGATTACATCATGGAGCAAGTATGCGGGGCAGCCTGAGAATCAAAGCCGTCACAATCAGCGGCTGGTTAACTGTAATGTTGCTGAAACACATCCTTCCCACCCGCTCCTCCTGCCCCTCTGCCCACCCCAGCCCTCTGCTTTTCGTACCATTAAGGGTAGCATTATTGGGGAGAGGAAAATCTGATCAAAACTGTCGACTGCCAATGGCAGATTTTCTATGGATTCTATAAAGGCCACCTTAACGATTTCCCTAATTAATGGATGACATCTTTGGCTGAAGGAGAGGCGATGGATTCGACTCTGTCTTCGTCTTTGTTAACCTTCTAATTAACTTTCGTAGGTCACCCAGGTCTCCCAAACCTAAAAAGTGAAGAGGCCCATTGTGTGAGGAGCAGTAAACTTACTTTTTCTGCTCAGGCACTTAAAAGAGAGAACGATTATAGGTCGAGAAAAATAACTTCATTTAAAAGCTTTGTAGCCCATGAGAATGCATAGGACCCTCCCTTAGAAAATAATTGAAACACCTTTTATACCAATATTTCTATGCATAATAAAAACAAATTAGCAAAGTGCATCTAAATTCAGCAGCACTTTCAAATTACCTTTTTTGGAATGTAAGCCTCTGCAAGTCAACAAAAGGAATGGGGTTTAGAGAGAAAATGGCAACTGCCGTGGCCACCAGCCTTTATGCAGCGTGAATGCAGGACAGGGCCAGGGACTTGGATAGCGCCAAGTCACCTCCCCAAGAAATGCTGCAAGCATGCTGCCCTGGCCCAGGCTGGGGTGAGCTGCCTGGGGGACCCAAAGACTATTAGCAAACGAACAGGTCTTTTTCTGGATAAAGTTATCTCTGAGGGGTTCAGAAACATTTTAATGGTCTTAGTGAAAACAGAAACCATGATTGTAGAAAAGTCAGAAAGTAAGATTAAACCCGCTGTGATCAGTGAAATTGGTAAACCAGGATGATAATAAAGTAAGATATAAATCGGTTGGAGCCTTAGTCTTGGTAGGTTTGCCAGACTATACAGATGCGTTGAGGCTGCCTCTCCAGCTCCTTGGCATCTCTGACCAAGCTGAGGAGACACCCGAGGGGAGAGCAGGGGCTCAGCCTAAAATGGTACAGAGATGGAGGCTCCTTTACAGGAGGGCTTTGCTGGTGGGAGCTCCTCGGAGATTCCCAGCCTAAGGACAAGAGCAGCAGTGACTTTAGTATTGTTTTTCTTGTTATAAGTAGAACCAGAAGTCATTGTAGGAAAGCACTAAAACTGTCAAGATTTTAATGATGTCTTTCCATTCCTTTTTCTATGCACCCCAACATTTTTACACAGTTCAGATTTGTATCTTTTTGTTTGTTCTTTTTTTTTTTTTTTTTTTTTTTTTATAATAATTTTTATTTCTTAAAGTATTACAAAGAGTATTACATATGTCTCCTTTTTCCCCCCCATGACATTCCCCCGGCCCCTACCCCCCGCCCCCTCCGCCCCGTGTCTTGTGTCCATTGGTTAATCTTATATGCATGCATATAAGTCCTTCAGTTGGTCTCTTAATCCCCCCCCCAACCCTCCCCAGGCTCCCCATTGTAGTTTAACATTCTGTTCAATGTTGCTCTGCTTCTGTATCTACCCCTGTTCTTCAGTCCATACTGGTCCCCTTTATTTGTCCCAACCTCACTGGAGTAGTCTCAACCTCACCAGGGCCGTCTGAGCCTCACCAGGGCCGTTTCAACCTCACCGGGGTCGTCCCTACCTCACGGGGGCCGTTTCAACCTCACCGGGGTCGTCCCTACCACACCAGGGCCGTTTCAACCTGACTGGGGTTGTCGCTACCACACCGGGGCCTTTTCAACCTGACCGGGGTTGTCCCTACCACACCGGGGCCGTTTCGACCTGACTGGGGTCGTCCCTACCTCACGGGGGCCGTTTCAACCTCACCGGGGTTGTCCCTACCACACCGGGGCTGTTTCAACCTGACCGGGGTTGTCCCTACCACACCGGGGCCGTTTCGACCTGACTGGGGTCGTCCCTACCTCACGGGGGCCGTTTCAACCTGACCGGGGTTGTCCCTACCACGCCGGGGCCGTTTCGACCTGACTGGGGTCGTCCCTACCTCACGGGGGCTGTTTCAACCTCACCGGGGTCGTCCCTACCTCACGGGGGCCGTTTCAACCTCACCGGGGTTGTCCCTACCACGCCGGGGCCGTTTCGACCTGACTGGGGCTGTTTCAACCTCACCGGGGTTGTCCCTACCACACCGGGGCTGTTTCAACCTGACCGGAGTTGTCCCTACCACGCCGGGGCCGTTTCGACCTGACTGGGGTCGTCCCTACCTCACGGGGGCCGTTTCAACCTCACCGGGGTTGTCCCTACCACACCGGGGCTGTTTCAACCTGACCGGGGTTGTCCCTACCACACCGGGGCCGTTTCGACCTGACTGGGGTCGTCCCTACCTCACGGGGGCTGTTTCAACCTGACCGGGGTTGTCCCTACCACGCTGGGGCAGTTTCGACCTGACTGGGGTGGTCCCTACCTCACGGGGGCTGTTTCAACCTCACCGGGGTCATCCCTACCTCACGGGGGCCGTTTCAACCTCACCGGGGTTGTCCCTACCACGCCGGGGCCGTTTCGACCTGACTGGGGTCGTCCCTACCTCACGGGGGCCGTTTCAACCTGACCGGGGTTGTCCCTACCACACCGGGGCTGTTTCAACCTGACCGGAGTTGTCCCTACCACACCGGGGCCGTTTCGACCTGACTGGGGTCGTCCCTACCTCACGGGGGCCGTTTCAACCTGACCGGGGTTGTCCCTACCACGCCGGGGCCGTTTCGACCTGACTAGGGTCGTCCCTACCTCACGGGGGCCGTTTCAACCTCACCGGGGTCGTCCCTACCTCACGGGGGCTGTTTCAACCTGACCGGGGTTGTCCCTACCACGCCGGGGCCGTTTCGACCTGACTGGGGTCGTCCCTACCTCACGGGGGCTGTTTCAACCTCACCGGGGTCGTCCCTACCACACCGGGGCCGTTTCGACCTGACTGGGGTCGTCCCTACCTCACGGGGGCCGTTTCAACCTCACCGGGGTCGTCCCTACCTCACGGGGGCCGTTTCAACCTGACCGGGGTTGTCCCTACCACGCCGGGGCCGTTTCGACCTGACTGGGGTCGTCCCTACCTCACGGGGGCTGTTTCAACCTCACCGGGGTCGTCCCTACCACACCGGGGCCGTTTCGACCTGACTGGGGTCGTCCCTACCTCACGGGGGCTGTTTCAACCTCACCGGGGTCGTCCCTACCACACCGGGGCCGTTTCGACCAGACTGGGGTCGTCCCTACCTCACGGGGGCCGTTTCAACCTCACCGGGGTTGTCCCTACCACACCGGGGCTGTTCCAACCTGACCGGGGTTGTCCCTACCACGCCGGGGCCGTTTCGACCTGACTGGGGTCGTCCCTACCTCACGGGGGCTGTTTCAACCTCACTGTGGTCGTCCCTACCACACCGGGGCCGTTTCGACCTGACTGGGGTCGTCCCTACCTCACGGGGGCTGTTTCAACCTCACCGGGGTCGTCCCTACCACACCGGGGCCGTTTCGACCTGACTGGGGTCGTCCCTACCTCACGGGGGCCGTTTCAACCTCACCGGGGTCGTCCCTACCTCACGGGGGCCGTTTCAACCTGACCGGGGTTGTCCCTACCACGCCGGGGCCGTTTCGACCTGACTGGGGTCGTCCCTACCTCACGGGGGCTGTTTCAACCTCACCGGGGTCGTCCCTACCACACCGGGGCCGTTTCGACCTGACTGGGGTCGTCCCTACCTCACGGGGGCTGTTTCAACCTCACCGGGGTCGTCCCTACCACACCGGGGCCGTTTCGACCAGACTGGGGTCGTCCCTACCTCACGGGGGCCGTTTCAACCTCACCGGGGTTGTCCCTACCACACCGGGGCTGTTCCAACCTGACCGGGGTTGTCCCTACCACGCCGGGGCCGTTTCGACCTGACTGGGGTCGTCCCTACCTCACGGGGGCTGTTTCAACCTCACTGTGGTCGTCCCTACCACACCGGGGCCGTTTCGACCTGACTGGGGTCGTCCCTACCTCACGGGGGCTGTTTCAACCTCACCGGGGTCGTCCCTACCACACCGGGGCCGTTTCGACCTGACTGGGGTCGTCCCTACCTCACGGGGGCCGTTTCAACCTCACCGGGGTTGTCCCTACCACACCGGGGCCGTTGCGACCTGACTGGGGTCGTCCCTACCTCACGGGGGCTGTTTCAACCTCGCTGGGGTCGTCCCTACCACACCCGGGCCGTTTCAACCTCACCGGGGCCATCCCAGCCTTACCGGGGTAACAGGAAGTTTGGCCCTCTGTCCCCTGCCGGAGGCTCCCCACTAGACAAAATCTCCAGGCATTCCTGGTGCTTGCACATCCAGCGCTCCTGCCCTCCACCAAGTGCACAGACTGCCTGTCTGCTGACCCGCAGCGCCCCACCAGAGACTGGGACCAGTGGGCATGTTTGTGCGCTTGCTGGTACAGCAGTTCCACAGTGCCGGCCGAGTCAGGCCCAGCCCTGGCCGGCCCTGGACCCGACTCTGCCCCCCGATTGCGTCCCTCCCTATGCAAGGAGCTGAAATCTGCAGCCTGCTGGGATGGGCTCTGTACTTGGTGCTTCAGCACATCCTACTCAGTCTCAATGCGCTTCTTTCTATGCGAGGAGTTGAAATCTGCAGTTTGTTGGGTTGGGCTCTGTACTTGGTGTCACATCCTACTCAGTCTCAATGTTCTTTCTCTCCTTCCAGTTGTAGAGCTTCCACTGGGCCAAGTTTCCCATGGTTCTGTATGATAGGTGTTTGTCTGATATTTGATAGTTTCGATGTTGTTGTGTGAGGTAGCACGCACAGGTCTCTTCCTTATGCCGCCATCCTGGTTCTCCTGGGTCTGCTTCTTGAGTGTGTCTCCCATGGCTGCGAGCAGTTGAAGTCTGCAATTTGTTGGGATAGGCTGCAAAAGCGCAGGTGGGTCTTTTTGTGCACCTGGCACAGCTTGGATAGGGATGTAAATTGATTAAGGCTGAGACTCAGGGAGTCGCCATGGCGGAGCAAATAGCACTGGCTGAGTCTCCGCGGCCCCTTGACTCTCTGCCAGGGCTTTGTGTCCCCCAGTGCCGGCGAGCAGCTGTGCAACAGAGTCTCCCTCGCTTTCTGATGGCTGCAAGGCCGTGCTGCCTCTCCCCGTAGGGTCTGGTGCTTCATGATCCCGCCTGAACCAGCTCAGTGGATTTGAAAGTTTGCAGAAGAAAAGGCGCTTCTACTTGTGGGTCTGGCACAGCCCAGATGGGAATGTAAATTGCGTAGGGCGGGATCACAGGGAGTCGCCAGGGCGGAGACTCAGCGGCCCCTTGCCTATCCAGGACACCAGGACTTTGCGTCCCCCAGTGCCGGCGAGCAGCCGAGCGCCAGAGCCTCCCTCGCTTTCTGACCGCTGGAAGGCCGTGCTGTCTCTCGCCTTGGTGCCTGGGGCCTCAGAGACCCGCCCGAACCAGCTCAGTGGATTTGAGAGTTTGTAAAAGCACAGTCATTCCCTCTTGTGCCTCTGGCACAGCCCTGAGGGTAGGGCGGGGTCACAGGGAGTCACCAGCGTGGATGAAATAGCGATGGCGGCGTCTCCGCGCCCCTCGCATCCCCGGGACACCAGGATTTCTTGTCCCTCGGTGCCGGCGAGCAGCCGCGTATCAGAGCTTCCCTTGCTCTCCGACCACTGCAAGGCCGTGGCCGCCTCTCCCTGTGGGATCTGGGGCCTCAGAGACCCGCCCCGAGCAAGCCCAGAGGATTCGAGGGTTCGTAAAAAACCGAGAATCCATTTGCAGCCCGCGTGGCGTGTGACTGCGTACCTCTGGTTTTGGTGCCTCCGTAGCTCCCACTCAGTCTCACTGCGCTTCTTTCTTTTCCTCCAGTTGTAGATCTCCCACTGGGCCAACTTCCCCATGGTTCTGAGTGGCGGTTGTTTACTTCATAGTTGATAGTTTCAATGATGCTGTGAGAGAGCAGCACACACAGGTCCGCTCCCTACGCCGCCATCTTGGTTCCTGTTTGTTCTTTTAATACCATATGATGAGTATTACTCTGTGTCATTAAAAATGGGAACGGGGCCTGGCCAGTGTGGCTCAGTAGTTGAGCGTTGACCTAAGAACCAGGAGGTCATGGTTTGATTCTGGTCAGGGCACATGCCCAGGATGCAGGCTCCATCCCCAGTAGGGGTCGTGCAGGAGGCAGCCAGTCAATGGTTCTCCCTCATCATTGATGTTTCTATGTTTCTCTCTCTCCCTCCCCTTTCCTCTCTGAAATCAATAAAAATATTTTTTTTAAAATAAAAATGGGCACAGAATCCTTTTGGGGTCCTGCCCACACACTCATATTGAAGGTGTAGGGGGGCAACTTTATGACATTTCTCTTCTGGAAAGCTACCACTTGTGGGAAAACAAGTGCTCTCATGCATTGCTATGGGGGTTTAAATTGCTACAACCTCTCTGGAATAGAGGTAATCTGGCATTATTTATCAAATTACAAAGCATACATCTTTTGAGGCAGCAATTCCTCTCTAGAAATTTTCTGTAGAGATGTATATGTGCCCAATGCCACATGTATAAAGTTATTCTTCGCAGCACTGTTGATAGTAGATGAAAAGCACTCTAAATGTTGATAAACGGGGGACTAGCTAAAGAAATGTGGTACATCCACCCAGTGGACTATTATGCAGCCATAACCAAATAGATGAGGATGCTCATTATATACCAATTTAGAATGGTCTCTAAAATAGCCTGGGAGGTAAAAGGCAAAGCAACAACATGAAGAAGGAGCAGAACAGTGTGTAAAGTATGCCACCATCTGTAGGGAAAGGCGTGGTTTGAATATCCATAAAACTTTGTTCTAGTTGTAGTTGTCTTAGGAGAGAGAACTGAGTGGCTGAGGGAAAGCTGTGGGAGGGAGACTTCGCTATAGCTTTTGTATCTTTTGAATTTGTGCTATGTGAATGCATTACCTATTTTAAAAAACCATACATTTAAAATTTTAGAAAAAGAAAGGTTGCCATTTTCCAATCTGCTCTGTGCGTAGCTCTGTACAATTCAAGGGTAGCCCAGTCTTCAAATCATCCTGTTCACTTCCATACCCTAAGCTTATTTAGACTTCTCAAAGTCTGCCAAATTAAAAGAGAGCCCTAAAATGGAAGGCATACAGTCACCTCTTTGAAATCTTTAAACATTTTTTAATGAAAACAGAATAATGCATTCTGTGATTTAATTGTTCAAGATTAAAATTCAACAAACTGTTTGTCTGTATAAATAAAACATTCACAGGCTTCATTAGCACATGCATTGGGACAAAATCTTTAGGCCTCAGAATTGTGGAAATATTTCCTAACATTTGAGATGTGCCAAGAAAGAGATAAAGAAATCAAATAAGATTTCATATTATACAAATTCTTCTTGCTCACGAGTCTGATTTACTTGTATCAATCAATTTAAGTGATTCACAATTTATGAGCTATTTTAAGTGATTGAACTAAAACCTGGAGCTATATTATCCTCTCCTCACTCTTCAGCCCAATCTGTGAAAATGGCGTTGGAATTATTAGATCAAACCATATAAAATTAGTGTTGTGTCAATGGTCCAATAGAAGCAATTTCAAGATTCAACCTAATATTTTTCATTATCATGATGTTGTAGCCTATAGCTACATAACAGGGATGCTGTTAGTTGCCTGTCCAACATCTATTTCTCTCTTCCCCCCTGTTAGCAGAACCCCCATTTAATTATTATTTAGGAAGGTAGTAAATCTCACTTCAACTAAACCATATACATGGAATTCCCACTTAGTTTGCTGATGATGGCCTTAGATTTGGGCATGTGGTATAATTCTAGGCCAATGAGATAGAAGAAAAGACAGATAAAGTCTTCTGAGAAATATTTCTCTTCCACTGGACATTTCCACGCCCAGATGGACTGCTCAGAATTTCAGTAGTCATCTTACTACTACAGAGGAGGCAAGTGTGCAGACAAAATGGACTTGCTAGTAGGGAAAAAGGAAGGAAGTTGTGTATCTCCATATGATAGTTCTAAGTGGTTGACAACTCTGTAATTCCCTGACCTTGTACTTCTTGTTATGTGAAATAATATTTCTCCTTATTATTTAAGTCATTTTGAACTGGTTTTCTATTACATTCCAAATATCAATAGACCATCCTGGCAAATATTTTCACCACTTTACATGGTGTGAAGCCCAGGTAGTGTCTTGTAAAAGCTCAAATAGTTTCGTAGTGCTCCTTGATTATTTTAAATCATAAAAGTAAATGCCTCCTCAACCTCTTCAGCCCTTAAGGAAATGCAAATGAAAACCACATTGAGATACCACTTCACACCACTAAAATGGCTATAATAAAAAGATAGGAAATAACAAGTGTTAGCAACAATGCAGAGAAATTGGAACCCTCATGCACTGCTGATGAAAATGTAAAATAGAGCAGTCACTTTGGAAAACAGTTTGGCATTTCTTCAAAAAGTTAAACATAGAGTTACCATATAACCCAGCAATTCTACACCTAGATATATATCTAAGAGAACTAAAAACATACATCCACACAAAAACTTAGACAGGAATATTCATAGCAGCATTATTCATAATAGCCAAGATGTAGAAACAACTCAAATGTCTATCAACTGATGAATGAATAAAAAAAATGTGCCATACATATATAATGGAATAGTATTTGGCAATAAAAAGAAATAATGTACTGATACATGCTATGACAGAATGAATCTTGAAAACACGTTAAGTGAAAGAAGTCAGATATAAAAGATTACGTAGTGGGTGCTTTCACTTCTATGAAATGTTCGGAATAGGCAAATACATAGAAACAGAAAGTAAGTTAGTGGTTTCTGGGGGCTGGTGGGAAGGGGAAATGGGAAGTGACTGCTAATGGAAATGGAGTATTTTTTTTGGGTGGTAAAAATATTCTGGAATTTGACAGTGTTGATGGATGCACAACTCTGAAAACACTTAAAACTATTGAATTATACACTTTAAAAGGGTGAACTTCATAGTATATCAATTATATCTCAATAAAGCTGTTATGAAAAATTTTTAAAATAAATGTCTCAATTATAATTGTTTTAAACAATCCCAGAATTACCATATAACTAAGAGCCAACCTTCAAAAATACATATGACCAATTTGTTAAAAGAAATACTATTTTTATCTAATTAGATCTGCATCTTTGCAGTCATTGAAGCAAAAATGATTGAAGATACTGTCCCCAATAGACTGTAAACTTCATGAGGGCAGTGTCTATATCTGTGTCTTAGTACCAGCATGTCCAGCTGGACTGCACATATTACAAAATGAGTGAATGAATGGATCTTCATGCATTTTCTTATGAGCAATTCTAGCTTTAGTCCCTAAAATAGCCCTCTGTTAACTTATCTGTAAAATGAGGCTACAGCTGTAACTACCGTATAAGATGAATTAAATGAGGATTAAGTGGGGTAAGGGAGCTAAAACTGTAAAATTCCCAGGACATAAGAAGAGTCAATAAGAGTCATTGCTGATTTGTTTTATTGTTATTATTATGACTATTACCGTATTTAGGGACCTTATGTCTGCTCATCATAAGAGATAGAAAAATCTTGAGTGATTACTTTTAAAATATTTATTTGTTATTACAAAATTGAAGAAAGGATTAGCAATTTTCAGATTCTGAAACAAAAATAATTGGAAATTCAGATTCAACAATCATAAGATTTTACAACAGTCTATGTGTACATTAAAAATCATTTAAGCTATAATAGATTTGAATTTCTATAAATTATTTAGAAATATCATTTTTCTAAACTTCTATTTTTTGTTACTCCATTAAGCTTAAAAATACCAAAGGCCTTTTAGTTAACGGATCAGCTTTCTGCATGTGTTACAAGTTTTAAATTGCCTCCCTCATCTTTTTCTTTCACCACTTATTAATTTGTAACACACCTTTAAGTAGGGCAGTATTTTTCACTTTGCATGAAGTTTAACATCAAATATTATAAGAAAGGACAAGGAAAGTGGAAAGTTCATGGTTTTCAAGTGCGTTCTTCCAGGTTTCAATCCAAGTTTTGAGCATTTATATGGTCAAGAGTTTCCATTAGATCAATATGCTTCATTAGTCTTCTTGTTTGCTCTTGTGGAAAAAAAAAATACAATGGCCAGGAAGAAGTGGGAAAGAGATGAATAAGTAAGTAATTTGCTGGAGAGATTAGAAAATCTGTTAGAATTAATTCTATGTATTCACATCAACAACCTACTATTCCTCACCTCACCCACACAAATAGAGAGCCTTCTAATACCAGGCATTAATAGGATTAGATATCACCAAACTGGGCCAGAAGTAATGGATGACAACCTCACCATCCCTCCTATCAATTCTTTTTTCTTTGTTCTCATTATCAGTAAGACGTACCTCCCAGTGTGAAGAAACTTCCTAACAACTAAGAAAGTAGGATGTTTCTCTGCTGAAAGGTTACATGTTGTTTATGGGTTGGGTTCTCTATAGGAGAGGGGCCTGTGGAGATGTATCCCTCATTCCCTCCAATTTAATTCCCTCGTTCAGTTCACATTTTGTTTTCCTCCCCCCTTTACCTAACTTTCTTATTCCTCTCTTCTCTTTCTTCCTATTTTGCACTTCTATTTTATTCCTCTCAACTCTCCTTCCTGTCCCTTTTATCACATAATCCTTTTTTTTCTATTTTTATTTTTTTAATTACAGTTTATATTCAATATTATTTTGTATTAGTTTCAGGTATACAGCATAGTAGTTAGACAATCATATACTTTGCAAAGTGTTCCCCCCTGATATTTCTAATACCCAACCAGCACCGTACATGGTTCTTACAATATTCTTGCCTTGGCAATTTTGTTTAACTACCAATTTATACTTTTCAATCCCTTTACCTTTTTCACCCAGTCCCCTAACGGCCTCCCTTCTGGCAACCATCAGGCTGTTCTCTGGATCTATGAGTCAGTTTCTGTTTTGTTCATTCATTTAGTTTGTTCTTTAGAGTCCACATACCACAAATCTTTAAAGTGTATTTAATGTTTCTCACCAAAGTGACAACATCTTGATTCTGAAATTCTAAAGTCCTGACTCTGAATTTCATTTTGCCTGACGAAAGATGCGTTCAATGTTAAGAGCTACAGGTAGCCCAGCATTCCTTCTTATATCCATGCACCTAACAAGGAGTCCATATGTCTATCAAGAGATGTGTTGTAGAGCTTAATTCAGAATATACACAATTTATGATACATACACATTAAAGAATTCTCTGGGTCTCTGTAGGGTACTTTGAAGTCCCTTCCTCGTGTTCATTTCCCTACTAATCCAGATGCCACTGGTCTTTGTGACATTTCGGAGGGGTCACTGAGCACCATCCTTATAACCCTCCAGACAGGAACAATGGCATGCCATTGCGGGACCATTTTTTTTATTACCTAACCTCTTAGTATACTCTTTTTTTTTCTTTTTAAGAAACGCCAGTCAAGTCCTAGGAGGTCTTGCCACTAATGCTAATTTCTCTCTAGTTCAGTCACTTGTTACCCTCTGCAGAGAAACGTATGGATGTATCTGTGTTCACAGATTTACACATTTCCTGTTTTATGTGATTACTCCACAGAAGGAACTGCCTTGAGCTCTTCTGCTCTACACTGATCTTTCCGGCCTTTCCATAATTATGCAGTTCAAAGAATCCTAACTTTTACAAATGAACTTGACTCCTGACTGGGAATTCTAAGAACTCTAACTACAGTTAACCTGAATATAGACTACATAGGTTTGAAAGAGGTAACGAATATTAAAGACTGTAGCTTTGTAAGCTAGAAATTTCATAAACAAAATACCAGCTAAAATTAGGAGCTTGCAAGATATTTTTGTTTAACAAAGCAGATTTTTTAAAAAATCTGCTAATAAAATGAAAAATTCATAAATTCTGGAGGAATTCATCTAAAGTGTTAAATTTTTCCATACAAATTTATCAATGGTTCTTTTTTTGTTTTGTTAATCTTTGCTTGAGGATATTTTCCCATTGATTTTTTAGAGAAAGGGAAAGACAGAGAGAAACATCGATTGAGAGACATTGGTTGCCTCCTGCAACTAAGGTATGTGCCCTTAACCCTTAACCAGAATTGAACCTGGGACCCTTTGGTCCTCTGGCCAAGGCTCTATCCACTGAGCAAAACCAGCTAGGGCTCAAATGTGTTACCATTTGGTGAGTTTTAATTTTGCTAACATAAAAATAACTTTAAAAAATTTTTTATTGATTTTAGAGAGGAAGGGAGAGGGAGAGAGAGACAGGAATATCAATGATGAGAGAGAATCATTGATTGGCTGCCTCCTGCATGCCCCATACGGGGCATGTGCCCTGACCCGACCAAGGAATTGAACGGTGATTTAGGTCATAGTCTGACACTCAACCACTGAGCCACGCCGGCCAGGCTGAAAATAACTTTTTCAACACTAGAGTATCTTATATGGGTGTATACAGTTCAAAGGCTTAGTATTAGACACTAACATATGGAAAACTCATTTGCATGTAACATTTAAATTCAAGATATTTTAGGTTCTTGCTTTGGTAAATAAATTTAAAGATAATTTATGTTCTGAGTATAAAGTTATTTGTAGTTATTGTAGAAACGTTGAAAAATATAGAGATGAAAATAATTGATAATTCCACCACGAGATAACCACTGTTCATTTTTTTCTTCCAGGCTCTTGACTATGCATACATTTTGAAGTTGCTTTCTTTAGATGTTCACTGTTCTGTTTTAAGCAATAATGCTCATGCTGAGGCATGGCTTGACTTTTCATGATAGGGAGAAAAAAAACAAGAGAGAAATCAAGAAAGAAGAACAGGAAGGCTGCAGGATTCTCTGGCTTCCCTTCCTCCTGACTGTTGACACTACTCCCCATCCCTCTCTCCCCCAGAGGCATCCCCCAAATTCTCAAATAGAACAAAAAAGCTTTTCCAGCATCAGTGAGCCTACTGCTCTTCCTTGTGAAGAAAATATCAACATTCTGTATGTGGACAGCTAGGCAATTTGTGGGATTTTGCATTTCTATTATCACCTGTTTCTAGGTTTCTAAGAAATCATGATTATCTAGGGGAGAAGGAGGAGGAGGAGAGGATTGGGGAAGGAGGAGATGGGGAGAAGGAGAAAAAAATATTTTTAATCACCTGAAAACACCCTTTAGATTCTAAAACAGGAGTGAGCAATATTCTGATCCCCCTACAATGTAGTAGTTACTCTGCTCAGTCCAGCCATCTTTGTATTTTTTAGTTTAAAATATTTAATAAATGTTGGCCAGTTTGAGTAAATAATACAGCTTTCAAGAACAGCATGCATTATTGTGGCCTAGAATTTTTTTAAAATATATTTTATTGATTTTTTACAGAGAGGAAGGGAGAGGGATAGAGAGTCAGAAACATCGATGAGAGAGAAACATCGATCAGCTGCCTCCTGCACACTCCCTACTGGGTATGTGCCCGCAACCCAGGTACATGCCCTTGACCAGAATCAAACCTGGGGCCCTTGAGTCCACAGGCCAATGCTCTATCCACTGAGCCAAACTGGTTAGGGCTGTGGCCTAGAATTTAAGACAACTGAATGTTTCCTCCTTTTCCTGTAATTTTATATGGAAAAGACATTTGGCACAACCTATAATGCCTATTCTAAGCACTACAAGACTGCAGTAAGCACTAGACTATGAAAACGGAACAGCCAGTCAGCTTCCTAAGAGGATGTTCAGTGTCTCTGTAGAACTACTTTCACTGAAGCCGCTAAGCATGGCATTATTGTGCCCTTTGTGCTATCATTTCATCACAAGAAATTCTAGCTCTGGCATCACTTTAACAGATTACATGTTGTGATGGTTAATTTTATGTGGCAAGTTGTCTGGGCTGTGGTGCCAGTGTTTGGTCCACCACCAATCTAGATGTTGCTGTAAAGGTATATGCTAGATGTGGTTAAAGTAGGTTTTGCGTGAAGATTACTCTCCTTCATGTGGGTGGGCCTAATCCACTTGAAGGCCTCAAGAAAAAAGACTGAGGTCCCCTGAAGTGGAAGAAATTCTGCCTCCAGACCTGCCTTTAGACTCAAGGCTGCAACATCAACTTCTGCTGGAATTTCCAGCTTCCTGCCCTGCCTGTCCTGTGGATTTTGGACTTGTCAGCCCTCACTATTTTGTGGGCCAATTCTTAAATTCTCTCTCCCTGTCAGTCTCCGTCTCTCTGTCTTTCTCTACATACACACACTAAAAAGGACAAAAGTTTTTACCTAACTCACCAAGCAGATATGCCAATTCTATACTCATAGGCACCCACAATCATATATTTCCTTTTAATATCAGAAAAAAATGAAAAGTTACTGCCATCACCACTGCTATTCAATATTGTATTTGAAGCCCTAACCCATATAAGGATGACAAAAACAGAAAATAAAACAAAGGCTTAAGGATTAGAAAAGAAAGATAAAACACCATCATATTTGTACATAGTATTATTGGCCACTCAGAAAACTAATAAATAAATTATTAGAATTAGTAGAGTTTTTCCATCAATATACATTTTCATACAGCAAAAACAATCCATAAGAAAATATAATTTTAAAAGCAGGCAAAATATATGATAGATCTAGATATAAAGCTAACAAAAGTTGTGCACCTCATTTATAAAGGAAAATTGCACAATATTGAAAAAAACATTAGAGAAGACTTTACCAAATGGGGAATTACCAAGTTGTTGGTAGGAAGCTTCAAAAGCATGAAGATGGCAATTTCCCCCAAATTGATTAAATGTAATTCCAATGAAAATCCCAACAATATTTTTTATGGAACTTGACAAGCTAATTCTAATATTGAAATGGAAGAGTAATTGGTCAGAAATGGTCAAGTCTTCCTAAGAAAAAGTACAAGGTAAGGAGAATTGACGCCGCTGTCCCTCTCCCCCATAGTAAGACAGCGGGATGCTGGCAGAAGGCTAGACAAAAGGGCCAAAAGAATATCATAAGGAGCTTGGCCAGTGTGTCTCAGTGGTTGAGCGTCAATCTCTGAACCAGGAGATCATGGTTTGATTCCTGGTCAGGGAACATGCCCAGGTTTCAGGCTTGATCCCTAGTAGGAGGAATGCAGGAGGCAGCTGATCGATGATTCTCATCATTGATGTTTCTCTTTCCCTCTCCCTTTTCTTTCCTTTCTCTGAAATCAATGAAGAAAAACACATATTAAAAGTTTAAAAATCCTATCTAATAATAGAGAAACATGGTAATTAACCGTAACTTCGCTACCCTTCCCATGGGCTAATCAGCGAGATATGCAAATTAACTGCCAACAAAGATGGCGGCCGGCAACCACACAGCTGAAGCGAACATGAGGCTTGCTTGCTCCAGTGATGGAGGAAGCCAAGGTTCCCCGCCTGCTGCTGCCGGCCTCTGAGCTGCACTCTAAGCAACAATGTTGCAATTATAGAAGCTAAACAAACCCTGAAACCTGCTTTCAGCTGCCAGCGGGCTCAGAGCTTAGAGCGCCAGTGATGGCAACAGAGTTTCAATTATAGAAGCTAAACAAACCCAGATACCTGCTTTCAGCCAGCCACAGCCTCAGAGCTGGAGCCGGCTCTCAGCTCCAGTGACAGCTATAGAAGGTAAATAAATCCCAGAATAAAAAAAAAAAAGAAAGAAAAAAGAGGCTGGGAGCTTCAGTCGCCCGCCAGCCTGAAAACGGCTCTCAGCCCCTCACCCAGATTGGCCAGGCACCCCAGTGGGGACCCCCACCCTGAAGGGGGTGTGACCAGCTGCAAACAGCCATCAGCCCATCATCCAGGCTGGCCAGGCACCCAAGCGGGACCCCCACCCTGATCCGGATCACCCTTCAGGGCAAACCAGCTGGCCCCCACCCGTGCACCAGGCCTCTATCCTATATAGTAAAAGGGTAATATGCAAACTGACTCTAACAGCAGAAAGACTGGGAATGACTGGTCACTATGACACACACTGACCACCAGGGGGCAGATGCTCAATTCAGGAGCTGCCCTCTGGTGGTCAGTGTGCTCTCACAGCAGGGAGCTCTGCTCAGCCACAAGCCAGGCTGATGGCTGCCAGTACAGCGGTGGTGGTGGGAGCCTCTCCTGCCTCCTCAGCAGCACTAAGGATGTCCGACTGGAGTTTAGGCCTGCTCCCCGCTGGCAAGTGGACATCCCCCGAGGGCTGCCGGGCTGCCAGAGGGATGTCTGATTGCCATCTTAGGCCCAATCCCCTGGGGAGCGGGCCTAAGCCAGCAGGTGGTCATCCCCTGAGGGGTCCCAGACTTCGAGAGGGCACAGGCTGGGCTGAGGGACCTCCCCTCCCCCCCCCCCGAGTGCACAAATTTTTGTGCACCGGGCCTCTAGTGATATAATAAGGAACCTGGAAGCAAATCAATGTATATAGGTAGACTTGCTTTTATAATGTTGTGTGCATTAGAGATAAACAGATAAAAAATTCAGTCAGTGGTACTAGAAAAATTTATTAAACAGCAGTGAAAAAACTAAATTGGATGGAGCCCTACCTCACACAAAATCAATACCAGTTGGATTAAAGACTTAGATGTGGAAGGCAAAACTATAAAACTTTTAGAAAACAATTTAGGAGAACATCATTACAACCTCATAATAAGGAAAGGCTTATAAAACAAGACTCAAAAAATCAACTCATGAAAAAAATCCTATATAATAAAAGGCTAATATGCAAATAGACTGAACCAAGGAACAACTGAACAACTGAACAACCAGTCGCTATGACATGCATTGACCACCAGGGGGCATGCGCAGAACATGGTGGGCATCTGCAGCAGGCGGTAGAGAGGAGAACATGGCGGACATGAACCACAGTGGATGGTGGAGCAGATGAGTCTGGGCGCCAGACCAATGTGGGGCACTGGTCCCTGTCATCGGGGTGAGCCTCTGGTGGTTACTGAAAATTCTTTGCTCCCATGTGCTGTGGTCCCTCCTGGCACTCCCACCTCTGCCGGCGCCCAGCACCAACCCTGATTGCTCGGTGCTGTCAGCAGGTGTGAGTGATGGCTGCTGGCAGCCCGATCGCCCCTCTGGGCTTCTCCACCTCCCCCTGCTCCTGAGGGGCAATTGGGGCAGCAGCCGCCACTCGCACCTGCTGCTGACACCGGCCCCAATCCCTCTGCACTCCGTGCTGTCAGTGGGTGTGAGTGGGGCCGGCCCCATCAGTGCTGCATGGGAGCAGCAGTGGCGGTGGGAGCAGGGCTGCCAGTGGAAGCAGGGCTGCCAGCAGACAGGGGGCCAGGGTGGGAGGGGCCAGGTAGGGGCATGAAGGATGGGCCGAGAACCGCCCTTGTGCCTACAGCAGCCTGGGGGGCCCACAGTTCCTTTTAAGGTGTATGAATTCGTGCACTGGGCCCCTAGTATATTGATAAATTCTACCACACAAAATTAAAACTTTGGTTCATCAAAAGGCATTAGAAGGAAAGTAAAAAGACAATCATAAAAGGGAAAAGTATTTGCCATACACATAATTGGGACAAAGGATTAGTATCAAAATACATTTTTTAAAAGCTTCTATGAATCAAAAGAAAAACAACCCAATAGGAAAAGGACAAAAATCAAAAGCAGGTATTTCATAGAAGAGAAAATAAAAATGGCCCATAGACACTTGACAAAATGCTCAACCCTATTAGTAATCAGAGAAATGCAAATTAAAACTACAAAAAGATATTTTTCTACATGAATAAAAGATTATAAATAAGTCAATAGTAAATGTTGACATGGATAGAGAGCAACAATAACTTTTATCACTTTCTGCTGGGAGCATAAATTAACACAAGTATTAAGGAAAACAATTTGATAGTACCAACTAAGATTGAATAAAAAGAATTCTACTGCTGGGTTAATATACTAGAGAAATTCTTGTATGTGTGTACCAGGAGGCACTGAGATGCTCATAGCAGCACTTATCATAATTACAAAAAAAAGAAGGGCCCTAACTGGTTTGGCTCAGTGGATAGAGTGTTGGCCTGTGGACTGAAAGGTCCCAGGTTTGATTCCAGTCAAGGGCATGTACCTTGGTTGTGGGCACATCCCCAGTAGGGGGTGTGCAGGAGGCAGCTGATCGATGTTTCTAACTTTCTATCCCTCTCCCTTCCTCTCTATGTAAAAAAATCAATAAAGTATATATTTAAAAAGAAAGAAAGAAGGGATAGCTCAGTGGTTGAGCATTGACCTATGAACCAGGAGGTCACAGTTCGATTCCTGGTCAGGGCACATGCCTGGGTGGCCAGCTCCATTCCCCTTGGGGGTCGTGCAGTAGGTAGCCGATCAATGATTCTCTCTCATCACTGATGTTTCTATATCTCTCTTCCTTTCCTTTCTGAAATCAATAAAAATATTTTTTTTTTTTTAAAAAGAAGGGAGAGAGAACCTAAATGTCCATTCATAGTGAGGACCAATCACATATAACATGCTCACACAGTGGAGTACTATACAACAGTGATAATGAAGAAACCACATTGTGTGAATGTACCAAAATTAATTTAATACCAACATTAAACATAGTGTTGAGAGAAGAAAACAAATCACTAAAGATGATGTAATGTTTGCTTCTATTTATATTAAGTTTTAAAAAAGCAAAACACACTATAGCATTCAAGGATACATACAAACGTAGTGGACGTGTAAAGCAAGCAAGCAAATGAGTCAGTGTGATCAATGGCCCTGGTGTGTGCTGGTGGGGAGGAGAGATGCTATCCAAGAGGACACAAAGGAGTCTCCTTACAGATAATATTGAGATTCTGCTTTTTAAAACATAGCTGCTAGGATATGTGCATCCATTTTATTTCTTTAGATTGTACACATACATTCACATGGTATTTTATATGTATGATACATTAAATGTTAGATATGTTGTTTCCAGGATCTTGGCCTGTCTCCTTTGCCTTTAGAAAAACATCATTCTCACCGAAACCGGTTTGGCTCAGTGGATAGAGCGTCGGCCTGCAGACTGAAAGGTCCCAGGTTCGATTCTGGTCAAGGACATGTACCTTGGTTGCGGGCACATCCCCAGTAGGAGATGTGCAGGAGGCAGCTGATCGATGTTTCTCTCTCATCGATGTTTCTAACTCTCTATCTCTCTCCCTTCCTCTCTGTAAAAAATCAATAAAATATATTTTAAAAAAAAAAGAAAAAACATCATTCTCTTATTGATTTAAACCTAGTTCATCCCTGGATCTAGTGCTCCTTCTTTTTGGCTCATGACTACTGTACTTCAGATCTGGTGCTACACTTGCCCCTGTTCTGCCATTACCAGCAGTCAGATTTCTGTACTTTTCTGGCCACCTAAGTTGGGGGAACAAGATCATCATCTTCCCTTTCCAGCAGTGTTTGCTCAGCCAGCAAGTGTAACAGAAAAAAAGTTTAATTATAATCAGATCCCCAGGAGCTTCCTTCCTCTAATGATGTTCACTTTGTGTGACTCCAAAATAATTCTTCCTGAAAGACAGAGTAATTCAAGGCCCTGAAAGCTAACCAGAGGAAGAGGTGGAGAGGCCTGGTTAGGTGGACCTTATCACCATCACTACTGTGCCCCCCCCTCCCCGCCCCCGCCCCCCAAGATCTTCTTCTGTAAAACAGAAATGATAAGCAATCACCTGTGTGCCGGTTGTTCTTAGAAGCTGTGGTTAGATGCTTTCTAGTAATAGGCAGGAGAGCCTATCTGCCTAAACCTACAGATTGCTGTTAAATGATCCTTTAATGTGGAAGTGTCATCTGACTCATACTTGTATTTTCTTTTTTCTTCCTAATAATGCAGTATTTCAATCTTTATACCCTCACTCAACTTTTGCTGGCATGGACACATTCAACATTATCACACTTGCCAATAAATGTCAAACACTATATATTTTTGGTAGGCTTTAATACGTTTCATAATTAACAAAAGGTCCTGTCATTTATTTGTTTTGAAAGTGCAAAGGCATCAATAAACTGAAAGAAAGCATACTGGGAATTGGTGGAGGAAAAATGCTGATTCCCAAATTTACCTTTTGGGAATTCAAAATACACAATGGAGTAATGGCTGTTCTAGATTTCCATCGGAGACTAGCAGATAAGTTATTATTGAAAGTCCAAGTTGTGACGTCGTTAGATAAATATTTTAACTTGGTTTTCACAGCCTCTGATTCAATGGAAATCTATAGGGGTACACAGACTGGCCCAGAGAAGATCATTTTAAAGCAACAACTTTTAAACCCGACGCCGGAGCTTCGGGTCAATTAGGCTGGACGACGTTCATGTCCCCTCCCTCCCCGCACCTCCTTTTAAAGGGAGCCCAGGTTGGATGCTGCTGGCAGGTCCACCTGCTGCTGTTGCTGTCTGGCTCCAGCCCTGTTTCAGCCTGGCCTGGAAGGCTTTCTTCACTGTTTACTGAGCCTGCCTGCCTTCAGGGCTCTCCTCTCACCGTGTCCCCCATGACCTGATGCCTTGGAGGCAGGGTCTCTCTACTGACGTCTAGCTGCCTAAGACTTCCATCCACCAGCCTAGAGCAAACGAGTGTATAAATCGAGGACAAACTCGCTTTTTCTCCTGTCTGGAATGTAGTAGTTGCTCAATAAACATCTGATGAATGGTCACGCCTCCGGGGGGCCTAGAACACTCAGGAGGCGGCTCTTTTCCTTCTTCCTAAATCACCTGCCTGCACTTCACCCAACGCGGTGCCGCAGCCCTCACCTCGGTCCTCGCCGCCACCAGGCCGGGCCAGGATCTCAGCTCCCGCCGGGAAGGTAGGTGCCGGCGGCCGAAGGGCACGACTCACGCCCACACCCCTCTCCCTCCAGCGATGCCCCTCTCCCTCCGACCTCCCCCCACCCCCGCCCCAAAGCTAGCGGAGAATCTTGGCCGCGGCCCCCTCCCCCGCCTTATAAAAAAGAAATTGACTTTTGTTTGGAGTTGGTGAAAAGTGGGGCTCGGGGCCCAGTCAATGGGGCGCCCCGCGGCGCGGGCTGAGTGGAGCGAGCACGAACCGCTCAGCGGCGGCCCAATTAATCCGCCCTTTGTGGGCCCGCGCGGCCGCCCCCGCCGCCGCCGCACCAGCGCCCCATTGTTCGGCCTCGCCGGGCCGCGGGATTTACCATTTTCAAACAGCCGGTTTTGTCCCGGGCAGTTCGAGCGGAAGTTTCTCACTGACAATTTGCCCCAAATAGATAGATTTGTCAGAAGCGACCTTCGGGAAGGAAGCAAAAAGCCACTGGCCTGAGGTTGGGCCGGAGGTGGAGACTGGACGTCCCACCCGGGGCACCGTCGGCGCCCGCAGCCGGGGGCTCCCCGAAGCCCCGCGGGGGCCCCTGGTCCCCAGCATACGCTGAGCTAGACCTTCATTTACCCATCTGCAAAATGGGACAGCTGGGTGCTTGCCAGCCGTGACGCCGGAGCTTCGGGTCAATTAGGCTGGACGACGTTCATGTCCCCTCCCTCCCCGCACCTCCTTTTAAAAACTGTCACCAGCCCTAACCGGTCTGGCTCAGTGGATGGAGCGTCGGCCTGCGGACTGAAGGGTCCCAGGTTCGATCCTGGTCAAGGGCATGTACCTTGGTTGCGGGCACATACATCCCCAGTGGGGAGTGTGCAGGAGGCAGCGGATCGATGTTTCTCTCTCTGTTTCTCTCTCATCGATGTTTCTAACTCTCTATCCCTCTCCCTTCCTCTCTGTAGAAAATCAGTAAAATATATATTTTAAAAACTGTCACCAAAAAACCTGGCGAGGCCTCAGCGATGCGGTGACACAGGCTTGAAGGTGGGTCAGGGCAGCAAGGTCCAGAGAGTGCACACGCCGCTTCCCTTCTGCCCTCCCGCTCCCCCTTAACAAAGACGTCAGCCGTGCACATCACAGGTGGTGCCTTTGCGAGGCCAGCTTTTGTGCCCTCCGAAGCCCAGCTATAACCCGCTTGTCCTGAATGGCCCCGGGTCTGGAACTCTCAACTTAGGAGTCGGCCTGTTAGATTCTTTTCCCCACCCACCAGAGCCGCTCTTCTCCCCAATGACCTCACTTAATAAGCAAAAATCTAAAGCGGGCGAGGGGGGGACCAACACGCTGTGGGTGAAAAGAATAGTTGCTGATTTCTTCACACTTAATGGCAAGTATGAGTCTTTTAAAATACAGTCTCCTACCAAACGGAACTGTGAATTTTAAGCAGAACTGAATTGTATTAATCAGTTGATGGGTTTGTTCATTTTCTCTCCCTGGAATTGAAATACAAAGGTTGGGACTCCACAGTATCTATTTCTACTGCACTCAGGCAACCGCTTTCTTGCCTCTAGAAAATTCCCTGCTAGTTGCACATGAGAGAAAAATTGAAACAAGAAAAAAATCTGTTTTTGTTTATCCACCAGGTGAATACACACTTCAGCATCACACAGAGGAAACCCTAGGTGGTCTTTAACAAGATTTCAGTGGCTCAGAGCTACAATTTAGAGGAAATAACAATGCATACACAATGTCAATCGTATTCAAACAAACATCCCAGACAACAGAATAAGAGTTATTAACTATGATGCTTTGGGCTTCTAATTTCCCATGCCTGTCTGCAGCCAACCAGCTGCAGGATTTTGCCTCCTTGACGAGTATCATTTTAAACATTGCATTTAACAGCCATATCCTTCCGAATAGTCCCTCTGTCTGAAACAGAAATGAGTGGTTTAGTAATAGTGATGAAGCCAGTAGCAAGAATGTCTTTCATGCCAAAGGGACTCTAACCCTCTGCTAAAAATCAACTCCTTCAAACGAGTCAACATCTCTCTGATGCTGTATGCCCCGCAGTACATGTCTAAATACATGCAGTTATTTAGACCCACTCACTCTTGCGCAGTGTTTTACAAATTGATTAATTTGTGAACTATACTAAAGTGTACCACTCCTGGAGTTGGATACTATTAAAGAAATCAAAAAGAAGGTAAGGTTATTTTGCATCATTCCTTCCTCACTTCCAGACAAATATTAAGTTTTAAAAATTACTTTGGTGATCAGGACACTAAAATGAATGCATTCCTTGTACACTCCAAACATGCAATTCTAATCATTATTCAGCTAATGCAACCGAAAACACACATATTTAGGGATCTAACTATGAATACTTGGGTAATTATACATTGTTTTAGCTAAGCATACATGCATGGACTAAAGTTGAATTACCTCCACTGTTTTCATTGTTGCTATTTAGCATTTATTAAGCACTCTCTTTGCACTAAAAGAGAGTGGAAACATATCAAAGAATCTCAACCTTCAAAAAAAGGCATCTAAATATTTATATGTGATCTATAGAGAGATACATATGTGTTGTGTGTGGTGCATGTGGGTATTTCAAATATTTCATTATTCAATGTCCTAATCTCATGGAAACATTAGATTCCAAATCACTGTTTCATCTACTTCAAAATCATGTCAATTACACCTGAAATGTTTGAGACTGGGAGAAGTCTGCAACCTAACCCCTGAGCTCTGAACTGCTATACCTGAAGGCCAAACCCTCCCAGCAGGCAATCATCTTATGCCCTGAAGCATGAGATCTGATTACCCCTATCATCATCTTAGCTTGCATAGATACAGATGTTATTAACGGCTGTAGTTTATCCAACCCTTTTTGGAAACGCAGCTGCAGCATTTGACTTGGGGACCTCCTGTGAATCCCACTGGTTGACTCGTCTTGCACAAAGCACGTGGGGTTGGGGGGAGGGATAAGAGAGGGGGAGGTTTGTTTTGTTTTGGAGGTTTGTGTTTTTTTTTTTTATCAGACTTCTCTAAACAGCCACTCAGCATCTTTGTTAAGTGATGTGAATTCTGAAATTGCTTACTAGAATAGGATAACAGAGTACTGTGTGAACTAGATCATTTGGAAACAAAGCATACTAGAATCTATGATGTTTTCACCGCATTGACAGAGATCAACTATGTGGTCCCGATATACTTATTCATGGAATAAAGAATCCTATCTTAGTCTCAAATATGTTAGCCACATTAACACCAGGCTAATCTGTATTATATAACAGTGGATTCTACTAGTGTTGACATAGTAATCTGGGTAGAGCAGGTCCTAAACCTGCTTGGGGGGGGGGGGGGATAGAGAGGTGTTTTAAAATGGAAAGGCCCAGATTGGCAATCCACAAGGATCAAATTCGGTGATTAATCAAATTTTTCTCAGCATTTACTATTAGTGTTTCTAAGTAGTTCTTTTTGTTGCTCACATGATCCCCTCTACAAAACAGAAAGAGACCTCACAGGTTTTCCATCCATTGGCACAGAAATGTTTTAATACTGGCAGAGAGGGGAATTTGAAGAAAAACCTGTGAAGTGGAAGAATCTGAAGTTTCGGAAATACTGAACTCTTATTTCAAGATGCACAAAACGCTTTTCTTAATTCTGATTACTTCACTCCTAAGATGGTGAAATTGCCTTAATTGGAGCTTCTAGAAGCCCTTATGTATGGGAAGTAGGAGATAGCTCAATGCAGTGCAGTTAGTATTTCAAAGAGCATTTGACACAGCATCAAGAGACCCAGGTTCTGGGGATGGCCCTTTCTCCAGATGAGTGACCTAGGACAAGCTTTGTCTCTACAGGTCTCCATCCCCTTATCTGTAAAATGATGGAATTGGATGAATATTGATCTATAAGGTTTCTTTTCACTTGTGTGCTCTGTGATTCTGAGCCAAATCAGACTGTGTAATTCATAGGAAATTGGAAGGTCGGAGAAGGCTTGGTGGCCTCTTTTCCTGGATGTAGTCTGTTTTCTTGTTTCTATAGTCATCCTTTTGTTTTAGCCAAAAATGACCTGCACAGCTTCCCAAGGTTTAGTGGTCTAAAGGACCTATTCCCAGTCCTCCCCCTCCACCCCTTAAACCCCCCTCATTGCTGAGGCACAGAAAAGGCAAGACCCCACACACACACACACACTTCAAGCCTCAGCTTTTGAGTAGCGGCAGGCATCAGGCGCAATACTCATACATTCTACGTTTATAAAGCCCCGCTGCGTGCCAGAGAGTTAGGGGCTGGCGATCCAAAGGTGAACCAGTCTCTGTCTCAAGGAGCTCCCCGGCTAGTTTGATAGCTGGGTACCCCTCCTGTCTCCTTTTCACTCTTGCCATTAGGAAATAAGAAACAGGCAGCTTTGTCTCTGTTGACCTATCTTCCTGGGAGAAGAAAAGAAGACTATGTTTTTTCCTTGCGCCTGGTAATATTCTGATTGTTTTCATTTTAAATGCATCTCAGGCCCTGGCCGGCGTGGCTCAGTTGGTTGGAGCATGGTCCTGTACGTGGAAACGTTTTAGGTTCGATTCCTGGACAGGGGACATGGCTAGGCTGCCTTTCTGTCTCCAATTGGGGTGTTTACAAGAGAAGCAGTCAATCAATGTTTCTCTCTCACGTCCATCTCTCTCTCTCTCTCTCTCTCTCTCTCTCTCTCTCTCTCTCATCAATGAACATGTCCTCAGGCAAGGATTGAAAAATAACAATAAAGTAAATGAATAAATACATCTCAGGTGAGTCATCCCCTAGAGAGGGAGCCCAGGTCTTAAATGAAAGCAATTTGACTTGAGGGCCATAGTGAATTCTTTCTGGAACAAGGCAGGATATCAGTAAACAACATATTTAATGTAAGAAATAAAGTAACAGATGGGAGAAGATGTTTCTGTTTGATTATTCTTGGGGCAAGAAGTATATCAAAGTGCAGAGACCCTCTAGAACAGCGGTTCTCAACCTGTGGGTCACGACCCCTTTGGTGGTCGAACGACCCTTTCACAGGGGTCGCCTAAGACCATCCTGCATATCAGATATTTACATTATGATTTATAACAGTAGCCACATTACAGTTATGAAGTGGCAACGAAAATAATTTTATGGTTGGGTCACAACATGAGGAACTGTATTTAAAGGGCCAGAAGGCTGAGAACCACTGCTCTAGAAGGTGCTAATGGCAGCCTGCTTGTAGACCTGCATTTCTTCTGCTGATGTAGCCTTGAGGGAAACATGATTTGTTATTTGTGAAGGGCGGGGGAGGGGGGGGGGGTCTGTCACACATAGCCCTGCTGTCTTCCCACTGACAACTCTTAGCCAACACAGTCCGGGGGAGTGTCAAGGAAAACTATGCTACTCATAGGGTTCTAAGACACCCGTGTCTCCTTTCTGGCTCGTTCTCAGTGTTCCTTTTCTGAGTAGAGTTAGATGGGAGACAAACAACTTGAAGAGAGGCCCACAGCAGAATCAGGGGCAAGCCTGCTGAGACGGTATCTTGCATTCTGCCACTTAGAAGCCCTCACTGAGCACCTGCTGACCCACCTTCTCTCTCACTCACCACCCACTGGGGGAAGCAACAACCAACCATCGGTTAAGTTATGACTTGGAAGCGAGAGAAAACCAACTTTCTTCCTCATGTAAGTAAGCAAATAGGTGAAAAGTCCCATGTCAGTGTCTTGTGGAGAGTGAGCATCAAACCTCAGCCAAGCTCAACTGGTAAGTTTTCACCGCCATTTCCTGGGTCTGAATGTTCCTCAACTCTGCTCATCGATGGAGTGAAGGTCATTTTAAAGAAATGCGTCTCCAGAGGTAGAATGGCCTCTGAAGGCGGGTTGATCACTGGTTGGGGTAGGGGTCTCTGTATCGCACCAATTTCATCAGCTCTGCTTGCTAATAAGAAAGCTTTTTCTTTCTTCTTTGCTGTTTTAATTTAGAAGAATGAGGGGACAGTTAATGGAGAAAGATGACAACATTTTTAGAGAAGCTTGTGAACAGAGAGCTAGGGATCAGACTCAAACAATGCACTGTGCCTTTATACAGTCTTAGTTAACAGGACTCTACTTCCCTTTTAAAATGGGTGGGAAGTGCCCTAACCGGTTCGGCTCAGTGGATAGAGTGGGTTTGAGTCAGGTCAAGGGCAAGTACCTCGGTTGCAAGTCAGGCTCTGTGAAGGAGGCACTCAATCAATGTGTTTTTCTCACATCGATATTTCTCTCTGTCTTTCCCTCTCTCTTCCACTTTCTCTAAAAATTCTCAGGTGAGGATTGGAAAAATAATAACAACAATAAAAATAAAATAGATGGGAAGTGGCATTAGCAGAAGAGTAAACTATTATACAACACAGTTTTCATCAGCAGTAAATTTTCCTAACACAAGGCCAGCTTTCCAGGGCATTCCCTGACAGCCTACCCCACTCCACACTGGTTTAGGGTCCCTTGTATATTTTTCCAGAGAGTCCTGTGTTTTAATCCACTCCACAGCACATATCACCTTTAATATATCTGCTCCCTCTATGACCTCCTTGAGAAGGGGGTCATGTCATTAATGTCTGGCACATGGGGATGCTCAGTATTTGATGAATGGTGTGGATTGGTTGATGGACATAGAGACCCTTAGATTCCATGGTTCTTCTCCTATTCTTATTTCTTACCTTCTGGACCAAAATGTAAACATCCTCGAATAAAAGATGCCACCCCTGTGTTTTTGGCTTTGGTTTGTTAGAGAGTTCCATACTCATAAGAGGCTGAAGAGGAAGTTAGAGGCTACATTTGGATCTGGTTAGAAGTCCACTAGCTTCCCAAGCAAACACTATAAACCAATGATTTTCAACCTTTTTCATCTCATGGCACACATAAGCTAATTACTAAAATTCTCTATATATAGAGAGAATTATATCTAATTTTGGTCAAAATTATATCAGGCTCATGAAGGAGGCACTCGATCAATGTGTTTCTCTCACATCGATATTTCTCCCTGGCTTTCCCTCTCTCTTCCACTCTCTTTAAAAATCCTCAGGTGAGGATTGGAAAAATAATAACAATAATAAAAATAAAATAGATGGGAAGTGGCATTAGCAGAAGAGTAAACTACAATACAACACAGTTTTCAGCAGCAGTAAATTTTCCTAACACAAGGCCAATCTGACAAAAAATAGATATAATTTTGACTCATTCACACCAGATGACTTTTGTTGTGTTGGCTGTTGTCATTTTTTAATTTGACAATCTAAGAGAAAAGAGGTCAGTGCCCCTGACTAAATAGTCAGGTGTTGCATGTTTTAAAAATTCTTGCAGCACACTAGTTGAAAGTCACTGCTATAGATCTTGCCTCTGTTAAAAGGTATACCTGAGATAGGTGACATTTGCTGCTTATCAATCACTTCCCTTAGTGAACGCACAGGAAAAATCTGTGAAAGTTAAGATTGAACAGGGCATAGTCGTCTTACATATTATAATGATCTGGCACCCAGAGGGGTCTAGTCACTTGCCCAAAGTTACACAACTAGTTGGGACAGAGCCTGAACCACACCACCTTCTTCTGGCTTCCAGTAGTTTAGCCTTGCTGTGCCTCCAAAAGCTTCTTGGGGAATCTGCAGGTGACTGTCCTTCATTCATTCACCCAACATTTATGCAACACCTGCTAAGAATCAAGCAGCATGCTGGAGCCTGTGGATAGGATGATGACACGTAACAATTCCTGCCTGCAGAGGCTTTCTATTCTGACCTGCACCTAGGAAGCCCCAGGTGTCTGCACCTTACATCCGACTTCCCTGCAGCCGCTTTGTGAGCCATCACTCGGGCTCCAGCTCCTCTGGGGCCTGGTGGACTCCAGCCCCAGCCCCTCCCACCTACCCTGGATCTTGTCGCTACTCTTGCCACGAACCAATCATGCCAGAAAGTCATCGTGATGATTTCAGAACTGCATTGTGATTTATGCAAAGCAAGAGGATAATTACAGGCGGGAGGGCAGACGCAGTAGAACAGGCTGTTGGTGTGTGCCTTTTGCCAGGGCTGGATGGTGTGTGTGTGTGTGTGTGTGTGTGTGTGTGTGTGTGTGTTTCTATTGAGGGGACTTCTTGACATTCCTCTTGATTAGGGTCTGGTAACAGGAGAAGGAGGGAACATTGCCATTTCGATTGGGAGACAATCAGGCGAGACTCATGAGTATTTCCCAAAAGTTTTGATGCCTACAAACACACCAGCAGAGTGAAAGTGTTGGGGAGTTTGGGCCCTGGAGAGCCGGTCCTCCTACCTGCAAATCCTGCAGGCACTGAGACGCGTCTAGGTCTCCTCACCACAGAAGTCTCAACTTTCCCCGGGAGACCCGCCCAGGTCTACTCTTTGACACCAGCCTTCGGCTTCAGATAAATTACTTGGACTTTTGAAGCTTTTTGTACTTATCTCCCCCCCCCTTCCCCACCCCCGCGTCCACATGAGGCTGGTGGTGGCAGCAAGTGGATTCCTGGCGGGACACCAGAACCCCAGGCTGCAAGCCCCAGCCTGGCACAGCAGTAGCTGGGTCTTTACAACCTCGCCGGGAAATAACTTCCCGTTCTGAGCACGGAGTTCGAGTTTGCACTAAGTCGCTGGCGGGACTCGCTGCTCAAGCGTCCCCCCAACTTGGCTGTCAAAAAATGTTGATGTCTTGTCCCGCCGCCTAAAACAAAAACAGAAACAAAAAGCCCTCAGGTTTGTGGTTTTGCCCCACGGTTTCCTAATCTTACCCCACCTTGAAAAACCGAGGGTGGGTAAGTTAGGAGATAGTCGTCCCCTTCCCGGTCTTTCCGGAGGTCCCCAGACCCCAGCCCCGGTTGCTGCGCGACCCTAGAGAGGGCAGCGGGCTCTGAGGTGTGCGGTGCACCGGCCGCGCTCCAGGCCCAGCCCGGCCGCTGCAGAAGTTGCTGTCACGCGCTGTGGCCCCGGACTGGAGGGTCCGGCTGCATCCCAGAAACCGAGGTGCTGATGCGGCCGCTTAGGGCTGGGCCCGGGGAAGGGCGGTGGGACATGCGAAAGCACTCATTGTACACTGACTGTGACCCAAAGCCCGGTTTGACTCCGAGTCTGAAGAACGTGGGGTAGGGGTTGGGCAGGGAGGATTGCAGAGTGCTGGCCTGGGTTCTTACTCCCCCCTCCCACCCTACCCCCCGCCCCCCCCCCCCCCCAGCTCCCCAACCTGCGGCGAAGGGCTGGAAAGCAGGAGGTGTGACCCCTGACCTCTGGCCGGGCCTACGCGGGGAGGAAAGGCTGGCCCTTGTTGGACAAGTTCAAGCCGCTGGGAGAGCTTAAATAAGAAGTAATCTCTTTGAGATCGGGAGTCGCCGGCCCCCTTGGCGCGCGCGCTCCCAGTAGAGCTGCGCGGGGCCCAGCAGCAGAAGCACCGGCATCGCGGGGGGCGGGGGTGGGGGCAGCGCGCGGAGGCGGGAAAGCGCTTCGGAACCCTTCGGCCTGGAGAGGAGGGCCAGCCAAGCCCGCTCGGAGGCGAGCTGCGGGAGGGAGCTGTGCCCTCTGCCGCTCCAGTGCAGGCAGTGGGCGCGCCGGCAGTTCCGCTCTGCTCGGCCTGGGACGCGCTTTGCTTTGGGAAGCGGACGGCACCTTCCTCCACCGAGGCTGGCGCCCACGCGGACCTCGCGAAGTCCGCTTTGGGAAACGCGGAGCCTCCGCAGACCCCATCGGAGACCTCCAGTCCCCACACCGCGTCCTGAGCTACAACCTTCCCTAGATAGTTGCAAATGAATGAGTACTCACCTCGGGCCAGATCCAAGTTTTACCCAACGGAAAGGGCGCGGGACCAAGAATGAACCCACTGCCATGGCTACATCCGGCACGCACACTCACACTCACACACGGTCACCTCGTTTCCTCCACGGATTTGTCTGGAACGCTGGAGAGAAGGGGGAAAAGCGTTTTTGAGAAAGCTCCATCTCCCCTCCCCTTCACTCTTGCCATGAAATACAATGATTCATTTTTGTTACCAGCGCAGCACTGTCCTCCCCACCACGCACACACAGAGCCACACTCTCATATTCACACTCACTCTCAGCTCCCAGAGCGCCTGCATTTTCTTTGGGAGCCGCTGGGAGGTTCATTAATATCATTAGCATTTAACCCCCTCCCTCTCCCCATCCCCTCCCCGCACATGGCTGACGTCAGACCCCGCCAGGAGTTGGGGGAAAAGCTAAGTGGGCCAGGGACGCCCTATTCCCCTCCCCGCGGCTGCCTGTCAGAGAGCTTCTGGAGATATTACCGGGGACCCAGTCCGCCGCGACAGGCACAAAGTCACGGGGTAATGAACTTCGGGGACCCCGTGCGGCTGCGAGCGCGGCTCTCCCCGGAAGCCAGGAGCTGGCCGCGCGTTCCTTCGGGAGACTCCCCGGCAATCTAGCGGTCCCCCTCGGCGCTTGGGTCTGCCCGAGACTGCGGTTGTTTTCCTTCTGTCCTTAGAAGACCCGCAGTCTGCAAAGGACTGTCCGCACTCTGCATGCCTAACGCAGAGGGAGAAATTGAAGACGGAGAGACGGGAATGGAGGAAGAGAGGAATTTGGCCCTTTTGGCTCCGTAGGAAGACCCTTTTCGTGTGTCTCCATTTCTGTCCTTCAATACCCCTCTCTTGTTCTCCCTTCTTCCTCTGCCTGCCCCCTCCGTCTCCCCATTTGTCTGTCCACGCGTGTGTCCATACCAGGCAACATTCCCCAAAGCTGCGGTTTTGCAAGAGCCGGGAAGAAACTTCAGGATGCTGACATTTCCACGGCGGAACGAATTCTGAGCCCCTCCAACCCCCACCCCGGGGAGCGGCGCGCGCCGACACCCACCTGTCTGGCCCGGGAGCCTCGCAGGCTGGAGGGCGGCTGGAGAGCGGCGGAGCCCGGCGGCGAGGCTGGCGCTGTCGGCCGGGACTCGAGCAGCGCCCACCAGCCGCTCCGCCCCGGGGCCGCCAGCATGAGCAAGCCGGCCGGATCAACAAGTGGGTACCTTTCGGTCGGCTGCTGGGTTCAGGCGCGCTGCCTGGGGCGGGGGAGGCGGGGAGGCCTGGGCGATGCTGCCCCGGGAACAGCGACTGGGAGCCGGGAGAGGTACCCCACTGGCGCGTGTGCTTTGGCCCAGCTTCTGGTAGACCGCGAGTCGGAGCGTTTGGTGGTGAGGGAAGAGCAATTTGTTACCTCTGACTCTCTTGGTCACTCCTTCTTTCCGGTGAGGTGGGAAGGTTGCAACCCATGCAGCCAGCCCTCCAGTCCCGCGAGTTCCCTCCACTTATCACTTATCCCCAGGTGCGGGGCGGAGGGGGCGGTGGGGGCGGGAGCTAGGCCTCAGCCCGGGGCGGCGGCACCAGAATACGCTCGCTCCAAACTCCCAGCTCCGGCAAGGCGCGCAGAAGCAACTCCGCGAAAAGCGGATTTTGAATGGAATGCTTTGCACCCCGTTTCTAGCTATTGCAAATAATCCTGCGAACTGGGAAGCAGAAACCATTTAAAAGTCACATTTTCCTTAATCCTAAATCCGCATAGGTCATAACTGGGGAATCTAAAGTATGGCGAACCGCTCTAGCAGAGAGGGGACCAAATCCCTAAGCCCAAGGACTTTTCGAGCGGGAGCTCCACAGAGGTGGAGTGTGAGGCCTGCTCCCTTCGCGCGGTTTTCTCCTTTAAACTTGCTGAGCTGGCGGCTGTCCCTCGCCAGCCAGGCCGAGGCGGATATCCAGCCGCCCCTGCACCACGGCCTAGTGCGGGGCGAGGTGGAAGTTGCAGGGCGTCTGAGTGCACCGAGCCTGCGGAGCCGAGGACGTGCAGGCCCGAGCCCCTGTTGGGCGGGCGCGGCCCCACTGCTGGGATCTCCCCGGGCGTTTCAGTTCCCGCCCTCCGGTGGCCCGGGTGCCCTATCCTGGGTCCCAGGCCGGGGGTGACGCTGCTGCCGTCCCCAGGTCCCGGAGTTCGGCCCTGGCTGCTTTCACCTACAGCGTATTTGGTGACTTGCGCTTTCCTCCGCGGGGCCCCGCTTCTCCCCTCCCTGGCTCTCCTTATCTGATCGGAGCCTGAAAGTTGGCAGAGTCCACTTCTGAGAACTGAGAGCGAAGTCCCACTTCAGTGGGATGCAACTCCTGCCCGTCCCACATGGCTTGTGTTTTCACTTTGTCTGATGGTTTTGGCCTGGGTGCTGCTGCCCTTTTAAGAATCAGAGCGAAATGAACGTGAACAAAAAGAGAAAAGGAGACACGTTTAGATCCTGCAAACTGGCCTACTCTGGCCTGGCTGTTGGACCCTCTGGGAGGGGGAGCGAGCTTGTTCTTTGTGGCCGGTGTTCCTGTGCAGGGTCCCTCTCAGGAGGTTCGGAGAGAGACCTCTCCTGTGCACTCCCAGCCTCACTGCCAAAACCCACGCCCGCGGGCCCTGCAGGCCTCCTGCTCGCTCACCCTGACAGGCGCCCTCGCCGCCTTCCCTGGAAGTAAGGAGTCTCGGACTCTTGCACCCACTTGGGGTCCAGAGCCGCCATGGTTGGGGGTGTTTGTGAAAGGTGAGGCCTCGGAGGCGAGAGAGGGAGCGGACACGAAGCCCGTTTTCTGGGGACCAGCCTGCGTGCTAAGGACTAGGACGCGGTGGTCCCCCCCCCCCCCCGCCCCGCCCCCAGGCTTTTAGAAAAAAGACAGTGTGATCATCGGGAAAACTTTGGATCTTTCCAACTGTCCGAAAGCTTGAGTTTGCCACGGAAGCCTGGAGCCCCTGCGCAGTTCCAGCCTCCACTACTGGGGTTTCTCAGATCCGCAGGCCCCAGGCCCCGGCCGCCCGCCACGCCGCTGCAGCTGGGCTCTCCCAGGGCGGAGGCTGCCCAGCCGGCACCTGCAGCCCGCGCGCCGGGTCGGCGAGGAGGCCCGCGCAGCGGGGAGGTCCCGGCCTGCCGGGCCTCGAGGTCTGGAGCCCTCGCCTTGCTCGGCCGTGCGCGGCTGGAGAGCACAGCGCTGTCCGCCGGGAGCCCCGCCTGGGTGGTAGCAAGACCCGGCCAGTCACCCCTGCAGCCCAGACTAACTTCTTTCAACAACCTGTGATGGTAATTACAGTAATCGAAGCTGCCATATATCTCTAGGCAATTGTGATGCACAAAAAGCCCCGAGGGGACCCCTGGCGAGGGGAGTGAAGAACGGTTTTCCAGCCCCAGGAAACTCCCGCTTGCTCACGTCGGAGCTCGCTCGGCTTATTCCGTGAGGAGCTTTGCAACGGGCTCAACCAGCTTGTCTCCTGACCCCAAGTCACCTTAACGTGGCTGGGCGGCGGGGTCTAAGGCGCAGGCCCGCCGGGCCCTGGAATTTTTGCATTCCTCCCTCCGGCGCCCCGCCCCAGGCGGGTAGCAGGTCTCCCATCTGCCCCAGTTCAGGCAAAGGCCCGGCCTCCCCGCAGCCGCCGTGGCCGCGGGGGGTGCTGGTCTAGGAGCCCCGCCCGCGGGAACCGAGTGCTTCCTCCCCACTTCGGGGTCCTCTGGGGATGTGGCCCTGGCCTCCTCTGGATGGGAAGCAGGGACAGGAACCCCATCCCTGCTTCTCCCGCGCGCGCGCTCATCTGGGCGTCTTCTAAAGTACCCCCGGAACAAGAGGACAGCTGGGGGACGGGACCCCGAGCGTGGACCCCAGCTGAGGCAGAGGGCTGAGTTGTGCACAAGAGGTTGGCTGCAAATGATGGAAACCAAATCTACTGCCTCCAGACTGCGGGCGGTGCAGCTGAGCGCGAGTCCCTGCTGGGTGGCCGTGAGCTTCCTTGGGCGCCGTGACAAGACGGAGGGGTGAGGGACAAGCCCCGCTGCGGTCGCCCCGCGCTCTCTCCAGCCCCTCCCCCTGCACAGCCTCTCCTCCCACCCTGCGGAGGGAGGGGGGAATGCCCAGGCGGTGGTCGCTGCGCCGCGCGCCTCCCCGCCGGCCTTTGTCACCACCCGAATTCCCATGCTACTCTTTTTGACGGGTCACTGGTGGCTCTATAGGCAGGTGCTTCGCGGGGTTGTAATTACCCCGGCCGAGCCCGGTGGTTACCGACCCCTCCCCCGAGGGCCGCCCGCGCCCTCCCTCCACTCCCCCTTCCTTCCACCCCGGCCCCCAGCCGCCACTCCGCCAAGGCCACCGCGCGGGGTGCCCGCCCGACTGGGCGCGCGGAATCCACCAGCAAGTTCCCCCTCCGACGGCTCAGAGGCGTCCCCTCGCCGCGCCCTCGCCACCACCACTCCCTGCCCCGCCATTCGCACCCCGGCCTCCCCCGACCCCCGCTGAGCGCTCCAGGGGGCAGCTGTGGAGTTTCACCCGGGCCTCAGGCCGCCGGGTCCAGACTGTAGGCCTTTGCCTGGGCAGCAAAGGAAAATTAAATGTTAAGGAGTTAGTTATTATGAACTACCATGATCACTAAAGTGTTAAGTTAACACTTTATTTAATGCTCCCCCTGTTTGTGGGAGGAAGTGTCTCAGGCTGGAGGGACTCTTCTCCATTCTTAGGGGGAAATAGCTCCCTCCCTACGGGGTTTTTGAATGTTACCCCCTCCTGTACATTCCTTCAGAGTCTGCGGACACCCCAGCCCTGAGGGGATTTCAGGGAAAGTTCTCTTCAATCTGGCGACTGTGGAAGCCCATGGCGGGGGTGTGGGGGGACCACAGTCCAGAGAAATCCGGCAGGCCCTTTAGAACATTAGCCCCGGACAGCCGGCGGGAAAACGGGGGTGGCGGGGGGTGGGGGGGGGAAGGGGGGGGCCGCAGAGGATCCAGGGATGGAAACAGGTCTTGTAGGACGAAGCTGGGGAAGGAAGGCGAGGAGGCGCTGTCCCAGGCGGACCTGCCAGGCAGCCGCACACTTGCACCAACCTCCTCGGACTCGCCTAGCCCAGTGCTCGTTACTTTGGGGAGAGATTTTTTTCCTAAAGGAAGTAATTTCTCAAAAGCGTCCCTCCGGCAAGCATTTTTAAAACATAGGTAAAGCGAAAGTTGGGCACTGACCACGACTCTTCTTATCATTAATTATCCTAGGATTAGCATTGCAATCATCCTCCTGATCACCACCACCGCCCCGAAGCTCCAGGAAAACTCGCTGGCCTCCCAGCTACCATCCCTGGTTGCAGCCGTGTTTGTGTTTCTTCTTTCCCCTTTTTGCGTTTCCAGTTTGTCTCCTCGCGCGCTCGCCAACAACTTTGTCTGTTCAATGCAGGAGCCGGGGAGGGAGGCGGCCAAACTTTGCGCGGAGCCGAGAGGCAGTGGCGGCCGCGCTGCCGCCTAGGCCCGCGGTCATCTTTCATTCCCATACGGGCCTGGGCGCTTAGAGGAGGCCCCAATACATGTAGCGGTGCATGAATAATGCTCATTGTAGGAAACTGACACTTGCTCAAGGAAAAAAAGTTTGACTATAAAATCACTTCATTATTTGCTTTTACCGCAGCCTCGGTGCTAATCCCCTCAGAGGTCAGATTGCTTAGCATCTCTCTCTCCCTCTCCCCTTCCCCCCCTCTCCTCCGCCCTCCTCTCCTTCTCGCCCCTGGCCCCCTTCCCTGTCTTTCCTGCGATTTCAGGCCGCATTTTAGATATCCCCTGTAAAGTGTGCGGCGACCGCAGCTCGGGGAAACACTACGGGGTCTACGCCTGCGACGGCTGCTCGGGGTTTTTCAAACGCAGTATCCGAAGGAATAGGACGTACGTCTGCAAATCTGGAAACCAGGTACCTTAGCCGGGTTGCATGCTCAGCTCCCCTCTGCCGCCTGCCCCTCCTTTGTTTGTGCCCGAGGACGACTCTGCTCAGCAGAGACCAGACCTTGACTTCTCCGGTTCTCTCTCTTTGCAGACCCAACTCTTTGAGGCCCTTTTCCTTGGGCAAGGCAGGGCAGAAGGGGTGGAGGGGGGGGGGGGGACGCTGTGGAGGGTAAGGGAAGACCCGTGAGTTTGCAGTAGGAAGTCTGAAATCCCAGCGTCCCTCCTCCCCACCCCCAAACACTTTAATCCTCTAACGTTTTGACATTGGGTAAGGCCCTCTCCTAGCGGCGATAAAGCCAGCCCAGGGGACCTAAGGGACTTAAAAATCTAAACCTCAAATGTAACCTGGAGAAAGGGCTAGGTTGTGCTGTCTGTCCGCCACACCCACCCCTAGCAGCGCAGTGTCTCCACCACTGCCTGGGATGGCAGAAGTTAAGGGCACAGGGCATCCTACTCAAGGCTCAGACTCAAAGCGAGTGCTAGCCACTGCAACGGAGAGGATGTGTTCTGTGAAAGGCTGTGCCCTTCAACTTTTCTGAGTCTGGTGGAGCCTTGTCAGAAAAGGGCTGAGTGAGCAGGAAGAGAAGGCTCCCAAGGAAGGGGGACCTTCTCCCAGGTTCCCGTATCTCCTCCTTCTCTGCTTAGAAGATGTGCCTGGTTGGTTGCGTTTTGGTCTTGGGCAGGCTGAACTGTCTCAAAGAAACAGGGGAGTCAGGGCATGGACTGAGTGTGAGCCAAAGCTGCCAGAAAGAGCGACTAGAACCCCCTGCCCCGTTTTCCAGCCCAATAACAGGCTTATTTCAACCTAAGGGATCGGCCTTTGGGTCCCACTCTTTGCCCTCTCAGCCAGACACACAGGCGCTCCAGCACAGAGCCACCACCCTGACTCCCAAGAAGACCCTGGAGAGTGTATTAGTCAGAAGTCATCCCTTGGTAATCAAACTGGTAAACCATTTTCACTAATTAATATCTATATATAAATATGACACACATATATACTCCACATATATTGTTTGGTGCTAGTCGATTAATCTTTTTCTGAAGCCATGTCTGCTTATGTCAGTTTCTGATAGATTTGGATTATCAACAAAAACAAGAAGACATCTGTATTTGGATAAGTTATTTGGAACTCTCCTGCCCTGTTCTTGTTTTATTGGGTTCACAGCTTTGTATCAGTTTCTGCTTTACCATATGGACACATCACATTATACACACCCAGCACTGTAGCCCAATCGCTCCACAGGAATGTGGGATTACTGTGGGTTGTCAGATTCGAGCAAGTTTCTACTTAAATTGTCTTTTACTTTTATACAACGCACAGAATTGGGGAATCAAAACCTCAGATGTTAATGGCTTGATATTTTCAAAGGGGTTGGCTGTCAACATGCTGATGTCAGTCCAAGTATTTGTAAAGGAGCGATAATAGACTCATCAGGCTTGGTGGTTGTCTCCTTGCAGAGAGAATAAATGCACCGAGCAGAGGCACTCATCCTTCTCCCCGGGCTCCAGATATTTATATACATATGATCTGATTTGAAGACACTCTTAAAAACTAATGAAGGCTTCCATTTTGCATTAACATGTTAACAGAATACATTTGGGGAATAACATTTGATGATAGGCATATGATTGCACTTAATAATAACTTCTTTAAGCCTTTTTACATTAAGCTATTACACTGGCCAGCAAAGATGCCCTGAAGAATTCACTTAGGAACCAAAAAAAATTTTCCTTTCTCTCTTTTATTCTAAGATTAGGTAAATAATATTCCAACTTATTATTAACAGCAATGAGGACCTTTAGAAATTGTTACAACCCCCAGCCCTATATTTATTTAAATAATTCAACATTTTTAAACCAGAGGGGTGTGATCTTATAAAACTGTGTTTTCTAATGTGTAATTATTCCCAAGGGATATTTTAGAAAATGTACTTACTCTAACTTCAACATATATAACATTTTGGTATTATGAAGCAAAATAAAAATACATTTACTTTATTCTCTTTCTTCTCATTGAAAATCTAACAGTAACAACTCATATAAACACCAGAGAGCACCAAACTTATATATTGTCTGTGTATAATATATATATGACTCTTTATATAGCTTTGTATGTGTTTCCTCAGTAATAACACCAAATACTGAATGAATTCTATAAGAAAATTTCTCTGTAAATTTCTTCTTTTAATGGCCAACATTTCCCCATAAAAATGCATTAGATAAAATATTTATTTTTTTCAAGTGTCCTTGATAAATATTTCTAAGTCAGCAATTACCTCTTTTTCTCAGTTATCACACTAATATTCTCAACCCATATTATCATTTTGTCAGACAGTTCATTACATTATCTTCCTGGCTATATTTACACGGAGAGCATTTTTAGATTTTGCTCAGGCCTTGAGCAAATCAGATTTTGCCCTTCTCACCCTTTCTTCTGGGGGCCCTGCCCTCCTAACCACTCTGGCTTCTGCCTCAACACTTGAGAATGACTATGTGTCCACGAATCTGAGTTGAGAGGAGGCTTTAAGATAACTCTCACCATGCCGCTTATAAGGATGGCTTTCAGTACAAAGGCAAGAGTGAGAAAACAGGAGAGTAGAGAATAAATGAGAGATATTTATCTGACAAATAAATGGGCTCACCCAGAAAGTGAGAGAGGAAGACTAAGACCCTAAGCGGAAAGATAGCTAGCGGGAGGGGGCCATAGCAGGGATCCTTCCAGGCCAGCCCACTCCCAAAGGGGCGCCCAGGCCTCCTCCTATGGGGCCAGGTTGCTGTCTTCGGTCCTGAAAAAGCCTCACCCCAGTTTCTCCACTCACGGAAGTCCCCCCGCCCCCCAGCTTCTCCTCCCAGCACAGCAGAGTCTGGCACACCAGGCGCTGTGACCCTTCACCTGCTTGGAGAAGGATTTTCCAACTTGAGCGCGCTTTCATAGAGTCATGAATTGGTCCTCTTGAAGTATCCCCGGGAACCCCAGCCCTTTCTCTACCTGGCCCTGCTGGTGCCCGAGAACCTCACTGCTTCTTGGACCCAGGTGTAGGTGGCAGGTTTTGTGTCACCATCTGAAGGCCCACGGGCCTCTGACTGCCTGCGCTCTGTTCCAGGGAGGCTGCCCCGTGGACAAGACGCACAGAAACCAGTGCAGGGCATGTCGGCTCAAGAAGTGTTTGGAAGTCAACATGAACAAAGATGGTAATCAGTACATCTTTTTGCTCTAACAATGTTGATTGATAAGTAAATGATATGTACAGAAAATACATGGCACTCCTAGGCATGTCAACCATCTCCCCAGCACTTCTTTCTAGAGCAGTGGTTCTCAACCTTCCTAATGCCGAGACCCTTTAATACAGTTCCTCATGTTGTGGTGACCCCCAACCGTAAAATTATTTTTGTTGCTACTTCATAACTGTAATGTTGCTACTGTTATGAATCGTAGTGTAAATATCTGATATGCAGGATGTATTTTCATTGTTACAAATTGAACATAATTAAAGCATAGTGATTAATCACAAGAACAATATGTAATTATATATGTGTTTTCCGATGGTCTTAGGTGACCCCTGTGAAAGGGTTGTTCGACCCCCAAAGGGGTCGCGACCCACAGGTTGAGAACCACTGTTCTAGATGCTGGGAATTGGCCTCAGGCTTTCAGTCATATCCTTCCCGATCTCTTAGCATGAGCCCCACCCCGACCCCCTTGAACTTCCTAGAGCAAGGCCCATGCCCACATTGGAAACCTGTGCTCCACAGTCACCCCCAAGAAGGCAGCATTCCTGGGAACCCCGCTCTGCTGAGGATACGCGGTATTTTCTGCCTCCCTTCTTAATTACTCAGTTCACCCTCCTTGCAGCCCTTTTGTGGCCACTCCCAAACCTGTTAGCCTCCTGCAGGATCTCACAGTCTGGATGGATAGTCTTTGGGGAAGGAGGAGATCAGGAACTAGGAGACCGGTGTGTGGGAAGAGGGAGGACAGAGACAGGAGAACAGGGAATTTTGAGTCCCTATTTGCAAATTCAACAGGATTCCAAATTCGGCACCGCCAGTGTGGTGATCTGGGCTTCTCCAGCGCTTTCCCTTGGTTTAACAGAAAGGGGCTGGAGAGGGTTGGGTGAGGACTGTGGGTGTCTCGGACACCAATTCCCAGAAGGCTCTTAAACATGCACAGCAAGAACTAGGATTCTGGATGCCAGGTGGTGGCCTGGCAAGGGTGCCCCAGGCCGGGGCAAAGCAGGGTGGGGTGGTGGGGTAGTCATGGCCTGGAGGGAGGAGTGGGGCCTCAGCACCGGGTGTGGAGTGGGCTTTGCGTTGGCGGCCCAGGTGGCAGCCACAGCAGCTCATTGGGGAGAGCGCTTTCCTCCCCCCCTTCCCGCCGTCGCCCTGGGCGAAGCAGGAGAGTGCGTCCAACCTGATGAACTTGTGTATTGACAAGTTGTCAAGTTAGGCGAAAGGAAGATTGCCCTGCATTAATTTGTTTGTTTAAGCTGTTGGTGGTAATTGTCACATCTCCCTGCCTTCCTCCAGCACACTCCGAGGTGGGCTCTCCCTGTCCCATCCCCCAGGGTCCCTGGGCTCAGGGCCTTGCCTCTGTGGCCCTCTCTGACTTTTCTGTGTGGGCGGGGGTGGGGAGGTGGCGGTGGGGAAGCCATCCTAGGGCCAAGCGGGAAAGTCTGTGCAGAGACTAGTTGCAGGGAAGGGGGGACGGGGGTGCCTAGCTATCCCCTCCCAGGGGGTTCTCAGCGACAGAGAAAGCCTAGTCTTGCTGGAGGCATGTCATTAACCTGATACTTTGGGCCCGGCTCCTCTAACGCAAACAGAGTGGCTGACAGCCCACCCCAGAGCGCCCTCCGCCCCCACGTTCCGGTGACCTTGCCTGCCCTGCCGTGGCGCGTGGCCCTGCAGCGCAGCAGTGGCCGTGTGTCTCCCAGACTCTGACCCGGCGCCCGTGTCCGTCTGTCTCTGCAGCCGTGCAGCACGAGCGGGGCCCTCGGACGTCCACCATCCGCAAGCAGGTGGCCCTCTACTTCCGCGGACACAAGGAGGAGAACGGGGCGGCCGCGCACTTCCCCTCGGCGGCGCTGCCCGCCCCGGCCTTCTTCACCACCGTCACGCAGCTGGAGCCGCACGGCCTGGAGCTGGCCACGGTGTCCGCCACGCCCGAGCGGCAGACCCTCGTGAGCCTGGCTCAGCCCACGCCCAAGGTCAGGGGCCTTGCTGGGAGTCCCGGGAAGCGTGGAGGGAGGAGACAGGGGCACCTCTTCCTTCTGCACTGGATTGGGGACGGGCCAAAGATGGGGCGACCTCGCAGGATACTGGCAGAGCCCTGCAGGGGGCTCTGGGCCTTTTTGCTCTTCTCCGTGGAGCCACGGTTGCTCACACTTGAGTGTGCAGTTCAGTCACTCTCTGAGTTGCTACGGATGTGGACTCCCGGCACCTCCGCGCCCCCCCCCCCGCCCCCCCCCCCGCCCAGGCCCTTTCAGCCCGTTTGATGTGGGGCGGGGGAGGGAGGCTGCACCTTTGGAAACGGCCCTGGTGCGGAGCCCCCAGTCTGAGCAGAGCAGGCTGTCTAGGGAGTCCCCTGCAGGTCAGAAGAGTGGACATTTGTTTTGAGAAGGAGGAGTAGAGTCCTTGAGTTGCAAATATTAGGGGTCTATTGTCTTGGGCAAAGCGGTGGGTCTCTAACCTAAGAGAGGAATGTGGAACTCACCCGGTTGGACAGCTTGGGGAACCTGACATTTGCCAGTCTCCTCTCACTCTCTTCTGAGCCTCATGGATGGATTTACACCAGGCCCTCTACTGGCAGGGACACAGCCAGAACCACCTCAAAAGGCTGCCACCTAGGGACTACCCTTCAGGAGTCCAGCTGGTACCTACCCACAGCTCCCACTCCAGGCCAAGAAGGGATCTGGGTTTCCCCAGAGGAGGGCCAGCTGCAGCCGCACACGGCAGGGAAGCAGACACCTGGGCACACACGCACGCACAATATTTAATATTGCTTCCTTAGCCTTGATGTGTATAATAGGCTTGGGAAAGTAGTGTTATGAATATGTTGTCAGTTATGAATGGGAATGCTCTGTGAATGATTAAGATGTCTAATTGAAATATTTCCATAATATACTAATCCTTTCTAAAAATACTCACATGCATATTTGTGTTTGGGATGCCTATTAATTTGTACTTTTTTCACATCTATTTTTATGTACACAAATGTGAGCAGCTATCTAAATTGGGAGACAGGCCTGGCACTTGGCTCAGCCCAAGGAAAATTTGCTGTAGGGGATAAAAAGCCAGATGCCCCTCTGGAAGGAACAGGCCCACAGAGTGGAAATGGGTCTCTCCCAACGATTTCCCGAACTCTGTAGATAGGATGTTTGGTTTTTATGCCCGTATGGCAACTGCCCATTTAAGCAGAACATCCAAGTTCCTATCTCCTTCTCGGTTCTAATTAGAAAACTAAAAAGTTGGGCTCTCCTTGCAAAGCTGTGGTTTCCTCACTCCCTGGTCTCTCTGTTTCTCCCCACCCAGTACCCCCATGAGGTGAATGGGGCCCCCATGTATCTCTATGAAGTGGCCACAGAGTCAGTGTGTGAATCCGCTGCCAGGCTTCTCTTTATGAGCATCAAGTGGGCGAAGAGCGTACCAGCTTTCTCCACCCTGTCTTTGCAAGACCAGGTATGACCAAGAGGGCCAGAGGTCTTGAGGGAAGGGAGCTGGGAAGAAGCAACAGGAGTCAGCCTTATGGAACTGTAGGTTACCTGGATAAATTGCCAAGGTCAGGCATCAGTTATATATATATAAATTGATTTCAGAGAGGAAGGGAGAGAGAGAGATAGAAACATCAATGATAAGAGAGAATCATTGATTGGCTGCCTTCTGCACGCCCCCTACTTGAGGAGATTAAGCCCGCAACCTGGGCATGAGCCCTTGGCCAGAATCGAACCTGGGACCCTTTAGTCCGCAGGCTCTATCCACTGAGCCAAACCGGCTAGGGCAAGGCATCAGTTCTTAAGAGCAACAAGGAATCTATCTTTACTAGCTTCTTCCTATGGGTTCAGAATATCTAGCGACGGACCTTACTAAGAAATGTAATTATGTTGTTTTGGGAACTTCGGATCTGGTTTACGAAAAACAAGCAAACAAGGGCATTATTTTATTTTACTTTTTTATTTTAATTGAAACTTCAAATTTAATCACAAATTCTTAAAGACTTTTAAAAAAATTGTTAAAAACAGTGCTTTCTTAGAACACTGGAACTGAGAGAAATAGAAGAGTATCCTCCTCTTAAGATTTTTGGAGCTAGTCTCACTATTCTATATGCAGAGCTTTATGTTTTTCATCGTGATAGAGTTGGGGCCACTAATTTATCAGCATATAAGATTAAAGGGTGTGTTGCAGGCTAAGTTCTCTCTAGATTCTTTAAGTCTTTTAGAGATTTTGTAAACAAATGGGCATTGTGCATAGTTCTGTGGTTGTAAATGATATTCCGAGGCAATAAAAGTTTGTGCTGCTAAAAACTGTGTTGTACCAAAACCCAGAAATGTTGTTGTTAGGAACATCAGAAATGGCCTCTGCCAGGATTTTTCTAAACTTAAGGGAAAGGAAGAGAATGAAGTGTTCACAACCTTGACTGTTACCAGTGCATTCTTGGGAATTAATGACAAATTTCCCAAAAGGCTAATAAGTAGTTCTAAAAGCAAAGGGTTTATGTCTTTAATTCATCTTATACCTAATTAAAGAATAATAGGGCCCCTTCATATAAAGTACATTTCCTACAGAAAGACCTGGCAATGTGCTAAAAACATCTAATCTTCTAGCATGGAGTGTTCTTTTTTTCATGGCCTGGACTTTCAGACATGGCCAGAATTAGATACTGTTTACCTTGCATTTTTTAAATATTCTTTTTTGTACTTGATGTAATAAAAATAAAGCATTTTGAAAATTCAATCTTTTGATTTTGGTTACAAGCCTTCACAATTTAGCTCTTAGCTTCTGAAAGGAAATCCTTCCGTATAAATCATCCAGAATAGGTTGAATTTTTATAGATTTTTCAAAAAACAGATTTTTCAAGATGGTTAAGTTCTATCTTTGACCAGGTTAACTGGTTGGCTCTGATCATTTGCCGTGTGTGTGTGTGTGTGTGTGTGTGTGTGTGAATTGGCTATTTTTTTTCTCAAAACAAGTATTTGTAGACTCTGTAATTCAAACAAAATTTATTTACGGTCTGCTACTCAACCCTTCGATGGAAACCCTTTCAACAACTAGCAAACTGCAGTGAAGTGGAATCCAGTATATTCATTTGGAAAAGGAGCCAGATTTTCATTTTAAATATTCAGAAGCACATTTTATTAGAATGAAAATGACAAGCACCTTGATGCTGTCCACTTATGAGTCTCAGAAAAATCAGTCAGTGAGATGAGGTAAACTCAGTAAAGCCCGATTAACATAATTACACCCTGATTTCCCTGCATGCCTCTTGGGAATTAGTGAGATCTCTCTCCCTCTCTCTGCCCAGCCCCCTATACCCACCAGGACGATGGGGGCCCAGATCTGCAAGCTTACTCTGGAATCTTCAACCCTGATAATATCAGCATTTTATAGGCGGGGTATCCACCTGCTGAGCGGCTGGTGGCATTTCATTGAGACTGTGTCTCTGGGAGAAGTTTCTAGGTGGTCAGAAACACATAGATGGGAGGACCAGAAGGGTAAACCCTTTCCCAAGGGAAGCAAATTTTGGGAGCTTAGAATGGCTGACTCTCCAATGCCTGTGCTTATCTGTAGGCACCTTTTGAAAAAGGAAAACAAGGGAAAGATAAAATATTCAGAGGAAAAATTACCAAGACAAGCATTTAAAACACTTTTTAAAATAATGGAAATTTACATATTGAAATTGTTTATAAATTTATAAATTACACACTATATTATATTATACATCTATTGTATGACAGCTGATGCTTTTGGAAGATGCTTGGAGAGAACTGTTTGTTCTAGGAATAGCACAATGGGCCATTCCGGTTGATGCTAACACTCTACTGGCTGTATCTGGTAAGAATTGCACAATTTAATGACTTTGTTGTAGAAATTACCATAAAAATACATTACTGAAAAAAGAACAACATGTAAAGAATAACAAATTCCCACTGAACAATAGAGTATACCTGTCATTTATAAATCTATATTTAAATGCAAATAATGTTGTTTTGTTGTATTCATGACTGCTTGCATTGTTATTTAAATGCAAATTACTGTGTTTGTTATCATCCAAGAGACGATTTTATATTAACTTTCATACAATATAGCCAGTGTACATGGAATCAGATATCTTAGACTGACAATTGAATAGATATTGATATGCAGGATTTTGTCAAAAATCAATATTAAATTATGAAAATGCCTTCATATGATAGCATTTGTTCCATGTTTTAATTCTAGGCATGAATGGTGACAACACAGATTCCCAGAAGCTGAACAAGATTATATCTGAAATACAGGCTTTACAAGAGGTGGTGGCTCGGTTTAGACAACTCCGGTTAGATGCTACTGAATTTGCCTGTCTGAAATGCATCGTCACTTTCAAAGCTGGTAAGTGGACGCAAACCCCTGCCTCTTCTCCTTCCCCACTTTTGCCACATCACTAATTCAGCCACCTCAAATTCCAGATTTACCTTTGCAAAAACAAGTGATAGTTTTGAAGAGTGCTGAGACTCTTAGTCTGGCCTCATTTTGATAGCCATGGGGACTTGTGCGCTGTCCTGCTGGCTATTCACTTTAGGGAGATTTCCCATCTGCATTTCCTGTGCTGTCTATCACGGTTTCCTGGTCTTCATTTCTAGTTCCTACACATAGTGGCTCTGAACTGAGAAGTTTCCGGAATGCTGCTGCCATTGCAGCTCTTCAAGACGAGGCTCAGCTAACTCTCAACAGCTACATCCATACCAGGTGACTCTTGCTTGCCCTGAAGGTGTCCTTAAGAATATTGTTCCCATTGTGAATGTGTGAGCAGGGGGTAATAAGCCAGTTCAACCTTCCTGACTAATTATTCTGTTGCCAACCAATAAAGTTACTTAGAATTATGTGCTCACCTATATCACATGGTGCGTGAGAGGAGCAAATAAAATTAGATTAGCAATTAGATTGCCAGATGCCTTGCAGCTGACCTGGTTGAACAAGTTAATCCATCATAATAGTTGAACACATTTGTATGAATGGACCCAGTTGTGGGAAAGGTAAAAACGAAGGCCAAGTGTTACAGTTGATACAGTAGAGAGTAGTGAAGTCATCCTTTAAAAAGAGGCAAGTGCTTTTCTTTGGATGCCAATCCCAAATAGAAGTACCAGAGAACTTTCTAGAGAGGCCATCTGTACCTCCATCATAACTGCTGATGGATATCTGTTGAGTTACTTGGAGTCATTGCACGAACCAGGTTATGTCTGGCCAAGCAGGGCCTGTGGGCAGAGGCTGCTCTTGTCTATTTGTAGAAACTCTCAGTCACAGGGGCTTCAGCAGGCCTCCTCCTGGCCCACCGATGGGGAAGTCCTCCAGGAGGTATAGACCTTTCTGCTTCCATTTTCAGAGGGAAAAGGCAAGACTTTAAAGAGCTGTGGAGCTGGCTAGTTCTGTGGTGGACGTGAGGTTAGAACAGAGTTACTATTCTTGTTTATTCTCTAGGCTGGCTTATTTATTTATTTATTTATTTATTTGCGGTTATTAGGGCCAAATGATTGCTATGGAGAGAGAATGGGAATTTTAGGCCTGGAGGGAGGAAAGAGGCGAAGAGAGAGAGAACAAGAAAGCTGGTCTTAAAGGGAAGCCCATGGAAGCCTGTCTCTATCATCCCAATGTCACCACAGACACTGTGCTGAATAACTTAATCAGATGAAGGGAGACTGTTAATGCCTCCCTGATACTGTATCCATTTGGAGTAATACCACTTCTGCTAGGATCTTCTTATTTTTATTACAAATCCTCTTTTGAATTCTATTGAATAAAACTGTTCCCTGTCCATGGAATATCATTGAAACTGTGTTGTGTGCTGGTGCAATGTGTATATGTTTTTCTAAATTAAAGTGCCATGGTTTTTAAATTTAAAATCCATGTTAAATTTTAATATGTATATAATAGGCACTGAATATTTATTCAAAATTATTGAATGAAGGAGTACATAATTTCCCCACTAAAAATTAATTTGTATATTAGAACTGACCTCTGACATTTAGAGCCATTAAGGTTTAAGGAACATCAAACCAAGAAGAATATGATTTCAGTCCAGCCTTCGCTGGTGAGCACTGTGGGACACCAGAGAACAAGACACTGTCCCTTATTGGTGCACGAAGTAGGTAGAAGTATTACTCCAATTCAGACCAGAAAAGAGAGAAAAGCAAAGTGGGGAGTAGGAGAGACAAATTCTAGTTGGGGGAGGCGGGTGAGGGAGAGTCTGGAAAGGCTGATTGATGGAGGGGACCACACAGGAGCTGGTGTCCTTGAATGGCAGGGAGGAAGGGTACTCCTTAGAGCTGGGAGAGGGGCTGGTAGAGGGAGGTGCCGGAGAGGTGATTGAGGAGAATCTGAGAGAGAGAAAGCCTGAGGAAATTAAACCACAAATTGACAAAAGTCTATTTTAAAGAAATGGCGAGTATACTACTTCTCCCTCAACCTCAAAACAAGGAAATTATTCATGGAAGGAACTCATCTGCTTTGACATGGAATTCTTGTTTCATGATATCTGCCACAGCTATAATTTAATATATTAAGATCTAGACTCATGCATGTGACAAAACTGACTATGCCTTATTTCTTAGCTCCTTCAAATCAGGGTCATTTTCCTCTAGCACTTTCCTGTCTAGAAAAATAAAATCTGAAATCAAAATGAAAAGTTAACACAGCGAACAACTAATAGTCAACATTGCAAACTGAGCTCATTGTTATAGCCGTGTGAGCTATTTCTCTAATTATGTGTTATATAAGGAGAAGGCTTGGAATAGGCGTTTCACACAAACCATATGTTACCACTGAAGATCAAATACATGGATCTCTGACAGGCTCAAAACACTTACACCTGAGTAAAAACTTCCAGTTATTTTTACTAATGGATGATACCAGGTCATAGCTATTCTAAAATATTAAATTTGAGCAGTCAGACATATGCTCTCTCTGTGTCTCTCTCACACATGCACATATACACACTTTGTTATTATTTCTCGGTAGCACCATACTTCACATATAATAGACAATTCTTGTTGACTGACTAACCAACCCCTTCTTAATTAGAGAATAAAATAAGTGGGTGAGAAGGTGAATGTATTATTTATTTACCAAAAATCAAGAATTGTCTATGGATTCTCCAAAATCCATCCTTTTTCAAAGTAACCACTTCCCCCAGTGGTTCCTCACACTGGAAACTTTTAGCCCAGCAGTTCTCAACCTGTGGGTCGTGACCCTTTGGGGGTCGAACGACCCTTTCACAGGGGTCACCTAAGACCATCCTGCATATCAGATATTTACATTACGATTCATAACAGTAGCAACATTACAGTTATGAAGTAGCAACGAAAATAATTTTATGGTTGGGTCACAACATGAGGAACTGTATTTAAAGGGCCAGAAGGTTGAGAACCACTGCTCTAGCCCATTAGGTCAATGCAGCAGACATGGTAGAGGCTCAGCTGTGTCCCACCCATTGCAGGCTTCTCTCTCCTCTGCCCAATCCTGGGATGGGAAACAAAGCTATTGACAAGAGTAAGTGGCCAGGTGAAAGGGAGACCTGGGTCTTGGGATTTCTTTCCAGGAAACCTAGGAGAAGCTTTTAGCAAAGAGAGCAAGTGGTGGGATTTAGGCCTTTAAGAAAATGTAGATAAGCTTCACCATTTCCATACTGCATTAGTCAGTGTGGGGTGGTGATCCCCATCCATGGGTGCACAGGAAGCTGGGTAGTCAAAGAACCAATTGAGGCTCTCAGAGGCCCAGAATGATTTATCAGCCTCGTATCAGGTTGAAGAGAGGGACTTTCATGTCTCAAAGCCAGGAGACAAGAGGGACGGTTGCTGTCCCGGATTTTATTTGCAGGGTGGGGTTATTGGGCAGTTAAACTCAGTGTTCAGCCACCTGACTCTTGGGAAGGAATTTTGATGTCCATCAGTTCCTAACACTTTGTGGCTATTGGTGGAGCCTGGCTCAGTCACAGGTATGTGAACCCAGACCTCGGTCTTTTAGATGGTTTGTTTCAGTGGAAGGAGCCCTCCCTGGGGAGTGTATGGATACCTGATTCCAAGCAACTGACTAAAGAAGCATCAGGGCTACCGTGAGGAGGTGGCTTACAGGCATCTGAAGGCAATAGGAAATGAAACGTGCACATCTGAACACAGATGTGTGTTGGACATTAAGAGAGGAAATTGTTAAGCAATTTCCCACATCTTTAATTATATGTCAATTTCATTGACATGAAAGTTGGGTGGCACTGCCACCCAACAGAACTTAGCCTTCAATTTGCAGTGTAATAAGGATGGAATTATTCCTGAAAGTGACTAAGTATAATGCCTGAATAATAATTTGGAGAATTTCCTAGAAAAGGAATCCATTTTATTTGAGGGAAATTGCCTTGCAAAGGAAGAAACCTTGACAATCAGAAAACATGGATACTACCGCTAGCTACTGCACTAGCACCCTTATATTTATTGACTAGCCTAAACTTAGTACCTTGTTTCTTCATTTTTCCCCCTCCAAACCAAATGCAACCCCTTTGCTAATGTCGAGACAGTCACCATGTGATTTTGACACCGTGTGTTCTGCAGGCCTGGACACCTCTGGCTGTAGAACCAGGACCATAAGTAGGGCCCGAGTCCCAGACTCGGCTGCAGGGGTAGTGTGTTATTCATGAGGCCCAGTCAGGAAACTATGCTGGAGATGGTGTGTGCTTAAGTATGAGCTCTTAATTCCCAGCGGTAATGGATCTGACCTTGCTTTCACGGCTCCTCCTATTCCAGATATCCCACTCAACCCTGTCGCTTTGGAAAGCTTCTGTTGCTTTTGCCAGCTTTACGTTCTATTAGCCCATCAACCATAGAAGAAGTGTTTTTCAAAAAAACCATCGGCAATGTGCCAATTACAAGACTGCTTTCAGATATGTACAAATCCAGTGATATCTAAGCTCTTCAAGTTCCCACTTTCCAGTATGGGATAGTCTCTGATGAACTTCCATCCACGGAGAACACGCTTCAACTAACCAACCCTTCCGGAAGCATACATCTGGGGGCGTGGAGCCTTCCGGAGAAAACATCCATGGACACAACAGTTCCAGCAGCTTTGACCTGCTGCTGCCTCATCCGGGGCAGGGCAGCCCAGAAGGACCGCCTGAGCAGAGAACTCGCTGCTGCCACGCCCTGGGAGGGCACACATCGAGGGTTGCCACTGGCCGTGCCACTCTGCCTCTCACCTGGAAGATCCGTCTGAACTATCAAACACTGAAACACGAGTAGAACTTCCTTTTCGTTTTTAGTGTATAAAGTTGGGTAACCAAATAGAGCTCTGTGTATAACACCATGCAGCAGCCTTGAGAACTATCTTATGAACTAGACTTTATTGTAAAAACAATGGTTAGGTTTAAAATAAAAAAGTTTTATCAAAATTTTCCCATCTATTGTAATACATCATTAAGTGGCCTTCAGAACTGAGTTAATAAGTGAAAGGTAGATTATGCCGTGAGATTTGCTTTTTCTCTATCTTTTTTTCCTTTCTCTTTCTTTTCTTCTTCTTTTTAATACCATAGGCCAGGCAACCTTGTCAAAGGATTGGTGGACGAAAATGAAATTCTCGCCAGAACTTCAGTTTGGATAACATCTCAAAAATAGAAGAGCTTTACTAAAAGAACAAAAGTCGAGGGAGGAAGACTAAAAACAGCAAAACCAAATAAAGCGGAGGTGAAAGATTGAGGCAGACTGCTGTCCCATTAAAATAGTGCTGAAACCAAAGGCAACGAGGGTCCAAGCTCGTGTTTCAGTGAGTCACATCAGACAGGAGACCGACACAGATGTGATGTTGAATGGAACGTCAAAGAGATGAGCACTAAGAGGTTTCTCGATTGATCCACTGCTAACAGCCTGAGACTCTTAAATGCCTTTCAGAAAACTGGTTTCTAGTAAAGCCTTGAATGTGTGTGTGCATGCACATAACACACACACGCACACACACACCACCACCACCACCACCACCACCACCACACACACACACCCCATTCTACATTGTAAGCTGCTCCTTTGGTAGGAAACTATACTTATGAAAATGTAGAAACAAACATTTTAAAATAGCTGCTGTACTTTTCACATTTTGATTTAGTAGTTTCTAGCACTGAGGAAAACTATTCAGCACTTGGACTATCATAGGTTGAGTAAAACTTTTCTTGTACAAAGTGAATTAACTGATTTGTGAAGTTAAAAAGGTTGTACTTCATTGTATTTACAAAGAATAAAAATATATTGAATCTAAATGAATTTGAACTCTGCCTGGTTTCTTAGCCTCCTTCCCTGGCTGGTTCTCACCCACCAGATACAAGGTGGTGGCAGCAGCTGGTGTAAAAACTGAAGCTCAGAGCACTCCAGCCTGAAGAACTGAACTACAAAGGCAATTTCCTTTTTACAGTGAATCCCATTTGTAAAATGATGAATAAAGAAATAAAACAAGATTCCATTCTCTGCAGCTCTCAAATATAATTGCATCTGTTAGAAAAATTGCTGTGTGAGGAAGAAAGAGGACGATTAACAGAGTCTTCATTCACTTACTCCTCTGTTTCTAACTCTCTTGCCAACATCTCAATCCTAACCAGGAACTTAAAATCATTTAATGATCAAAAGATAAAGTGTGAAGAACTTTATTGGGGAGTAAGATGCAGAAGGAGCAGTAGGAAGTGCATTCAGATGTTACCAGGAAATCTCAGGGCACTGGCCCCACGGCCAGAGGTTGGTAGTGGAAGTCAGAAGTGCCAAGGCCACGGACACTGTGGGTTCCTCCTGGGGAGCAGCTCCAGCGAGAGTCTGGAGCAGAGGCACGAGCAACTGTTGGCTAAACTGACCTTGCAGATTGCATGTGTGGAAGCTCAGTCAGCCATGTACCTCTCGTCTACTGATTCCACAGAGAAGTTAGTCTTAACGAAAAGCCGGGAACTCAAAGATGTGTGCAAGAATGTTCCTTGCACTACTATTCATATTTAACCTCTACATGCCCATCAACGGAGAATAGGTAGATTGCAGTATATATAGACAGTGTTACAGTAGTTAAAGTGAATAGACTAGAGCCAACATGTCAACAGGGGTAAATCTAAAATACAGTGTTTTGGTTGGGTGAGAAGTGAATTGCAGAGGATACATGCAGCTTGGTATTTCTATAAATAGATCATGTTTATCTATAATAATAAAAGCATAATATGCCAATTAGACCAGACATCCTTCTGGATGACCTTCTGGATGAAGCCCGGGCTGCGAGGGAAGCCTGGGTCCCGGTGCCAGAGGGTAGCAGGTGCCGGCAGCTGGGGGAAGGAAGGCCTACTCTTGCACCAGTTTCGTGCATCGGGCCTCTAGTAGATATATAAATATAAAGCAAATGTTTAAAACGAACATGAGTATAACACTAACTACATGAGAGTGGTTACCTCTGGGGATGGGTGGGATTGGGGAAGGGTACCAAGAGAACCCTCAAATGTTTCTGAAATGGCTTATTTTATAAGATAGTAAAAGACCAAAAACACATATGAGATAAATGACAAGATTTAATAAAGCTGAGTGATGGATTCAAGGCTGTTCACCCATGTATTGGTCAAGTTTTGCTTCAATGTGCTGGAAATGCAACAACAAATTTGTATTTCTTGCTTACCGGAGTCTCCAGAGTCTCAGCCAGGCCTGGCTCCAGGTTGCGGTTTGGGTTCAAGTGTGCTCCAGTGTTTTGCCATTCTTGATTGACAGCTTCCCTAAAGCAACAACTGTGCCTGACAGAGTGCAGAAGTGCAAGAGGCCGAGCCAATCCAGGCACACTCATTTAAAGCTGCTGTTTATGTCACACTGGTCACTTTCCACTGGCCAAAGCCAGATACACGGCCAAACCCAGCCTCAAGTGGGCCGAGACGTGGACTCCTCTCATGAAGGAGGGAAGGGGGACTACCACTGACCTATAATGAAATTTGTCACAATCATAATCCACTTTCATCTATTTTAAATATTCTTAGTAAAATTAAAAGGGAGTAAGCTTCCTGGGACACACCACAAATACTGGTTCCCACTGGAGTTGCCTTTTCTTTGGGCATCTCAGCCATTACAAATAAGAATCAAGCATGGCCTGCATTTGAAAAACCCAGGATTAAAAGCCCAATAGCTGTCTCTCCTGAGATTTGGGAGTTTCTGCCGGATGCAGCCTGGGTATTTTAAGAACCTCACTGCTTGCCTGGATGTTAAGGCCGGTATGGTGGGGGTGCCACAGTGGTCTGTGAATATATAAATTGAAGATATACAGTCCCAATATATGCAACTTGAATATACAAACAAGAGGAGCTGAACCCAGCCAAGGGATTACTGTGGTCAAAAACCAGTCATTAGTGCTTCTCCTTGGACAAATGGTTTTCCCAAGTCTGAAAGAATTGCTTTTCAAAGGTATCATTTATATTCTGGCACAACTAGGGATGGAGTCTTACATTTGTTTTCAGTTACTTTTTAGTTATTCTTTGTTGCTAGGGAAGAAAAAGAACAGAGGATGAGTTCAGAAACTGAATTGAGACTCCCAGATTATTTCATTTAGAGTTCAAAGTTTATAATCCACTTTAGGAATTCAAGAACTGAACCCATTGGCCAGAGACCTCCTCCGTGGTTGCCATTCTTAATCATTTATATAAAAATGAAAAGCTTCTATTTTTCTGCAAGTTATTTTCATGTGTTAGTGTCTCTCCTGGTAGTACATATGACCATGACTCATTCTTTTTAACGTCTCCCTAGTATTTCATGTTATGGATGACCTAAAGTGTGCTCAACTAATTCCTTATTGATAGATTGAGGTTGCTTGCAGTGTTTCACTAATAAATTAAACTGTAAAGAACCACCCTTTAGTACACACTTCTGTGGTCTTGAGAGGGTATTTGCATTCTGTGTCACAGATTATATGCATTTTTTAATTTTTAAAAAATATGTCTTTATCGATTTTTAGAAAGAGAGAGGGAGAGACGGAAACACAGATGAAAGAGAAACATCAATCGGCTGCCTCCTGCATGGCCCCCACCAGGGATAGAGCCAGCAACCTGGGCATGTGCCCTGACCAGAGAATGGAACCAGAGACCTTTTGGTGCATGGGGTCGACGCTCAACTGCTGAGCCACATTGGCCGGGCTGGGTTTTTCATTTTTATACATATGGCCAAATGGCTCTCCAAAAGGGTTGCATCAATTTGCACTCCTGCCAAGAGGGTATGAGAGGAACCATTTCATTGCTCAGAATTTAAAAGTGCTTAATCAGACACAGGCTTGATGAACACTTCAGAGGCTGTTAGAAAAATACAGAGGATGCATATGTTTCTATTATGAATATGCCTCTGCTACAATGCTTACTGGACTGGGTAAGTAGGTCTCACACTGTATCCATGGTTTAGAACTTGGTTCCCCAAATTTTTCAGTCCAGGCCACTTCTGTGAACTTTTGGGAGTGCCCACATCACAGTGAAGAGATAAATGAAAATGTAGAAGCAGTTGGCAGACACTTTCTTCTGCTAAGATGCTGCTCTAAGAATCTCAACCCACTCATTTTACAATAAAATTTTTATAATCACTTACAGAAATTGAAGAACAATAACTTTAACTGAATAGCTCTAGTATCTTTACCATAAATGATGATTATATTTTATTTTTTGTTAAATTTATTGGGGTGACATTGGTCAACATGAAGCAATTTTATTTTTCATGTATTTTGTTTTTCAAATCATGTTGTTGGATTTTTGAAGCTCATTTTGGAACCAGAAGTGACTTTCTTTCCTCCGAATATTGCTGACCAGCATTTGGACGGTTAGGAAGGGTCATCAGAGCTTTCAGCTGCCCAGTGAGCTCATCAGCAGTGTGCAGAGGGCAGTCTCTCTGATGAGGAAGCCAGGATGTTGCCACATAGCCTGGCACCTTTCTGACGTGCCAAAGTGTTGCAATGCTCTGCTGGGAAAACGTGAGTAGGGTCACAGGTTTGACCCTCAGAGGAGCCGGGTGGCTTTATTGTGCCCTGGTATCTCTAGTAACTGTGATCGTTATGTCCCAGGACACTGAAAGCTGGAGAACGGCTCCTGCTCCTGTCCCCCAAGTGTCATCCAGGACATCTTCTTCGCCTGGCAGAGCGATGAGCCCAGTGGAAGGGGCACTGGCCAGGGTGAAGAGGCTGGGGCCCTAGCGATGATCACTGTGATAAGTCAGCTCATCTCTCTGCACCTCAGTGTTTTCATCTGTGCAAAGGAGCACTTGGCTCAGTGATGCCTAATTTCCCTCTTTCTCTTCTCATCATCATCATCTTTAAGTGGGGCCAGCCAACCATGAGAACAAAGTCTCCTTGGTGGCAAGAACAAATCAGATTATGCGCATTTCCAAATGTGCAGAGCCCTGACTTCTTGCCCCTACATCCTTTCATCTAATCAAGCTGCTCAACCGCTTGAGCTGCACATACAGTCACCTGAGGAGCTTCCACAACTCTCAGTGCGGAGGCTGCGTCCCAGACCCATTGCGGTGTCTCTGGGGCGGGGCCCAGACGTCAGTATTTGAAAGCCCCAAGATGCCTCCAGGATGCACCGAGGATAAGCATGCTACCTTGTGTGCAGGCTCCAGGATCGCCTGTGCCCCTCATCCCTCATGTCTGCTTGCTCTCCCCCTGCTCCCTGGTGACCTTTAAAGAAGTTAATTCTTTCCTTCTTTCCCTGCTGTGGCCTGTCATTGAACTCACCCAGCTGATTGTGGTGCTTATGATTGAGAACCTCTTCTGACCCTTTCCTTTCCCCAGAAATTAACGTGATCATTAAGGCTTATAATTTCACTCACCAGTGCGATCAATCAAGGAGCTGCGAAACAGAGTTAAGAGTCCTTTTGTAATTGGCAGCGGCCTGTGATTCAGAGCAGAGCCTCCAGGGGCTGTGGGGAGTTGGGGGGAGGGGAGGGCCGGGTGTGCAGGAAGGGGCTGTGCCCCTTGAACTGACTGTGAGCTCTTTATGGCCTGCTCCCCACAGGGACCAGCAAGCTTCCAGCCTGTCCACACTGAATGTCAAAAGGAGGAAGCCAGTTCTTGCCAGCAGTGCTGTGGGCTACTCCTTGCCCACCCCGAGCTCTGTGCAATGGAAAGCAAGGTCTCCTCAGAACCTGGAAGTGGGCAAGATCAGTGGATTCTTTTATACACACTGGGCAACGGCAGGCTGGTGGGGAGGGGCAGTGGGTCCAGATTATCTGTATTTCAGAAGTGGGGTTGAGGCTATCAAGTCCAAGGGAGCAACACATTCTCTCCCAACCCCCTTGGAGATACCCTAGAAGCCAGAGCAGCTGAGCCTGGAGCAGTGCACACTCCATACCCCTCTCTCAGCCCAGAGGAACTCCAGGCTTCCGCCACCTGCAGGGAGCCTGTGATCAGAGTGGCCCTGGGACTGTAGCTGAGTTTTCCCTCTTGGGAGAGCTGGACTGGCTGGTTCAGGTTCTAACACAAGCACCCAGTGGAATATGTCATACATGTGTGGTAGGCAGCATGTGAGCCACAGGTGAGGGGTAGTTGCTTTATTTCAAATACAACATTTTAAAAACACTAGTGTCCCGGTGCACGGATTCATGCACATTGAAAAGAAATTAATTAGAAGAAATATTTTAATATACCTATTCGTGCCTTGCTAATGAAAATAGGATTCTAGCCCTGACCGATTTGGCTCAGTGGATAGATCGTTGGCCTGTGGACTGAAGGGTCCTGGGTTCGATTCCTGTCAAGGGCACGTACCTTGGTTGCGGGCACATACCCAGTGGGAGGTGTGCAGGAGGCAGCTGATCGATGTTTCTCTCTCATCGATGTTTCTAACTCTCTATCCCTCTCCCTTCCTCTCTGTAAAAAATCAATAAAATATATTTTTTAAAAAAAGGTAAGAAACAAGTTATTAAAAAAGAAAATAGGATTCTACCGAGTCTCCTATCTACCTACTCCGGGACTTCTGTGAGGATCAAATGAGATGAGGCATGGGAAAACGCTTCACAAACATTTGGTTAAACTGTAAAATGTTTGTACCTGGCTGTAAAAGAAGTCTGGTTCCTGGGCTGAAGAAACTCCAAGGAGGCTAGTTGCTAGGGAGAGGAAACTGGGCGTTGCTACCTGATGTCATTAACCGGCGCCCACAGCAACCATTTCTGGGCTTTGGGCCACATTTTGCGCCATGGGGTGTCAGCAGTGTTGGCTGCGATTTGGTGGGGTGTCGCTCTGGGTGGTGGCGGGGCCTGTGTCCCACTTGGGGGAAGCCAAGAGTTGGTTTGTCAGCGCCAGGTCTGCAGTGCAGTTTATTTTTAAATGGCCAGTGCATCATGGTAGCTCCTGTGTAGAGCGTCTGCCCCCTGGTGGTCATTGCACATCATAGCAACCAGTTGTATGGACACTTGGGCTTTTATATATATATAGATTAACATTGACTTTCTTTTTTAAGATAATGCTATAGGAAAATCTGAGGGGAAAGAATCATCTGTAATTCCACCTCTCTAATACAACAATTTTCATTTTTGCCTATTTTTCCTAGATTATACACCGATATAATAGCATTACAAGCCCAGGCTGGTTTGGCTCAGTGGATAGAGCGTTGGCCTGCGGACTGAAGGGTCCCGGGTTCGATTCCGGTCAAAGGCACATGCCTGGGTTGCGGGCTTGATCCCCAGTAGGGGTCGTGCAGGAGGCAGCCAATCAATGATTCTCTCTCATCATTGATGTTTCTATCTCCCTTTCCCTCTCCCTTCCTTTGAAATCAATAAAGATATATTTTTTAAAAAAATAACATTACAAGCCAGACTATTACTTTGAGTTTTTAAAATCCTTTATTCTGTCCTTTTCAAATGCAGAGCTTAGAAAACCCAGTTCACAGAGCTTTGTAGTATAGAGAGAGAATTCTGCTTTGGCCCATGAGAGTGAAGCCAGGAGGGGAGCTACCTGAGGGTTGAGGTAAAGGAGGGAGTAGGAATTAAAAAAATCTCCTTGCTTTTCTCGTTCTTGAATATGATGGGAGAAGGAAAAACGGAGTAAGAGAGAAGCAGAGAGAACCAGACTGAGGTTTATGTCCCAGTTCCCAGATCTCTGAGCTGGGGCAGGGGCGGGGCCTGGAGGAGTGAGGATAACTTTAGGGGAAGAAGGCACGTTCTGCCCCCAGGCCTGTTTGGATTTGGTACTCCGCAGTGCTCTGACACTGCTCCTGCAGCGCTCTGGGTGACCACATCAACCTGTTCACCTCAAAAAGAAAAGCGAGGTCCTAAGGTTTTTATTTTTGTTTTCAATCCTCACCCGAGGATATTTTTCCATGGATTTTTAGAGAGAGTGGAAGAGAGGGGGAGAGACAGAGAGAGAAACATCAATGTGAGAGAGACACATCGATTGGTTGCCTCCAGCTCCAACTGGGGCTGGGGGATCGAGCCCGCAACTGAGGTACCTGCCCTTGACCGGAATCAAACCTGGGATGCTTCAGTCTGCCGGCAGGTGCTCTATCCACTGAGCCAAACCAGCCAGGGCCTAAGGTTTAATCCCCTGTGATGTGGGAGCTAACCCAAAAGCTAGAGGTCACCATGGCAGCGCAAGTTGACAGACCACTCAGCAGAGGGTCGGGGTGGCCCCTGGGCCTGTGGCTGTCTGAGGACTGGGAAGAGAGTCCGGGGTCAGCAGCCAGGCAGAGCTGAAGAGGGGCCCTGTCAACCAGGCACCGCCACTGGCTCTGGGCAAACGTGGAGGCCAGAATTACAGTTGCAGTGAAGCTCCGCACAAACGCCTGCTGTGGGCAGCAGGGACGCCTTTCCCCAGACCAGCAGGGCGGGGCTCTGTGCCTGAGGGCTACCGCCAGGAGCACATCTTTCCACACTGACCCCCCGACAGGGGATTCTGTCTTAGGGGGGAGGGCTTGCTCCTTGGAAGACTGCAAATCGCCTAAAGGGCTATTTAAAGCAACCCCACAAGATTGGAAGAAAAGTTGATTTTTATCTTTAGGCAGCAGGTGTGAGTTTGTGAAGAAGACCAGGTGAAGAGTAGAAAAACAAAAGAAATCGAGTATCTATACAATTTGTAGTGAGAGGTTCATCTGGACACTTTATTGTTTAAAAACATTCATCTCATCTGCAAGTGAAACTCAGACCCTATGAAGAAAGAAAATGATAGCAACCCATCCACTGTATGTTAGAGTTTGGAAACATAAGCAGCCAGCACCGGAGGGGATGAGGTGGGCAGGTTATGTTGCCTAAGTAGCTGGCGAAGGCCTGGAAACCATATCTCTCTTCCAGAGAGCAAGCCAGCAGCGGAATTAGAATGCCAACCTCAGCGCCCGGCTGAAAGAATACACCTGGCAGCGAGGCTTCTTCCCCAAAGTGGAAGATGCCACAGTGAATTTTCACCGTAGGCCGTCACAGTACAGTGGGTACACGACTCTTGTGAAAGACAATTTAGCGACATGTGTCACAAGCCAAAGTCTTCAGATTCACTTCCGGAACTCTGGCTTCGAGAAAAACCGAAAATTCAGCAAGAGCTTTATGCATTAGGATGCTCACCACAGTGTTATTTATACGACTTCTATGTTGGCGGTAATAAACATCTCCAACAGGAGGTAGCACAAGCCCGTTTTTGCTGGGGTCCAATCCCAGCAGGTCCAGGGGTCCCCAAAGGTGTGGACGGAGTCGGCAAAGAAGGAATGACACGAAGACAGCCTTCAGTTGATCAGCAGCCTAGTCAGGACCTATAGCCAGGATCTCCAGCCAAAGCTCTGGTCGGAGTTCTGGTTAGGAACTAATGAGGATCTGATGTTTATTGTCTTGTTACATTCGTATTTATACCAGCCGATTTTAATCCTGTCAATTTCTATTACAAAGGTTAGGGCGTTTCTTATCTCCATTCCAGGGAGTAAAGATTATGTAGCTTAACTACCCGCCTGGCACTTAATTAAGGGGTTGTATCCCCTCCCTAACCTCAGGGAAAGATCCCCACCTGGGGAAACAACCTTTCTCGGAGAGGTGACCTTGGTTAAAACACATGGCGCTAAAGGGAGCAAACATGTTAAAAACAGTATGCCATATATGCCAGGTCCATTGAAACATGCTGTGTAGATGTTTCTTTCCTGCAGCGACTGTGTCAAGCAGCAAGGATGGACCGGCTTCCGGCACGTTTTGTATGCCCTCCACATTCATTGTTACCTGCGAGATTATTGTGGCGCTATTCTTACCGGGAAATATGCGTGGGAAAAAGTGTGTGTGTGTGTGTGTGTGGGGGGGGGGGGTTATGGGTAAGTTACTTTTTCATCTATTTGCCAAACAACCTATCAGATGGTTTTATTTATTCTTTAATTATTTTGACGAGCATGGCATATTTATTGTATTTATACTTATATTGGTGTTTTATTGTTTATATTTCTTTTATAGTTAAATTTATTTAAAATTTCCAAAGCTGGAGCAATGGCTAGTTCAGTCTCGACTGCAGGGCACTTACAGGTGCTGGAGGGTGTGTGGAGAGACATGCAGTTGGAAGGTAGTAAGGAGGTGCCTGTTTTCTCGGGAGTCCCCTATGCAAGTTCAGTTAAAACCTGCCCATCTGTTGTGTCTACAGGAAATATACCTGCAGGGAAAACAAGGGCAAGGGAACCAAAGAGAGGTGACTGTGAGGGAGGAGAGGTGACAGTGGGACATAGCAGAGAGTGCAGAGCTGAGCTGTCCGACCTTTCCCAGGTCACACAGCTGCTCTGGACCCAGAGCTCCGCTTCTACAGCTGAGTTTTGCACTCCATATAAAAGGAGATCCATTCCTGTGTCTTCATGTGGAATGAGTTTTGGGGCCCATATTGGGAGCTTACTTTTCTTCTCATTCCCTCGCCCTGTGGCCTGCCTCTCCCTGGGCCTTCCCGGGCCTTCCCCTCAGCCTGAGGACTCAAAGTGCTCCCAGGAAGGGAGTGTTGGCCAGTGGTGTTACATTTCAGCACCAGAAGTAGAGATCAAGGATGGAAAAACACAATTTTCTCAATAAATTCTTTGCAATCAGAACTACTTTCCCAAAAAACTGAGTTTTTGTTTATTTGGTCTTTTAAGCAAATTACTGATATATGCAACAGCATGGCTGTATCTTAAAACATGTTGAGCAAGAGAATCCAGACAAGAAGAATTAGAATAAGAAGAAGAAGAAGAGAAAGAGAGAGTACCTACTGGCCCAAGGATTCAGAGCTGGGATTAGAACCCAAGTCTTGGTGACTTTAAAGCTTATCCTCTTTCACGTTGAAAAAAGAGATAGAGGAAGACATAAACAGATGGAAGAACATACCATGTTCTTGGATTGGTAGAATCAACATCATTAAAATGTCCATACTACCCAAAGCAATCTATAAATTCAACGCACTTCCCATTAAAATACCAATGGCCTTCTTCAAAGATCTAGAACGAACTCTCCAAAAATTCATCTGGAATAAAAAAAGACCCCGAATAGCTGCAACGATCCTGAGAAAGAACAAAGTAGGTGGGATCTCAATGCCAGATATCAAGCTGTATTACAAAGCCACTGTTCTCAAAACTGCCTGGTACTGGCACAAGAACAGACATATAGATCAGTGGAATAGAATAGAGAGTCCAGAAATTAGCCCGAACCAATATGCTCAATTAATTTTTGACAAGGGAGGCATGAACATACAATGGAGCCAAGACAGTCTCTTCAATAAATGGTGTTGGGAAAATTGGACAGATATATGCAAGAAAATGAAACTAGACCATCAACTTACACCATACACAAGAATAAACTCAAAATGGATAAAGGACTTAAATGTACGACAGGAAACCATAAAAATTCTAGAAGAATACAAAGGCAATAAAATCTCAGACATATGCCAAAACAATTTCTTCACTGATACAGCTCCTAGGGCACTTGAAACTAAAGAGAAAATGAACAAATGGGACTACATCAAAATAAAAAGCTTCTGCACAGCAAAAGAAACCATCAACAAAACAACAAGAAAACCCACCTCGTGGGAAAACATATTTGCCAACGTCATATCTGATAAGGGCTTAATCTCCAAAATTTATAGGGAACTCATACAACTTAACAAAAAGAAGATAAACAATCCAATCAAAAAATGGGCAAAGGATCTAAATAGACACCTTTCAAAAGAGGACATTCAGAAAGCCAAGAGACATATGAAAACATGCTCAAAGTCACTAATCATCCGAGAGATGCAAATCAAAACAACAATGAGGTACCATCTCACACCTGTCAGAATGGCCATCTTCAACAAATCAACAAACGACAAGTGCTGGAGAGGATGTGGAGAAAAAGGAACACTTGTGCACTGCTGGTGGGAATGCAGACTGGTGCAGCCACTATGGAAGGCAGTATGGAGGTTCCTCAAAAAATTGGAAATGGAACTCCCATTTGACCCTGTGATCCCACTTCTAGGAATATATCCCAAGAAACCAGAAACACCAATCAGAAAGGATATATGTACCCAGATGTTCATAGCAGCACAATTCACCATAGCTAAGATCTGGAAACAGCCTAAGTGCCCATCAGTAGATGAATGGATTAGAAAACTGTGGTACATCTACATGATGGAATACTATGCTGCTGTTAAAAAGAAGGAACTCCTACCATTTGCAACAGCATGGATGGAACTGGAGAGCATTATGCTAAGTGAAACAAGCCAGTCAATGAAGGAAAAATACCACATGATCTCACTCTTTCATGGATAATTAAGACCATTACAAACTTTTGAACAATAATAAATACAGTGGCAGAGCTGCCTCAAACTGATTGTCAGACTGCAGTGGGAAGGCCAGGGAGGGTTGGGGGACAGGAGGGAGGGGAGTAAGAGATCAACTGAAGGACTTGTATGCATCCATATAACCATAACTAATGGACATAAGACACTGGGGGGTAAGGGAGGGCAGGGGCTTGTCAAGGGCGGGGGGGGAAAAAGGACACTTATATAATACCCTTTGTAATACTTTAAGCGAAAAAAAAAAAAAAAGCTTATCCTCTTTCTACTGCTCCCCAAGGACCCCTGGCTCCCCATCATCCCCCTTCCCTTCTAGTCTGGGCTCTGGGGAGGCCCTTGGACAAGTCCCGTCCTGTGTCTGAAAAATGAGAAACTTGAATTGGATTGCTCATAGGATTTCTTATGGTTCTAACATCCTGGGACTCTATAAGTCTAATTCTCTTTTAAAATTTACTTATTTTTGACTAGTTAGTAGTCACATGATACAAAATTCAAAACACTCCTGATGGTATGCATGTCAAGGACCAGGCGAGACTAAAGATGTGTGGTGACTAAATGCAGTGTGGTCTCCTGGACTGGACCCTGGAACAGAAGAAGGACATGAGTGGGAAACATGGGAAAGTCAAATAAATTGGAGTGTAGGTAACAGTAATGTGCCAGTGCTGGCTTCTTAGTTTGGACAAAAATGCCATGACCATATAAAATGTCAACATGAGAAGAAACTGGGTGAGGAGGTATATGAGAACTGTTTGTATTACTTTTATAACTTTTCTGTGAATCCAAAATAAAAAGTTGTGTTTGGTTGGTTTTTGGTGGTGGTGTTTTTTTTAGAGTATAAGGTGAAATGTTTACCTCTCTCCTCTGTCTTGGGGCCACCCAGTCCCCTCAACCAGACAATCAATGTTACCTGTTTATTATCCAGCCTTTCAGAGCTATCTTGGTTCAGAGGTCAATGCTCAACTCCTAAGCAACACCAGCCTGGCTGGGCTTATAGTTTTGATAGTTATTGCCAAATTGCCCTCCATGGAAACTGTGCCAATTTATTCTCCCAGACAATGTGTATGAGGACCTGTCATTTCACCAATGCTGACTGTTGTCTGAGACCAATTCACTGCAGTTTAAATGAGATTGTCAACTCCCAAAATGCTCACGAGCAAACCTCTCTAGAATGCAATCCCAGAACGGGGTCCATTCTGAAGCACGCAGCGGAGGCAAGCAGGGGCAGCTGCAGTGGCTGGAGCCTCCAGGTGATAGCCGGATGATTAGCATTCCTAACACCAATTGCTACTGTCCTCGGGAGATGTCCACAGTGGGCATCGTCCCTGCTGCACAGCACACAAAGAGTCAAGCCTCACAATTTTGCTCATGGTGGGGGTGCGGGGGGACCCACAGGTCACAGTGTTCAGGTTACAGGTACAAGAAAATCCCTTTGCAGAAAGAAGACAGCAAATCCCCAGGGCAGTTGAAAGGACAAAACTTTCTTCACCTCATGACTCTCCAATGAATAAACCGGTTAAACATGGTTTGAATTTACTGGACATGAAAACAACTGGATTAAGTATAATCTAGCAGAAAGGAAGGGAAATGTACCAGGAACGCTCAGTATGACAAAGCGGCAGTGTTTACATCAGCCAAGCAGGGATGGCCGCTCCAGTTTTACAGCCAAACTCTCTTAAATGTTTAACTTTCCCTCAGATCAAGATAAGGAGCCTCTGCTCTCGATGGCCTCTTTGATAACAACACTGGTGTCCAGGCAAACTGTGTCCGGACCAGGGGCACCGATGCCCAGGAGGGCAGAGGCCCCGGCTCGCCAGTCTGCAGGCACCCGCTGTCAGGGCTCGGGCCTAACTGCCAGCAGCCCAGCCTTGCACAGCACAGGAGCAGAGTCAGGAAGAATCCGTTTCATGGCTTCCTGGCTGCGTGACCTCGGGCAAATTACTTCAGCTCTCAGTCCTCCGCCTGGTAAAGTGGGGACAATACCCGCCCCACAGGGTTGTTTTCAGAATCGAATGAGGGAACACATGTTAAAGCCCGGCTGAAACCTAAGCGCTCTGGAGACAGGAGGCCGGTTGTTTTCCAACCGCCCTCCCGCTCCTCCTGCACACACGGCAAGCAAACCGGCTCCGTGTCGTGCAGACTCACGGCACGTCCGAACCACTCTCTGCGACACGAATCCGTTACTTCTAGTAACAGAGATCCCTTCTCGGGTGTTTATAAAAGAGTAAAGTGAAATATATAGGACTACAAAAGAAACCAATTTGTTAAAATACATTTACTAAAGTATAGTTTAAAACCTGGAGATAAAATGTGTCTCTGTAACACATGAAACAAGATCTTAGGGCTGGTCTATAACTACAATAATTTTCAAATAGTGCGTGTACGTAGTTCAAGATCTGCAACAACAAATGTGATATGACATATTCACAAGTTCTGTTTATACTACTCTTATGGCTTGTTCCTACATTCATAGTGGAAGAAATGCTACATTTCAATTAGAGAATACTAAGTATAAAGATGCGACTTTTCCCCGCCCAAATCCGGACTCCAGGTTAACTCAGGTGTTATAAAATATCACCATCTCTGGTCTCAAGACTACTGACAAAAGGTGTTTCAAAACTGTCAAGCTTCCTAGCCGGTGTGGCTCAGTGGTTGAGCGTCGACCTATGAACCAGAAGGTCACGGTTTGATTCCTGGTCAGGGCACATGCCTAGGTTGCCAGCTCGATCCCCAGTGTGGGGTGCATAGGAGGTAGCCAGTCAATGATTCTCTGTCATCATTGATGTTTCTATCTCTCTCCCCCTCTCTCTTCCTCTCTGAAATCAATAAAAAAATATATATATATTTTAAAAACTGTCAAGCTTGCACTCCTTTATTTAACTCTTTCCTTCTGGCTTCTTTTAAGATTTTCTATTGCTCTTTGGTATTTGTTTGTTTGTTTGTTGTTGTTGTTTTTTTGTGTTGTTTTTTTTTTAAATTAAATCTTTATTGTTCAGATTACATTTGTTCCTCTTCCCCCCCCCCATAACTCCCCTCCTTCCAGTTCCCGCCCCACCCTCCGCCCTCACTCCCCACCCACTGTCCTCATCCATAGGTGCACAATTTTTGTCCAGTCTCTTCCCGCATCTCCCATTCCCCTTTCCCCCCCAAGAATAGTCAGTCCATTCCCTTTCTATGTTCCTGATTCATTATAATCACCAGTTCATTCTGTACATCAGATTATTTATTCACTTGATTCTTAGATTCACTTGTTGATAGATGCATGTTTGTTGTTCACAATTTGTATCTTTACCTTTTTCTTCTTCCTCTTCTTAAAGGATACCTTTCAGCATTTCGTATAATACTGGTTTAGTGGTGATGAACTCCTTTAGCTTTTCCTTATCTGTGAAGCTCTTTATCTGACCTTCAATTCTGAATGATAGCTTTGCTGGATAAAGTAATCTTGGTTGTAGGTTCTTGGTATTCAGCACTTTGAATATTTCTTGCCATTCCCTTCTGGCCTGCAAAGTTTCTGTTGAGAAATCAGCTGACAGTCGTATGGGTATTCCCTTGTAGGTAATTGAGTCTCTTTCTCTTGCTGCTTTTAAGATTCTCTCTTTGTCTTTTGCTCTTGGCATTTTAATGTTTTTTTTCAGTGAGAATAGGAGATGCCTGTATTGTTCTGTCTTTTGAATTTTTCCTGCTTGGTGTCCTCTCAGCTTCCTGGATCGTTGTTTTGGTCTCTTTAATTTTGAAGCCATTATTACTTCAAACATTCCTTTTGCTTGTTGTCTTTGCCTTCTGGTATTCCAATTACATCTAAGTTACACTTTTTGAAATGATCCCAGTTTTTGGATGTTCTGTTTTTTTCTATTTTTTTTATTATTTTTTCTCTTTGGGAAGTTCACCGAGTCTTTCCTAAATTATTTTGAGTCTACTGACGAGCCCATAAGCCCATGGAAGGCATTTTCAAGCCTGTTATAGTGGTTTTGATTTCTAGCATTTCCTTTTGATTCTGATTAAACTACCCTTCTGCTCTTGCACATTATCTTTTCCCATTAAAACCTTTCACACATTCCCAGGCCGGTATGGCCCTGTGGTTGAGCGTCAACCTATGAACCAGGAGGTCATGGTTCGATTCCTGGTCAGGACACATGCCCAGGTTGCGGGTTTGATCCCCAGTGTGGGGCATGCAGGAGGCATCTGAGCAATGATTTTCTCTCATCATTGAAGTTTCTATCTCTCTCTCCCTCTCCGTTCCTCTCTGAAATCAATAAAAATATACATATTTTAAAAACCTTTCACACATTAATCAGTCATTTAAAATTCTGTTTGATAATTACAACATGTGTCATATCTGACTCTGGTTCTGATGATTGCTCTCTCCCTTCTGTGTTTGCCTTGCCTTTTGGCATGCCTTGTAATTTTTTGTTGAAAGCCAGACATGTTTTACTGAATAATAGAAACCGAGGTAAACAGGCCTCACATGTGAGGATTTACCTGGCGAGGGAGTGGACTGTGTTTAATGTTTGCTGTAGTTATAGCACCAGAGGCTGCAAATTCTTCCTTTTGTCTCTATCTTAACTTGGTTTTCCCTAATTATTCCTCCTCAAGAGTCTGTCTTGCAGCTTTCAGCTGTAATCCACTATGATTATACTGGAGCCCTGGTGGTGTGGGGTAATAATGGGGCATGGGGTTCTATGATCTCCAGGTCAAATCTCAGTGTTTCCGTGGGCCTGTAACCTTCACGAGTGTTTCCCTGATGGTATAGCTTTCCCCTTGGCACCTTCCTCCCTCCATGCCTGAAGCTTTCCCAATACATTTCCTTGACGTCTTCACCTCTGTTGATGTATTCTTTTTCCCCTTGGGTGAGACAGGAAGGCTAGATGGGCTAGCCGCCGCTAGAGTGAGAATATCCTTCCCTCGGGGATAAGGCTCTGGCAGTCTTTTACCCTTCAGAGTAGGCCCTTGTAATGAAGTTCTAGGCATATTTTACAATGATTATTCATCTCCTCTCCCTGCCAGAGCCATAGGGGGTCTTTCTTGTTCTTCACTGTGGGGATCTGGTGGGGTTCCTGGAGGGAAAGCCCAGGAACCTGCGGAGACCCCTCTAAGACTGCGACCACACTCAACCTCCAGCAATTCATCAACGTTACCATGTATGGGTTCCTACCCGCTTATCGCTCCAGCAGTTTCTGCTCCAGGGATACAGATTCTAACTGTCTCTCCAGATTTGGGGGCGGGAATTTGCCCTGCAACCTCAATTCTCTGATGGGTGGGTCCAGGAAAGGTCAATTTCAGTCTGTTCGGCTATCTCTTGTTATAAGGACAAGATCTTTACATGTTTCAAGCTCCTTACATGTCAGAGCTGAAACCAGAGTCCCCTTTATTTTATTTTGAATGGCCATTCCCTTCCCTCCATCTTGTCCCATACCGGCCCTGTCTCCTATCTGGCTGTACTCACAATGAACTTTCCATGACAGTGTTCTAACAAGACTGAGTTTCTTGAGAAAAAGGCCCATATTTAACCCCTTGTCTATGTAACACTTTGCCCATATAAAATGCTAAACGCATTGATTTTACTGGTCACTTCCACGCATGGCACTCATCTAACAGTAAAAGCTTCGTGGGGCGGTGTTCCCCAGCACCCTGTCCTCTGAACTCCCTTTTGGGCTTTGGAATGAATTTTCCCAAGGCAAACTTTACTTACTGTAAATCAAGATTTACAAAAGTAACTTCTCAACATCTGGTAAGTCCTGACATTTTCTCAATTTTCTGATTTCTTTTTGTAATGACTTAAGTAGCCAGGTTAAAGTAGCCAAGATAAAATCTGACCAAATTCTGCCCTAGCTGGTTTGGCTCAGTGGATAAAGCATTGGACTGCGGACTGGAAGGTCCCGGGTTCAATTCCAGTCAAGGGCACATGCTTTGGTTGTTGGCTCGATCCCCAGGAGAAGGGTGTGCAGGAGGCACCCGATCAATGATAATCTCTCATCATTGATTTTTCTATCTCTCTCTCCCTCTCCCTTCCTCTCTGAAATCAATAAAAATATCCAAATAAATAAAAAATAAAATCTGACCAAATTCCTAGAAATCAAAGGGCCTCTAGCTAAGTGCCCAAACCTGGCTGTTTCCAAATTATCTGGGAATATTTTTTTTTTTAAAATAAAGTCTTGGACCCAATCTTGAGAGTAATTATGGTATACAGCTAAGTTTGGGAAAATAGGATACTTCTAATCAGCAAGCTCTTCAGGTCAAAAAGTGCTTTGATACCTCACTTAAAGTCAAACTAAAAAACAAAACAAAACCAGCCATTTAATCACTTATGTTCTGCCTAGCGGACACAGGAAATGTTACTGAAAATTCACCCTTTCATTCACTCAATAAATTTATTGAGCATCAAAGAAGGCCTGGGTACCAAGTCACAGCCCCTGTCCACAAGAAGAGTCAGATACACTTATTCCAGGGCCATCACATCCTGGCTAACCTTTCAGAGCCTCAGTCTTCTCATCTATAAAGGAGAATATTATTTCATAGGAAAGTTCTCTGACAAAGATCACAAAGGAACTATTGAGGAAGACATACTCTACCCTTCTAAAAGTTTCTAACTTGTTCCCAGTCCAAACGCTTGCATAATGTAATAATCCCAGCTAGCACCTACTGAGGGGTTCATCTATATGCCAGGCAGTGTGCTAAGCTCTCTACCTGTCCATCCACATTTCAAACAAATCTTATCTGTAAAGGCCTCCCTCTTTCATCGGCTATATTCATCCTCACTCCTGTAACCAAAACAGGCAAAGTAAGCCAAGGCAACCGGTATAGGACTTTTAACGTAGAGTGGGCCATAAGAGAGCCAAGCTGAAAAGCCACAGGATGTAATAAATAAAAGATGCTCCCGGCAACCTCCACCAGAGGTCATCATCACTACTGAGGATCATAATGGGCAGAACCTCCAAAGAAAAAACCAAATACCAGATAAATCCACCCAAAAACTGCCATGGATTTAGTGGTACCATCTGCTGTTACTACTAATATATCTGTGATTACCACTGCCATCAGAGAACTAGTATTAAGCCTTTACACGTCCCAGACATTGGTGTTCTATGGACTTGACATTTAGTACTTCACAGCTCTAAGTTACTCAAGGTCCCACTGATGTTGACCCTCTACAGCTGGCAGGAGTTGAGACGAAGCAATTACTTACTAGGACACAGAGCCCACGACTCTTGCTGCATAACCCACTGCCAAGTTCACTTCCATTCTTTTAGGAAGACTCTTAAGGGCTTCTAGAACATCCTCCTGTGTGGTTAGAGTTAACAGCCCCTGCATTTTTACTTTACAGGTTAAAGATGTAATTTTAACATAAACCATGGTTTCACTTCTCTGAAAGACAACACTGAAGAATACCATCCCTGGCAAAAACATGTTACCTGGAATAGGTAACTTTTCGAGTAACTTAAAACCTTCAGCTTTCTGGAGTATGCTGGCCCTTAGGAAACTGTAGTGGTTAGAAGTAAGCAGGCCAATACAGCGCATCCTAAACCACATTATTCCCTCATATATGAATGACCAAAATCAAAATTCCACAGTGAGTGGAAACCTCAGCACTATTGACATTTTTCTACGGTGAGAAGCTATCCTGTGCCTCACAGGGTCTGTAGCATCTCTAACTCCTGCCCCACTGGTTTTCGGTGGCATTCTCCAGTAGTGACGAGCAACATCATCTCAGGATGTTGCCAAATGTCCCCTGGGGTTAAAGTCATCCCTGGTTGAGAACCACTGCTTTAGTGGTATCATTCAGTTTAGCAGAGCTACCATTACTTTGTTCTGAATACCGAAAACAGACTTTATTTCCCTAGCTCAATGAAATAAAATTCACATTGTTTAGCTTTGTGTCTTATAGTAAGTGAAAGCTCCAATATTATGGAATTGTGAAATACTAAGGCTTTATAGGGCAGCTCTGACTTTGCCCTGTGATTTCCAATCTTCTTGGTGGAAAACCTAATTTGACTGAGACCTACGCTCGTTTCCTCTCAAATGGACAGACGTGTCTCTAGGTGCTGCTCTGGTGTGGGAGGACAAACCTGCCTTACCTTGGGGATGAACTCTGGGTCACTGTGGGTCCCATAAGCACCGGATGTTGTGCAGAGTCAAACTAAAAACCACATTCTGGCTGCAAAGCTCTGGCCATACCACAGGCTACGCAGCAAGGAGTCATGTATTTTCTGTTTGTTTGTTTTTATCATTCACTAGAGGCCCGGTGCATGAATTTGTGCACGGGTGGCATCGGGCCAGCCTGCCCCGATGGGGGCCCATCGAGGCTGGGCCGGTGGGGGGAGGGGCCATGGGCGGTTGGCCAGCTGGCCCCGCCCCTGATCGGGGTATTGGGAGCCAATTGGGGACCGGGCTGGCCAGGGGTCAGGGGACGATCAGGGCCCAGATCAGGCTGGTTGGCTGCTGCAGTGCACGTCATAGCCACCGGTCATTCCAGTCGTCCATCATTCCGGTCACTGGGCTTTTATATATATATAGATACAAGTCAGGTTTTTTTATCATTTATACAAGTTTGTCTTGGTTAAAGAAGATCAAGAGTGCCACTATCCCAAACCAAATTAGAGAGCATGAATCTGCGACTACAAAAAAAGTTTTTACACCCTTGCTAAGTTTAAGTCACTCAGATGAACTACAAAAAAAAAAATTCTTCTATAAACTAGGAGACATGGTATTGACTTATCTTAAAAGGCCTTCAAAAAAAGAATGACTTGAGATTATAAAGCATTTTTCAAATACACAAAGTACTTCATAATGACTCAATAAGCCTTAAGGAATGCTTTCTTTTTCTTAGTACATCACTTTTTTTTGTTGTGTAAAAGAAAATACCCCATTCAAAGGGTGGTGGCATATTTGATATCACCACTGTTTAAAGAGGAATGAAGTTACAGGAATGAGAAGTATATAATTAGTAAATAATCCCTCTCAACAAGTGAGTTAAGTAGGAAAGTTATAAAGGAAGAAAAGAAAAGCCGGAGGCAACACAATCAGTGCATATCAGAAATGCAGTTTTATTTTTATTTGAAAACAACTTAAATTTTTAGACAAATGATTTTAGTATATAAATTTGATTTTGTTTTTGTACAGAATATAAAGATTCCCCTCGTTGATCTTCCATGTGAAGGGCATTACAAGCCTGAAGGGACACATTCTGCATACGAGTGTGTATCTTGTGTGCAGGATGCTGGCAACCAGTGGTCCAGTGCTCCTACACGTAAGTTAGGTCAAGGACATCACATATTAAAAAGGGGATAAGAGATTTCTAGTTAATCAGATTCAAGAAGCAAACATGACACAAAAACTGTGCAGCTGAGACGAGTTCAGTAACTTTAGTCAGGACACTGCGGATAATGCTGGAGTAACAGGTGTGTGAGGTGATAGTGTGCAGCACATTAAAGAGCAAGGAAGAGCTATTATATAGAAAGGCTGGAATGAGGGATTTCACTAAAGCAAATTAACTTCTTGTCAACTGCCAAAGCAAAACAAAACAGAGCAGAGCGCATGAGTGTTAGTATACTGCAGGCATGTTAGACCAGTTTCTGTGCAGCATGCTAAGTTAGTTAGAACTTCTTCACTGGCGCATACGATCATTCATAGTCACAGAAAGTTTTTTTTGCCACTTCTCGGCAAATTTCAGGCATGTCGTATTTTAGATGGAGTATAGCTTTTATCTATTATTTCATCCTGTAAAAACATGTGGAGACAACGTTCATTCTGTGCCAGAGGATGACCAGCGACCCTATGAATAAAAGAGATAAATTTAGTCCAATCTTTTATAAAAAGAGGTGGGAGGAGTTGTCGAACACATAGTTTAAGGTTAGTAAGCAAATACAATTTAGTAATTGTAGGTGTTACTCGGAACTGCCCATAAAGGTATGCTCTAACAATGTTACCAAAGTTTATGGTAAATTTTCTTTCCTTTGGTTCACAAGGTAATTTGAAAACATTCAATCACTAGCGTTGCACTGCTTCTGGCATTATGCACCCAGTCAGCCTCTTTACCTATTAGATAGTATATTATAAAAACTTAAATTAACTTTAATATTAAAAGTGAAATAAGACCTGATTCTGAGAATCCATTTTAAAGAAGGAAAAGATATAGGATTAGAGCTAGAAATACACTGGAGTTCAATAAAAGCCCCAAATAGTAAGAAATAGGCACCAATGTACAAAGGGTGTGTTTTTTTTTTTTTTTTTTTGGGGGGGGGTGCCTTTATTTATTTAAAAGCTTTATTTATTGATTTTAGAGAGAGGAGTGGGGAGGGGGAGAGAGAGAGAGAGAGAAACATTGATATGTTGTTCCACTTGTTTACAAATTCTTTGGCTGATTCTTGTACGTGCCCTGACTGGGGATTGAACCTGCAGCTCTGGCATATTGGGATGATGCTCTAACCAACAGAGTTACCTTAGCCAGGGCTGCTTTTAAAGGTTTCCACTAGACCAGGGGTGGGCAAACTTTTTGACTCGAGGGCCACAATGGGTTCTTAAACTGGACCGGAGGGCCGGAACAAAAGCATGGATGGAGTGCTTGTGTGAACTAATATAAATTCAAAGTAAACATCATTACATAAAAGGGTACGGTCTTTTTTTTTTTTAAGTTTTATTCATTTCAAACGGGCCGGATCCGGCCCGCGGGCCGTAGTTTGCCCACGGCTGCACTAGACCTAATACAAGATGAGACTGGGCAAAGAGACTTCTATTTCAGAATTTAAAAACATCTAATCTAGCAATGCCTTCTCTAAAAGGAAAGTATGTTCATAAAAAGACAACGAAGGTCATGTCTACAGTAGTAACTAGAAGTTAAAGGCTTTGTATAACTTTTCTTCTGTTTACTTACCACTCACAGATCTTCAAACCACTGGATAAAATTAAAGTGCTTCTAATAAATAGCTCACACAACCATATTCTCTAGGATTTGGCCTTATTTGGTTAAACTTAAGACATTACATAATTATTCTGAATGCTTTCCTGGCATGACTCTCCCTATTGGCCTTTTAAAAATTCCCATTTTTAAGTGGAAATAAAATTTTAAGTTATAAATTTTACTTTGAGCTTAAGAGTTTCTAAAATAAAAGATAAACAACCCTAAATCTTCTTGCATTTCCAAAATAATGTATTTTGCCATAAAAATTTAAAAATGTGCATTTTTACAAGACTTGCTGATAATACCTCCATCTGCAATCAAACAAAATTATTTCAAATGTATTTTAAGTTTTATTGTTCCTACTAGAACGAACATACCTTAAATCAGAAAGAATCATAAGTAAAACTGTATTTTTAAATGCTATAATTTTAAATGCAATTTGCATAAATTAACCAAGAAAAACAAATACAAAACTTAAGTCAAAACAAAGATACTCATTTTCAATCACTCAAGTGTATTTTATCATATGATATTCAGCTTGTTATATACTGCTACTTTGTTTAAATAATACAAAAAATTAGTTAGGAAATGGCCAAAAAGAAAAGCGACACTAAAGTTTAGCTTAATATAAAAATTACTAGTAGTCACATAAGGTAGTCTCAGAACACCGTTCCCTCTCACACCTGAGAATCAGAAAGCACTTACTTGTTTATAAACTGCTCCAGCCCTTGCTTCCTTTCTTCAATGAAATTGTCATCAAATATTCCATCATCTCCTCTAAAAGGAAGTTGACGCAAAAATGCTTTCCCAGGGAGTGGGGGAACTACAACCTAAAACAACATAAGGAAAGAGCATTCTCAACATGCTAAGTTGTGAACATTTATAGAGCACAACCTGAAGATACAGTATATCCTCACTATGACAGCCATCCCACTGTCAAACTTGTTTAAATATAAAAGGGAATCAGCAAAAAACACAATGAAAAAATATTCAATGCAAAATAGCTCATCAGAACAAAGCTCCTTAATGGCTGGGCCCCTAGCTTAATTATCACTTTTCCTGGACTTATTAGCAAAGCACAACTATACAAAGAGAACATTCAAGCAATACTGAAATAAAAGCTGCCACGCCCACCAGACAGTTTTGATGTCACTTGGGAAAGACAATGCTTTATTCTGATGGAAACTGCAGGGACCAAAATCAACTCTCAATTCAACAAAGAAATAAAATATTAACAATGTTGACATAGGCAAGTAAGAATTAAGTGAACAGTTTCTTCTACCTCAGACCATCCTGTACATGGTATATCCTACTTGTGTCTGAGGTGATGATAAAATAATCAACAACTTGTCACCACTTTCATTTCCTAGGCTAAGAAACATGTTAACTTTCTCCCACATCTGCTATCCTATCTTTCCCCAAAGACCTGTCATTTCTTCCTTCCCACCCTATAGGAACGTCCCAAATTTTGCCCTTCAAAGCCTAACTATCCTCTAGGATCAACTTATACTGTATCTCTCTTCTGGAAATTATTTGGAGGTCAAATGTTTGTTTGAATTAAACAGCAGCTAGCTAGCTCTTTATTTCACAGGTTAGTTTGGCTTCTTTATCTGAGAGTTTCTCAACCATGGCACTAACTACATAATTCTTTGTACTGGAGGCGGATTTTCTTTTGCACTATAGAATACTTAATAGCATAGATACCACCAGTAGTACCCCTAGTTACAACAATAAAAAATGTCTCCTAAAGTGTCAAGTGTCTCCTGGGGGACAAAACTGCCTCTGTGGAGAACCACCAATCTAGACTATTAATGCCTTCAATCAAGAACCCTCTTAGATTACTTATGGTCATTTTAATAAAAGCTGGGCATACAAAATAGAAGCTCAAATAGCTGTTAAATGACCAACCACTTAGCTGGAACCTATCTTACACCAAAACAGAAAAAAAGGTGTAATCACACAACACAAAGGAGAACTATAAATAGTAAACAACAGTAATACAAATCATATGTATTCTAAGATGTAAAACTTCAAACCCTTAAAGCAGAGTTTCTATAACTAGGAGTTATCCTAAAACAATAATTCAACAGGGTAAAAAGGGAAAGAGCAACACAACTTCATACAGATTAGCAAAAATAATCCTACATAATAAAAGGCTAATATGCAAATCAACTGAATGGTGGAACGACCAGTCGCTATGACCCGTACTGACCACCAGGGGGCAGATACTCAATGCAGGAGCTGCCCCCTGGTAGTCGGCACGCTCCCACAGGGGGAGCACCACTCAGCCAGAAGCCCTGAGCCAGGCTCATTGCTAGCGAGCAGAGCAGCAGTGGCAGGAGCCTCTCTCGCCTCCACAGCAGCATGAAGGATTTCCGACTGACAGCCTAAGCCATCAGTCGGACATCCTCCAAGAGCTCCCAGACTGCGAGAGGGTGTAGGTCAGGCTGAGGGAACCCCCAGAGTGCACCAATTTCGTGCACCAGGCCTCTAGTAATAAAATAAAATGGTAACAGCTATTATTATCTGATCAATGTATTGTGGTAATCATTTCACAACATATACATACATCAAATCATTATGTTGTACACCTTAAACTTCCACAATGTTATTTATCAATTATGTCTCAATAAAGCTGGGGGGGGGGGGGGGGGGAGAAGACACTTCTTTCCTATAGTCATAAAAAATTTCCTTTGTTTTCCAAAACTTTCCTAACTTGTTTTGTACATTTACAGATCAAAAGATCTATAATTTACATACAATGAGTTATAAATCTTTATTCCCAAATAGACAGCCAAATGTTTCAACCCCATTTACTGAATATAGATTCCTTTCCCCACTTATCAACAGTGTTTTTTTGTTATGAACTAAATTTCCAATAAACACATGGGTCAGCTTCTAAATTATATTACATCCACTAATCTACTTGCCCTTCAGAACAGTCTAAAGATATGTTCTGGTGTCTGTAGGTGCTTAAATATACATTGAAAATAATTTCTGGCTATTTTTGAGCTTTGTCAGATTCTAAAGTTCATATATAAATTTGTAAGTTTATAAAGACCCTGACAGATACCTTTATAAGAATTTTATTAATTTACTAGAGTCCTGATGCATGAAAATCATGTAAGAGTTGGCCTTCCCCCGGATGCCAGCACTGACTTCACTCTGGCACCCAGGACCTGGGCTCCCCTCTGGCTGCCGGCACCTAGGCTCCCCTCTGGCCGCCAGCGGGCAGGCCGGGACCCGGGCTTCCCTCCTGCCGCTAGCTTCATCCGGAAGGTGGTCCGGAAGGACATCAGGTCTAATTAGCATGTTACGCTTTTATTATTAGAGATAAATAAGTATGGATACTGCCTTACTTCTGTCAGGTCTACTGCTAAAATGCCACCTCTAAGTGAGGCCTTCCCTTGACTATCCTATATGAGTAGCTCTCTCTTAGTTTAAACTCTTTTTTAAAAAAAAATATATTTTGTTGATTTTTTACAGAGAGGAAGGGAGAGGGATAGAGAGTTAGAAACATCGATGAGAGAGAAACACCGATCAGCTGCCTTCTGCACACCCCTCACTGGGGATGTGCCCGCAACCCAGGTACATGCCCTTGACCGGAATCGAACCTGGGACCTTCCAGTCCGCAGGCCGACGCTCTATTCACTGAGCCAAACTGGTTAGGGCTAAACTCTTAATTTAATTTGTTTTAGAGCACATCACCATTTGATGTTATATATATATCTCACTATTTTTTCTGCCTTTCCCTCACCACCACCCCTACTTATCCAAGAGAATGTAAGCATCATAAAAATGGGGACATTAATTGTTCACAACTCTATTACTCAAAGAACACACTGAATGAGCTCTCAAATGTTTACAAGGTAAATAAATCTTCAAAAGTGAATTATTTGGTTGAAGCATTATCCTGTATACCCACCTAAAGGTTGCAGTTGGATTTCCAGTCAGGACACATACCTAGGTTGCAGGTTCAATCCTAGTTGGGGCATGTACAGGGACAACTGATTGATGTTTCTCCCTTTTCTCTCTCCCGCTACCCTCTTTCCTCTCTTTAAAAATCAATAAACATACCCTCCAGTGAGGATTTTTTTTAAGAGAGAAAAAAGTGAATATTCCAAAACAGGAATGTAGTATTTCTATTTATTACAGTCTTTTTTTGTCTTTCAGTAAAAAATTTTTCCCCCTAATCCTCACTGGAGGATATGTATTTTTTAAATTGATTAGAAAGAGAAGGCAAGGAAGGAGGGAGAGAGAGAAACATTGATGTGAAAGAGAAACACTGTTCAGTTGCCTTCTGAATGCACCCCAACCAGGGGTCGAACCTGCAACCTAGGCATATGCCCTGACCAGGAATTGAACCCACAACCTTTTGGTGCACAGGACAACAGTCCAACCAACCGAGCCACCCAACTAGGGATTAAATTTTCTTTATATTTTTCAAAAAAGCTAATCTGAAGAATATCAGCATATATCACACAAAGTATGCTAAATTCTGGTTTAAAAACTTTTTAAAAAACATTGATTCCAGAGAGGAAGGGAAAGGGAGAAAGAGATAGAAACATCAATGATTAGAGAGAATCATTAATCAGCTGCATCCTGCATGAAACCTGTAACCCGGGCATATGCCCTGACCGGGAATCGAACTGTGACCTCCTGGTTCATAGGTCGAAGCTCAACCACTAAGCCACACCAGCCGGGCTAAGAAATTTTTGTTATATATAAATGTATAATGATGAAAAATGTACTTATTAAGAGTCAGTAAAAACACTGGAAATACAATGATATATGAGATGTATTGAGGAAGAGAAACTTGGCAAGGGGTGTGGAGGGGAAGGTAGAATAGGAAGAAGGAAAGGAAGCAATAGTAAGATAATGCTAAGAAGTAAGTGTTATCCAACTGTGAGTCAGCAAAGGCCTCAATTAGGCCACTAACGTAGACAAGAGAAGGAAGAGTTCTGAGGAAAAATTACAGACTTCCTCCATCTCCCATGAAATAAGAAAAAACTAAACTATTTGAAAAAAAGAAATCATATTTGTTTTACCCACTTTATTCAAAGTAATTTTCTGAGAAATAGTAAATATTAAAATTTGGAATGTTTTGCTTTCAAGTTGCATTACAAATAATTCTTACCTTGCTCTCTCTTTCTAATTCACTTCGCAGCCATTCAAAGTCACTGTATCTTCTTCTAACTGTAGATTCCTTCAGCTTGAAAATAGGCAGATTTGTCTGAAACAAAAAAGATCACTCCTAAATTGAAGCATATTACAGGGACTTTCAAATAAGGAGTGGTGAGATCTGTTTGTCAAATTAATAACATGGCAAACCTGGTGACCTTAAGATAAGAAAGTCACAAAGTTATTAAGATGTCATTTTATCTTTAGCAAAATGAAGCTTAGCTGTTAAAAAAGTATGTTATTTACACTACAGTACACTTCCTATATGCACATTTGCACATATACTATTGGATGTCATTCTGTCTGAGGTTAGTTACATAAACAAAAGATTTTGTTTTGTTTTACATAAACAAATAGATTTTTTCTATTTCAGTGATTTATAAAAACGTCAACTGAACAGGGTGAAGATACAGCTAGCTGATTGCAATCCAGTTTAAATAGCACCTCAGTATATAATGCTCATTAGAGAAATAGACCTTAACTACTTTGAAATGAAATACAAAATATTTTATTATTACTAGATTAGATGTTGCATAATGGAAGAAATAAAGAATTATTCTTAATGATCTTTAAAAATGCCAAAAAGTCACTCTTGACACTAGTAGGGAACCAAGAACCATACACTTTAGATCAGATTCACAGATCCAGAGTTTTACAGGCTGAGGGGAAAATTAACAATGAGAAACATAGTGCCCAGTACTTGGAGGTTACATCGAGTGGAAGAAAACTTTTAGAGATTGCACAAATCACTTCTGTCAACTTCTAAGTTTAAAGTAACAAGAAAGACTTCTGTTCTCTTTTACTGATCCCTAAAAAAAGAGAGAACATAATACCAAATCCAATAAAAAGTGGTTTATGATTAAGGACAATTAGCGGAAGCTGTATAGCATCACAATTTTATTATCAAGAATAATTTTTTTAAGAATAAATTTTATGAGCCCTCATTCACTGCTGGTGGGAATGTATACTGGTACAGCCTCTATGGAAAACAATATGGCAACCCCTTCTTCTGGGTATCTACCCCCAAAATTTGAAAACATTTGTTTGTAAAAATATATGTACCCCTATGTTCATTGCAGCATTATTCACAGTGGCCAAGACATGAAAACAAAGTGTCCTTCGATAGATTGTTGGATAAAGATGTGGTACATATATAGGATGGAATACTACTCAGCTATAAGAAAAGGTAAAATACTACCATTTGTAACAATATGGACAGAACTTGAGAATATAATGCTAAAAAAAGTAAGTCAGACAGACAGTCAAGAACCATGATTTTACTCAGATGTAGGATATAAAACTGAAAACAACAAACAGGGGGGTGGGAGTGGCTGGGGAGAGGTTAATGGGGGGGGAAAGGAGACATATGTAATACTTTAAACCAGTGGTTCTCAACCTGTGGGTCGCGACCCCTTTGGGGGTCAAACAACCCTTTCAGGGTCGAACGACCCTTTCACAGGGGTCACCGTTGCCTAAGACCATCGGAAAACACATACATAATTACATACTGTTTTTGTGATTAATCACTATGCTTTAATTATGTTCAATTTGTAACAATGAAATTGGGGTCACCACAACATGAGGAACTGTATTAAAGGGTCGAGGCATTAGAAAGGTTAAGAACCACTGCTTTAAACAATAAAGAATTATAAATAAATAAATAAATAAATAAATAAAATAAAATAATTTTTAAAACCACAAATGAACAAACAAGCTCTAACTAGTCTGGATAGAGTGGATAGAGTGTCGGCCTGCAGACTGCAGGGTCCCAGGTTCGATTCCAGTCAAGGGCACATGCCCAGGTTTCAGGCTCGATCCTCAGTATGGGGCATGCAGGAGGCAGCCGGGTAATGGTTCTCTTTCTTTTTTCTTTTTTTTTTTTGGAATATTAACTGGTTTTTTTTTTTTTAATTTTGTTTTATTGCTTAAAGTATTACAAAGAGTATTATATATGTCTCCTTTTTTTCCCCTTCTTGACATTCCCCCGGCTTAATGGTTCTCTTTCATCACTGATGTTTACATCTCTCTCTTCCTCTCTGAAATCAATAAAACTATAAAAAAAAATATGAACAAACAAGACAAACAAACAAAAACTCAGACACAGACAACAGTATGGTAGTTACCAGAGGGAAAAGGGGGTGGGAGAGAGGTAGTAGGGTAAAAGGGATCAAATACAAGATGATGGAGAGAGATGTGACTCTGGGTGGTAAACACACAATGCAATATACAGATAATGTATCACAGAATTGCACACTTGAAAGTATATAATTTTATTAACCAATGTCACTCCAATAAGTTTAATTTTAAAAAGAACAGATTTTAAAATGCACATATCACAATGTTTGTAAGGAACAGAATTACCTAACACAATTAATGTTATATCATACTGAAAATGATACTTAATACTACAGTTGACCCTTGAACGACACAGGTTTGAACTGCAAGGTTCCAATTAGGCTTGGCTTTTTTTTTTTCTCCTCTCTTTTTTTAAAGTATTGTTTTTGTTTTTTTAAATGTTTTTTATTGACTTTTTAGAGAGAGAGAGAGGGAGAGGGAAAGAGAGTAATAGAAACATCACTGAGAAACATCAACATTGATCAGCTGTCTCTTATATGTCCCCTGCTGGGGATCAAGCCCACAACCTGGGCATGTACCCTGACTCGGAATTGAACCAGCGATCATGGGTCAACACTCAACCACTGAGCAACACTGGTTGGGCATTTTTCCTCCCAATAAATATATAGAAAAATTTCATGGAGATCTGCAATAATCTGAAAAAACTCACAAGCCTTGTAGCCTAGAAATATGAAAAATATTTTAAAAAGTTAGATACACTATGAATGCATAAAATATATATAGATACTAGTCTATTTTATCATTTACTATCATAAAATATCTACAAATCTATTGTAAAATGTTAAAACTTACACAATTACAGACCATACATCACACCATTGGCTGTTGAGAGAAATGTAAACAAATGTAAAGATTAAATCATAACTGCATAAAATGAACTGTAGTAATACTGTGCTACTGTAATAATTTCATAGTGACCTATTATATCAACTATACTAGGTTACCCTAAAACAGTCATATATGTTTCTTTGTTATCAATTCATGAAACTTTATACCTGTAAATATGAATTTCTTTTTCACAATATCTTTACATTTTTAGTATCCAGTATGAGTAATACATGTAACACCTATAGTGTTTTGTATTAGATAAGGCAATATTGATGTAAGTTGTGACAGACGATTCATTGCTAAACAAATGACATGAACTTACGGTATTGATAAATACAGCCCAGTACTGTAAATGTAGTTTATTGTCCTTATGATGTTCTTAGTAACATTTTCTTTCCTCGGGCTTACTTAATTGTAAGATTATAGTATATAATACATATAACATACAAAACATGTGTCAATAGACTATTTATGTTATGGGTAAGGCTTCCAGCCAACAGTAGGCTATTAGGAGTTAAGTTTTGGGCAAGTCAAGTTGCAGGAGGATTTTCAACTGCATGGGGGGGTTGGCACCCCAACCGCCAGTTCTGTTCAAGAGTCAAATGTGTATATTTTCAGATTATAACTGGTCCTTACTTCAACCTTTGCACTTATAGAACTATAAACTGTTTTAGAGCTGAAAAACAAAGTTAACTGCCACTAAAAGAAAAGACTGCCTTCTTATTTTGTATACAAATCATCATATAAAATTCACTCGTAAGAAAATTCCAATCATTTGTTAAACTTAATGCCACTGGTAATTGTCATTCAGCTAAAGAGAAGCTTTTTATTCAGGATCTTAAACCCACTTTGTAGTGGTCTAAGCTTTTTCTAAAGTGTATTAACTTCTCTATGTTGTATACCTTATAGCTTGGAATCTTCTACAGATGCTATTGGGCATAACACTGTATAGATTTCAAGCATGAAACCAAATCTCACAAGAGGTTTAAAAGCACTTGAATTTTCTTTCCCAGGTAACCACAACATTTGTCCATTGTATTAATGACTAAGAGCAAATTGCACCTAACAAGACTCTTATTATACTAAAAGTCAAGCTTATATTTAGAGATGCTGGCTTGCTGTACAGAGAGGTATTCTCATTCCCCACAGGGAATAAAATTAGGTCCCCTGGAGAGCAGGATGATAATTCCCAGAAAGAAAGCACTGGATTATTTCTCTCTAATTTCACTCATTGGCTTTTTAACCAAGTTCACCCTTCCGCATTAAAATATTAAGTCTTTGTAAGTGTCTACAGGTAGAAAGGCCTTTACAGAATTGAGTGTTTTATGCAGGTGAGATTTTACATTTTGAATTCCCTCCTCTCAAATTACTTTACAAAGGGGATTAGCTGCTCTCTTTATTCAGTATGTTAAGATCAAGCTTGTGAAAAGAGTTCCCTAAGAATTTTCATACTTCTGGGTACGGAAGTCTATAAAGTTAATCTCTGAAACAACATATCAAGCTTACAGGTACAATGTTGAGGGAAGAGTGCCAATCTGGCTCATTTTACCTCCCATTTTCCCTTTTGAACTTTTGACACAATCATGATTATATCTGATTCACTTTAATAGTAGGGGAGTGGGAGGGAGAAAAAAATCCAATCCTTTCTATGATTAGCTAATAGTTTGACAGATTATACATTAAAAAAGGATCATGGTTAGTTTAAAGAAAATTCTTTTATTTAGTTTTCTCAGCTGGCTATGATTTCTCTTTGTATAAAGACTGCCATACTTTTGATCAGGGGTCCTCAAACTACGGCCCGCAGGCCACATGCAAATACAAATATTGTATTTGTTCCCGTTTTGTTTTTTTACTTCAATATAAGATATGTGCAGTGTGCATAGGAATTTATTCAGTGTTTTTTTTTTAAACTATAGTCCGGCCCTCCAACGGTCTGAGGGACAGTGAACTGGCTCCCTGTTTAAAAAGTTTGAGGACCCCTGCTTTTGATAGTCACATCAAGTAATTCTTAATATTATTTGCTCATTGCTTTAGAGTGTAAGTTTGCCTGTCAATGACTTCCTGATCATCACAAGGAATTTCAATTCAACTTGATCAAAATACAAATGGAAAATGCACAGGTTTTTTTTGTTTAAGCCACTGAACTATCACCACTGATTACAAACTCTTCTCACTGGTCACTTTCAACTAAACACTTATAAAATGTTCTACTTTGGTGTTTTTGTTTTATTTTTAAAAATATATTTTATTAATTTTTTACAGAGAGGAAAGGAGAGGGATAGAGAGTTAGAAACATCGATGAGAGAGAAACATCCATCAGCTGCCTCTTGCACACCCCCTACTGGGGATGTGCCTGCAACCAAGGTACATGCCCTTGACTGGAATCGAATCTGGGACCCTTCAGTCCGCAGGCGAACGCTCTATCCACTGAGCCAAGCCGGCCAGGGCTTGTTTTATTTTTAAAGAAAGAGGAGCAAAGATAATAATTCTTTCCAACAGTTTTGGGAGGATTCAACTATTATTACATCCTGGGAGCATCTATACTAGAGTATAGTGCTAGGTAAGGTGGGGAATATAAATTTATGTGCTTAAAAATACCATACATCATAAACAAAAATAAAGTTGAAACATCAAGAACAAATTGTAGACAAATATCTGCAACATAAAACAAAGAGGTGCCGAACCGGTTTGGCTCAGTGGATAGAGTGTCGGCCTGCGGACGGAGGGGTCCTGGGTTCAATTCCGGTCAAGGGCATGTACCTTGGTTGCGGGCACATCCCCAGTAGGGGGCGTGCAGGAGGCAGCTGATTGATGTTTCTCTCTCATTGATGTTTCTAACTCTCTATCCCTCTCCCTTCTTCTCTGTAGAAAATCAATAAAATATATTTTTTAAAAAACAAAGAGATAATTTCATTAAAAGGTAAAGAAGGTAGAAAACAATGAAAGATAAAGATGAATAACCTGACAAATAAAATAGGCAGAACACAGAAAAACTAATGGCCGATAACACCCAACTTCACTCACACAAGAAATGCCAGTTAAAACAGTAAGATCCCAATTTTCATATATCAAACAGGCACGCATTAAAATTTAGTTCCCAGTGACAATAGGGTAGAGAGATAAACAACTAAAAATACCCGCTAATGCCTGGCTTGTGTAGCTCAGTGTTTGAGCCTTGACCCATGAATCAGGAGATGTTGGTTTGATTCCTGGTCAGGGCACATGCCTGGATTGTGAGCTGGATCCCCAGTAGGGGGCATGCAGGAGGGAGCCAATCAATGATTCTCTCGTCACTGATGTTTCTATCTCTCTCCCTCTCCCTTCCTCTCTCTGATATCAATAAAAATATATTTTTAAAAAAGTCATTGAAAAGAAAAATAAATAAATACAAATACATGCTAATGGTAGTGAAAATTTGGCACAACCTGTAAGGAGACCATTTTGGTGACATCTTTCACCCCTTTTTCAAAAAAATTCTTTTTCAATTAGAGTTGACATACAGTATTAGTTACAGGTGTAAAACATAGTGAGTAGACACTGACATACCTTATAAAATGATCACCCTGATAAGTCTAGTAGCCATATTACACCATGCACAGTAACTACATTACTGAGTATACTCCCTATGTTGTACTTTACATCCCCATATCATTCCTTTAAATGCATATATCTTTTGAGCCAAGAGGTTCACTAAGGATTAATCCTACAAATATTTCCTCATGCAAAAAGATATTGGTGCAGAGGTTTACATTAGCAGTGTTTATGTAATAGCAAAACAAAACTAAAAAACATAACTAAATTCTTACAATCGTAAAATGAAATTTTATATAGCTTTTACAAAATATAACATTTATAACATCTAAATATGGGACACAAAGTTAAAAGAGCAAAAAGAAGTCAATCAAAAATCTCTACTCCATATCCTACCTCAACTATTGAAATCAAAGACATCAGTGGTTCTTCAACCTGGTAAACTTCAGAATTTCCTGAGTAGCTTAAAACAATTTCTGAAGTGGAAGTATAACACAAACATAGAAAAGTGCACAAATACATTGAAGTACAGCTCAATAAGTTTTCAATGGTAATAATCTGAGTAGTCATTAATAATAATAAAGTCCTGAGTCCTACCTCATATCTCAGAACAACTAAACCAGCTTTTAGTGGAATGGGCTCTTTAAAAAGAGTTCCCCAAATCTAAGTAACAAAATAAACTGATGAATGGAATGACTCCAGAGACATGGAAGCATGGAACAGAGTGCAGAATCTCAGAGGGAAGGCAGAGGAGGGTGGGTGGGTGGGACATAATCAACCAAGAACCTTGTATGCATCTATGCATGGCCCATGGCCACAGGCAATTGGGGCAATGAGGGCCTGGGGTGGGGCGGGGCTGCTGGAGAGGGTCAATGGGGGAAAACAGGACATAGGTAATATTTTCAATAATAAAGAATTATTTTAAAAAAATGTTTGGTGAACAAACATACTGGAAAATAAAATAAAAATAAAAAGAATTCCCCATATGATTTATACACAAGTATAGAAACTATTACCATACCACATCAGACTGGTTTAAAAGATCACACAATAAGCAGCTAAAGCAGTGCTTAGAAGGAAATGTACAGCTGCAAATGTCCACATTAAAAAAGAAGTATATCTCAAATGAATAACCTAACATTCCACCTTTGGAAACTAGAAAAAGAACAAGCTAAACACAAAACAAGTAGAAGGAAGAAGAAATAAACAGGAGACTAATCAAATTTGAGATTATTTTTTAATATACTGTTTTACAAAACTTTTGACACAAGTCATACTATTCCTTTTATAGAAGAAAATCAAGGGGGAGAGACCAAGATGGCGGCAAAGGTAAACACCGGAGATTGCTGCCGCAAACAACCACTTCAAAAATACAGAACGGACATCACCCAGAACGGAACGGACATCACCCAGAACCACAGGAAGGCTGGCTGAGGAGAGACTCTTCAACTAGAAGGAAAGACAACAGCATACCGAGGCTCAGAGGAGGCGCAGTGTGGAAAATATAAAGGTGCGGTGGTGTGCGCGCAAAGCGCGCTGGTGGCTGAGGGCGTGGTTGTTGTTTTCAATCAGGAGGGAGTCTCAGACTCTGAGCTCCAGATCCCGGCGAGTCTCTAGGGACTCAGACTCAAACGGGAGAAGCGGGATTGTCTGGCATCAGTTGGAACGTGAGGGCAGCTTTCTCTCCGAGGTTTGCAGCCATTGCTGGGGTTCTGAGAAGCAGAGCCTCTGGGAACGGGACTGAGAGCAGCCATAACTGCTCCCTCCGCTCAGCCTGGTGGTCAAATCCCTCTAGTATTAACTACAACAATCAAGGCTTTACTAGAACAAGACTGTGCACAAAGACCACAAGGGAGCGCACCAAGAAAGCATAAAAAATGCGGAGACAAAAAAACATGACAGAAATGGAGGATATAGAGCTAAAAAACGCAATTTTGAGGGCTTGCAATAATGTGCTAGAAGCTGCCAATAAACTTGATGAGAGCCTCACGAAAACTAATGAGACCCTCGATGCTATGATAAAGAACCAACTAGAAATTAAGCATACATGGACTGAAATAAAGAATATTATACAGACACCCAATAGCAGACCAGAGGAGCGCAAGAATCAAGTCAAAGATTTGAAATGCGAAGAAGCAAAAAACACCCAACCGCAAAAGCAAAATGAAAAAAGAATCCAAAAATACGAAGATAGGGTAAGGAGCCTCTGGGACAGCTTCAAGCGTACAAATATCAGAATTATAGGGGTGCCAGATGAGAGACAGCAAGATATTGAAAACCTATTTGAAGAAATAATGGCAGAAAACTTCCCCCACCTGGTGAAAGAAATGGACTTACAGGTCCAAGAAGCGCAGAGAACCCCAAACAAAAGGAATCCAAAGAGGACCACACCAAGACACATCATCATTAAAATGCCAAGAGCAAAAGACAAAGAGAGAATCTTAAAAGCAGCAAGAGAAAGAGACTCAATTACCTACAAGGGAATACCCATACGACTGTCAGCTGATTTCTCAACAGAAACTTTGCAGGCCAGAAGGGAATGGCAAGAAATATTCAAAGTGTTGAATACCAAGAACCTACAACCAAGATTACTTTATCCAGCAAAGCTATCATTCAGAATTGAAGGTCAGATAAAGAGCTTCACAGATAAGGAAAAGCTAAAGGAGTTCATCACCACTAAACCAGTATTATACGAAATGCTGAAAGGTATCCTTTAAGAAGAGGAAGAAGAAAAAGGTAAAGATACAAATTGTGAACAACAAACATGCATCTATCAACAAGTGAATCTAAGAATCAAGTGAATAAATAATCTGATGTACAGAATGAACTGGTGATTATAATGAATCAGGAACATAGAAAGGGAATGGACTGACTATTCTTGGGGGGGAAAGGGGAATGGGAGATGCGGGAAGAGACTGGACAAAAATCGTGCACCTATGGATGAGGACAGTGGGTGGGGAGTAAGGGCGGAGGGTGGGGCGGGAACTGGGAGGAGGGGAGTTATGGGGGGAGGGGGAAGGAACAAATGTAATCTGAACAATAAAGACTTAATAAAAAAAAAAAAGAAAATCAAAGTCAGTAACCTTACTAACTCTCATTCTTACCTTAATATCTCAGAGATTCATTCAGTATATGAGTATACATTTTCTAATATTCCATACTACAGTGGTTAAGAACTCAGTCTCTGTCTAGGGTTAAATTCCAGCCATACCACTTAGCTATGTGACGGGTAACTTAATCTCCTCCCTGTTTCTTAATTTGCTCATCTATAAACTGGAAATAATAGTGTGAAAGTATATCAAATTAGATGGTTTAGAAGTTAAATTAACCTAGATGATTTCTTCTCTACTACTTGGGAAATCATATAAATATTTTGAAATTAATATCTGTAATGCTGGGAAACCATATTCTTATAATCCTATCTCAGACAGTTGCAGTGATAAAATGAGGTAATACATAAAGCATCCTTAGAACTATACCAGTCACATAATAATTGCACCGTAAGTCTAAGTTATTTCTTTGTTTTTCTTATATTACCCATTTTGTGTCTTTTTAAAACTTAGCGAAAAGTTCTAATATTATAACACTCTCCTTATACTTTTAACCAATTCTTATTGTTATGTTTACTTTGTAAATCTTCTAGTTATTTTTGCTAAACCATTTGAGAGTAAACTGCAGACATTATAACCCCTTACCACTAGGTCCTTCAGTGTGCATTTCCTAAGGACATTCTCTTATATATCCACAGAACAAGAACCAAATACAGCACATTAAATGTTAACATACAGCCCATATTCAAATTTTACCAGCTGTCCCAATAGCATCCTTCATAACTCTTAAAACAGAATCCCTTTAAGAATCAAGGACTCATTATCTCTTTAGTCTCCTTCAATCTAGAACAGTCCTCCCGCCTTTTAGCCATTCAAGACATTGACAATTTTAAAGAGTGCAGGCCTGAGTTTACCCGTTTCCTCATGACCAGCTTCATGTTCTGCATTTGGGGCAGGAATGTTCCTAATGCAAGAATGTTGGCCTTCTCAGTGTATCACATCAGATGGCATATTGTCCTATTACTGAATCACTTGGTTAAGGTTAGGTAAGCCAGGTTTTTCCAAAATGAAGTTACCTTTTTTCCTCTTTATTGTAAGTTTTTCTTATTCTTGCACCTGCCTGTTATAATAAAACTAGAGGCCCAGTGCACGAAATTCATGAACGGGTAGGGTTCTTAGGCCTGGCCGGCAATCAGGGCTGATCTGTGGGGCAACCAGCAGGGTGATGGGGGGGCGAGGCGCTGGCACCCGCCTTGGCTGGCCTGGGGCCTGTGGGCTGGGGGCAGCTCCTGCACTGAGTGTCTGCCCACTGGTGGTCAGTGTGTGTCATAGCGACTGGTCATCGTTCCACCATTCGGTCGATTTGTGTATTAGGCTTTTATTATATAGGATTTAGTGCTATTTGGAATATACCCAACTAAATTTAAAACTTACAGAATGAGCCCTAGCCAGTTTGGCTCAGTGGATAGAGCGTCAGCCTGCAGACCCATGGGTCCTGGGTTTAATTCTGGTCAAGGGCATGTACCTCGGCTGCAGGCTCCTCCTTGGCCCGAACCCTGGTCAGGGCTCGCAGGAGGCAACCAATCAATGTGTTTCTCTCACATTGATGTTTCTCTGTCTTTCCCTCTCTTTTCCACTCTCCCTAAAATAAATGGAAAAATATCCTCAGGTGAAGATTAACAAAAAAAATAAGATAAAAATTAAATTAAATTAAAAAAAAAAAACTTACAGAATGAAGTTTTAAATTTAAAGCACAGAATGAATTCTGCTTCTTGGAAAAATTCACATTTCTAGGTGAAGTTATTTGCCTGATTTAACCATTAGGAGAGAGACTGGCTTATTGTAGGAAAACTCTACTCTGCCAAATACAGTGTGAAAATGCAAAACCAGAAGAGGATTTATAGTCTACATGGCTAGGATGGAGCCGTGAGTAGTTGTACTTGCCCTAGGAGAAATTCACGGCAACTCTCAAGCTTCTGTGCATCTTGCCTTTTCATTTCCAAGAGGAGGGTGCATTTTGCCTAGCTCATGACAAGGTGATGGACTGTTTACGTAAGATACCTGGGATGTTCAGAAAACTAGAAAAAAACAAGACTAAAAATCTGAAGAAAACAGTTCAATATTATTTTGTTACTGTACACTTGTTCTAATAATGTACCAGAAACAAAACTCCAAAAAGATGAAATGTTATAAGAGGTCTGTTTGCCTGATATCCTTAAACTGCTATTTTTAATTAAAGGGAAACCAGCCATTTCCCACAAAGTATTACTAATCACATGGAGTAAAATCATCAGGAATCCAGACATTATATAAGAAAGAACAGATTTCTGAAACCATGTTACAGAGCTCTAAAACAAGTGCGCCCTTCACATCTAAGCGGAGGAAACTGCCACATTATTAGTCTCCAAAGAACTGAGTCTTACACACTTACACAGGCTGACCTATTAAAGTCAGCAGCTCACAGATACCCTATATGTAACCCGATTAGCACTGATAGCTAAGCAGAAAACCAAGCCTCAAAATGTGATCACCTGAATATAGCTTAACAAAAGATATTAGAAAAATGTTTACTAGGTGTTTCTAGTATTTCTTCAGATAGTGTCACGTGTACATTTGAAAAAAGAGACTGGCAACGACATCAAAAGTATACTCAATAGACCATACTCTATTCAACCAATCCTAAGAGATGTAAATGGATGCCCCACTGCAGTTCTCATTAAACGGTTGCATTTCTCCAAATATCTACATCTAGAGATAAAGGATAAGCTGAGAAGTGCTTAAGCTATTACCTCTCCCTTCAGTACTTTTGATACTTGTTTTACCCAATCTGGAACAGCATGAATAACTGGAGATATGGTTTATAACCTAGATGAACTCTAAATATGTCTGGGGAGAAGTCATTTAAGTGAAGAATAAGCTTTTAGTCTGGTGAACCTTTGAAATGTAGATTGTCACTAAGCCAAGGTATTTGGTTTAGTTTCGTTAAAAAAAAAAGGACATGGCCTTCCAGTGATACAATTTCCCGCTATTTTAGAAGTATCCTTTATGGTATAATTTCCAAAACAATAGAGAAGAAATTATCTAGATTGGTTTAATGCACGAACCAAGTAATTCCATATACTTTTCCTTCTTTGTCTATATTCTTCATTTGTGAATTGGCAACAAGACTCATTTACAAGCTCATGCAAGGTTTTTCAATGAGCAACCATTAATGGACTTGTGGAATAACAATTCTACTGTAAGGCAAAATTCACTCATATTTGCTTATGAATATTTATATAATCCTACAGACTTGTCCAGATATAACTGAACTCTGTCAGGGACCACACAGATTTTACATCCAACCTGGACTGTTCTGGACAGGACTGAAGAGATAGAAAGTTAGTATGCACTCTGAAAAGCACTATTTTTCTCATCCCAGTTCACTTTAGTTAAGCAATTTCCTAAGGTAATAAATGATCCTATCAAAAAAAATAAGTCTCTAACCTTTCCTTGGTTGGATTAAAAGTTTTTCTATCTTAATTGTCACAGAAAATGGGGTCTGTGTGAAGTTGGTACACACGTTGGAGATTGTCACAGGGGTCACAGTGACCAGACTGTGACTGACCAGAAACACAGTGAGATGGGGCAAAAAGGTCAAAGAAACTCAATAGAAAAAGCCCTGTGTACACTGATCCCTTCATATATGACCCCCTGTATATTCAAGGCCAATATAACTTATAATCAACTAAAGACAAGACCAACAAGTCAACTTCAATTCCAGGAAAACTGGACAAACAAATGTCTGGTAGTTTGAGTCTAACATTTTAAAATATATTTTTATTGATTTTAGAGAGGAAGGAAGAGAGAGAGAGATAGAAACATCAATGATGAGAGAGAACTGTTCTTCGGCTGCCTCCTGCAAGCTCCTACTGGGGCCCAAGCCTGCAACAGGGCATGTGTCCTTGATCGGAATCGAACCTAGGACCCTTCAGTCCACAGGCCAATGCTCTATCCACTGAGTCAAACCAGCTAGAGCATGAGTCTAACATTTTAATTCAAACAGCTCCATTTGGCTAAAGGTTATTGTATTAGACCAATTTTAGACAAAGGCAGATCAAAAGCTCTAGAGTGCCCTGACTGGTTTGGCTCAGTGGATAGAGCATCGGCCTGCGTACTGAAGGGTCCCCAGGTTCAATTCCAGTCAAGGGCATGTACCTTGGTTGCAGGCACATCCCCAGTAGGAGGTGTGCAGGAGGCAACTGATCGATGTTTCTCTCTCATTGATGTTTCTAACTCTCTATCCCTCTCCTTTCCTCTCTGTAAAAAAATCAATAAAATATATTTTTTAAAAAAATAAAAAAGCTCTAGAGTAAGGCAGATGAAAGAACATATTTTTTCTAAATAATCCACTTAACTATATTCAGAACTGATCACTTAATTCAACTTAAAAAGCTCTTCTTAATTTTATGAATGTTCTGTCATATTCTACAGTTATAATTTTTCTACTATGCTCCCTTAGTTTTGACATTCTTTTTTTAAAAAAAACAAACACATGCCCTAACTGGTTTGGCTCAGTGGATAGAGCGTTGGCCTGCGGACTGAAGGGTCCCAGGTTCGATCCCGGTCAAGGGCATGTACCCTGGTTGTGGGCACATCCCCAGTAGCGGGTGTGCAGGAGGCAGATGATCCATGTTTCTCTCTCATGGATGTTTCTAACTCTCTATCCCTCTCCCTTCCTCTCTGTAAAAAATCAATAAAATATATATTTTTAAAAAAAGATTAAAAAAAAACACATTTTTATTGATTTCAGAGAGGAAGGGAGAGGGAGAGATAGAAACATCTGATAAGAGAGAATCATTGATCAGCTACCTCTTGCTCGCCCCTCAATGGGGATCGAGCCCCATACCTGGGCATGTGCCCTAATGGGGAATCTCCTGGTTCATAGGTCGATACTCAACCAGTGAGCCACAAGGCCAGGCTGGTTTTGGCATTGTTGAATATTCTTCATACAAAAGCTCTGAATGCCTTACATATTTGATACATATTTTCATATTCTTCATCATCTTTTCTTAAGTTGGATTTTTAAAATCTGTCTTATCAGGAAAAAGTACAGAACAAAAAAAACACATATTTTTCCATATATAAGATGCTATTTTTTTCTAAAATTGTTAGACTGAAAATTGGTATATAAACATTACCTGCAATAATTACTAAATAAAAATTTGTTCTGTTTTATATTTAAAATATTGATTTCTTAATTTTGGGTTGGAAAAGTGGGGGCCGTCTTATACATGAGGGCATCTTATAAACGGAAAAATACAGTAAATAAATAAAGCACACACACAAAAAAAGATAAAATTTGTCTTATCACAAATGGATATAGACGTTTTAGAAAACATTGTTCTTGCTCATTTTAAATGACCGCCTGAGGTCAAGATGGAGGTTCCAACTCAAAATTCAAAAAAGTACTGTGACATCAAAAGAAATTGTGAAATTATACATTTATTGCCAGAAATACTTAAGTATATTTTAGACTTTGAGCCCTAGAATTATAAATTGCTAAAGTCAAAGTACTTTTCTCCTAATGTGTGCGGTGAATGGAAGATACCATGCTTCTAAGACCTTACTTGGAATTATGGAGGGTCAAAGGCCTGACAAAGAATGTAACATTTCTAAGTTAAATTTTAATCAAGAGCCCATAACCTAAAGTATTCATCACCTGGTACACATAATTTTACACTTGTCTAGTCTCAGAAGTTGGCCCTCTCTCATTCAAGGGCACTAGATCACAACAGAAGCATAAACAACTTTATCAAAGGTTATGTGGTTCTTTCTCTTATATTCAGTGTTTTAGTAATTTTCTCTTTAGTTTGGAAAAATAATTCTTTACAGCCTATTAACTTAAGTAAGGCACTCAGCTTTTTCCATGAGAAAAAAATATCTTTCACACCTTTGGTAAAGCATCTTGGCAGACTAGAAGGAGTGATAATGAGAGCCAACAGTGCTAGATTATGATGGGAAAGAAGAAAGATAAGGCTGTGGCATATGACCAAGGATCAGGTCAGGCTGAAACCAAGTCTCTACTGACTCTCACTCTCTTGGAGTCTAGAGTGTCTCTTTCTGTTGGAAATGATCTTTAAGACAGGAGCATGGTCACTCTTATTAGTTTCCTATTGCTGCTGTAGCAACTTACCACAAACTTAGTAGCTTAAACAACACAAATTTATCTTACAATTTTGGAGGTCAAAGTCCAAAATGGGCCTCATTGGGCTATATCAGTGATGGTGAACCTTTTGTGCTCGGCATGTCAGCATTTTGAAAAACCCTAACTTAACTCTGGTGCTGTGTCACATATAGAAATTTTTTTATATTTACAACCATAGTAAAACAAAGATTTATATTTTTGATATTTATTTTATATATTTAAATGCCATTTAACAAAGAAAAATCAACCAAAAAAATGAGTTCGCGTGTCACCTCTGACACATGTGTCATAGGTTCGCCATCACTGGGCTATATCAAGGTATCATCAGGGCTGCATCAGAGAGAATGTGTTACGTTGCCTTTTCTAGCTTCTAGAGCTGGCTGCATTCTTTGGTTCATGGCCTCTCCTCCATCTACAGTCAACAATGACAGCACTCCAACCTCTGTGCCCACTGTCACATCTCCTTCTAAGGCTGACTCTCCTACCTGTTTCACTTTACAAGGACCCTTGTGATTACACTGGGCCCAACCAGGTAATCCAGGACAATGTGCCCATCTCAAGACCCTTAACTTAATCACAGATTTGAAGTCACTTTTGCATGTAAGGTTCAGAGGTTTAGGAAGTGGATATCTTTGGGGAGTCATTATTCTGCCTACAAAGTCACCCAAGTCACAAGTACCACCACCAACTATGGCATTTGGACATTCCCAGTAAGTAATGTTGCCACAAATTCTTTGAAGCTCCTTCCTTTCAAGAGATGGAGAATATTTCCCCACCCCTTGAATATGAACTAGCCTTATGACTTGCTTTGACCAACAGAATGTGATAGAAGGGATAAGCAAGTTTCAGAGCTGAAAACTCAAGAGGTCTCGAAACTTCCATCTTCATCCTCTTCGACTGCTGTTCTAAGACTGCCATATAAGGAAGCTGGTCTAGCTGACTGGAGAATGACAGGTTATGTGGAAGAGAATAAGGCAATCCAAGTGAGAGCCAGACATGCCAACTCTCCAGCTAAAGACAGCTACATACAGGATTCTGGTCAAGATGGCAGTGTAGGTAAATGCAATACTCGAAGCCACAACAAAATTACAACTAAACTACAGAACAACCATCACTCAGAACCTCCTGAAATCTAATCAAATGGAAGTCCTACAACTAGGAATTTAAAGTGACATCGAGACTGGTGAGAGGGGTGGAAACACAGACTGGGCTGGTCACACAACCATGTTAGTGGTTTAAAATTGGGAAGGATATCTTGGCTGTAGAAGTCCCCTGAGGAGGGGTCCCAGCCCCAAAAGAGGCCTCCCAGTCCAGGGTTCCAGAGCCAGGAAGAGAAGTCTATATAACTTCTGACTATAAAACCCAGCAGGGATTGTGGCTGAGAGAGACAGAGGGCTGCTGGAGTCCTAGGGCATTCCTCTTAAAGGACCCAAGCATGGATTTACTCTGACTCACTCCCTCTGAGCTCCAGCGCTGGGCAGTAGCTTGAAAGGAACCAGGGATATAATGAGAGTAAGTGAATTGTCTGGCATCAGGGCAAGAGTTGGGAGGCAGCTTTCTGCCAGACAAAAGTGCTGGCAAAGGCCATTAGTTCCTTTTCTGAATCCCCACCCCCATTGAGCCAGCATGTAGGCACCAGATCTAAGTCTCCATCAACCTGGTTCAGCCCCAGTGATTCCCTGAGACCCTGTCCCACTCAAATTGAGGACCCACGCAAGCCATTCCCAGTCACTTTTCCACACAAATGACCTCTCTTGCCTCATGCTTCAAACTTTCTACAATCTCTCAAACAAACAGCATCTGGCCTCTGCCTACCTGCTACCTCTTGCTAAGTGGCCCTAGGCCTGGCACTAGCAGCAGTCAGCCTTGGATGGCAGCTTGGCCTCTTCTGGGCATCTCCAGCGCAGGTAGCAGCCATCTGCAGATCCCTCTGTAGCTCATGCCATGTGGCCCCAGGCAGGGCACAGGCAGTGACTGACTTTGCACCTCTCGAGAGACCCCAAGGCCAATGAACCACACTGTTGTCCATGTCCATGAATTCTCTTTCTTGTTCAATCCCTCCACCCCTACTCCCTACTAGAGCTGTCTGCCTGTTCTCTATGAGTCTATCTCTATTTTGCTTGGTAGTTCAGTTTGTTCATTAAATTCCACATGAGTGAAGTCAGATGATACTTGTCTTTCTCTGACTGGCTTATTTCACTTAGCATAATGTTCTCCAGGTCTATGCTTGCTGTTGCAAATTGTAAAATTTTCTTTCTTTTTACGGCAGAGTAGTATTCCATTGTGTAAATGTACCACAGCCTTTTTATCCACTTATCTGACAGACACTTGGGCTGCTTCCAAATCTTGGCTATTGTAAATAATGCTGCAATGAACATAGAGGTACATATATTCTTTTATTTTTTTAAATATATTTTTATTGATTTCAGAGAGGAAGGGAGGAGATAGAAACATCAATGATGAGAGAGATTCACTGATTGGCTGCCTCCTGCATGCCACCTCACTGGGGATTAAGCCTGCAACCTGGGTATGTGCCCTGACCAGGAATTGAACAGCGACCGCCTGGTTCATAGGTCAACACTCAATCACTGAGCCACCCCGGTTAGGCAGGGGTACATATATTCTTTTGAATTAGTGTTTTGATTTTCTTAGAATAAATTCCAGAAGTGGAATCACTGAGTCATAAGGCAGTTCAATTTTTAATTTTCTGAGGTAACTTCATACTGCTTTCCACAGTGACTGCACAATCAGCATTCCCAACCAACAGTGTGCAAGGGTTCCCTTTTCTCCACAACCTCGGCAACACTTGCTGTTTGTTGATTTATTGGTGATAAAGTTTTTTTTTTTTTAATATACTTTATTGACTTTTTTTTACAGAGAGGAAGGGAGAGGGATAGAGAGTTAGAAACATCGATCAACTGCCTCCTGCACACCCCCTACTGGGGATGTGCCCACAACTAAGGTACATGCCCTTGACCGGTATCGAACCTGGGACCCTTTAGTCCGCAAGCCAACGCTCTATCCACTGAGCCAAACCAGTTAGGGCAGTGATAAAGTTTTTACATACTTCTGTTTCCACCTGAAGATAACCAATAATGGCAAGGCAAGACAAGAGTGAGATACTGAGATATTAAGAACTAAACACAAGGAGGGGAGGCTTTGAGACTCTATCCCATATAATAAAAGCCTAATATGCTAAGTGCCGGTCGTCTCTTCAACCAATCAAAGCATAATATGCTAACAGTATGCTAAGGATGCTCAGCTGCTCGCTATGACATGCGCTGACCACCAGGGGGCAGACAGTTGACCGGTCGACCAGTCGCTATGACGTGCACTGACCACCAGGAAGCAGGCGCTCTGACTGGTAGGTTAGCTTGCTGCTGGGGTCCAGCTAATCAGGACTGAGCGAGACGGGCTGGACACGCCCTGGAGCCCTCCCATGGTCCCTCCCCGGCCCCAATCGTGCATCCATGGGGTCCCTCAGACTGGCCTGCGCACTCTCGCAATCCGGGACCCCTCGGGGGATGTCAAAGAGCCAGTTTCGGCCCAATCCCGCAGGCCAGGCTGAGGGACCCCACTGGTGCACAAATTCATGCACCGGGCCTCTAGTATATCATATTTTGTTCCTCTATATCAGGGGTGGGGAATGTCTGGCCCGTGGGCCATATAAGACCCGTGAAATCATTTGGTCTGGCCCTGCCAAGGCATTAGGGGTAAGTTTATTAAATGTTTGACTAAAAGAGCAGGCTAGAAGGAGACCAAGATGGCGGCAAAGGTAAACACCAGAGACTGCTGCCGCAAACAACCACTTCAAAAATACAACTAAAAGACGGAACGGACATCACCCAGAACCACAGGAAGGCTGGCTGAGGAGAGACTCTTCAACTAGAAGGAAAGACAACAGCATACCGAGGCTCAGAGGAGGCGCAGTGTGGAAAATATAAAGGTGCGGTGGTGTGCGTGCAAAGCGCGCTGGTGGCTGAGGGCGTGGTTGTTGTTTTCAATCAGGAGGGAGTCTCAGACTCTGAGCTCCAGATCCCGGCGAGTCTCTAGGGACTCAGACTCAAACGGGAGAAGCGGGATTGTCTGGCATCAGTTGGAACATGAGGGCAGCTTTCTCTCCGAGGTTTGCAGCCATTGCTGGGGTTCTGAGAAGCAGAGCCTCTGGGAACGGGACTGAGAGCAGCCATAACTGCTCCCTCCGCCCGCCCTGTTGATCCCGTGCGACCTGCCCCACCCAAGCCCTGCGCAGAGCCATTTGCCGGATAGCCTCAGGCAAAGGCTAGATTAGCACCTCTCCAGAGGACAGAAGTTTTCCTGTGGCAGACACAGCTGATTCTCACAGCCAGTCGGCCTGGTGGTCAAATCCCTCTAGTATTAACTACAACAATCAAGGCTTTACTAGAACAAGACTGTGCACAAAGACCACAAGGGAGCGCACCAAGAAAGCATAAAAAATGCGGAGACAAAAAAACATGACAGAAATGGAGGATATAGAGCTAAAAAACGCAATTTTGAGGGCTTGCAATAATGTGCTAGAAGCTGCCAATAAACTTGATGAGAGCCTCATGAAAACTAATGAGACCCTCGAGGCTATGATAAAGAACCAACTAGAAATTAAGCATACACGGACTAAAATAAAGAATATTATACAGACACCCAATAGCAGACCAGAGGAGCGCAAGAATCAAGTCAAAGATTTGAAATGCGAAGAAGCAAAAAACACCCAACCGCAAAAGCAAAATGAAAAAAGAATCCAAAAATACGAAGATAGGGTAAGGAGCCTCTGGGACAGCTTTAAGCGGACTAATATCAGAGTCATTGGAGTCCCAGAAGATGAGAGACAGCAAGATATTGAAAACCTATTTGAAGAAATAATGGCAGAAAACTTCCCCCACCTGGTGAAAGAAATGGACTTACAGGTCCAAGAAGCGCAGAGAACCCCAAACAAAAGGAATCCAAAGAGGACCACACCAAGACACATCATCATTAAAATGCCAAGAGCAAAAGACAAAGAGAGAATCTTAAAAGCAGCAAGAGAAAGAGACTCAATTACCTACAAGGGAATACCCATACGACTGTCAGCTGATTTCTCAACAGAAACTTTGCAGGCCAGAAGGGAATGGCAAGAAATATTCAAAGTGTTGAATACCAAGAACCTACAACCAAGATTACTTTATCCAGCAAAGCTATCATTCAGAATTGAAGGTCAGATAAAGAGCTTCACAGATAAGGAAAAGCTAAAGGAGTTCATCACCACTAAACCAGTATTATACGAAATGCTGAAAGGTATCCTTTAAGAAGAGGAAGAAGAAAAAGGTAAAGATACAAATTGTGAACAACAAACATGCATCTATCAACAAGTGAATCTAAGAATCAAGTGAATAAATAATCTGATGTACAGAATGAACTGGTGATTATAATGAATCAGGAACATAGAAAGGGAATGGACTGACTATTCTTGGGGGGGAAAGGGGAATGGGAGATGCGGGAAGAGACTGGACAAAAATCGTGCACCTATGGATGAGGACAGTGGGTGGGGAGTGAGGGCGGAGAGTGGGGTGGGAACTGGGAGGAGGGCAGTTATGGAGGGGAAAAAAAAAAAGAGGAACAAATGTAATCTGAACAATAAAGATTTAATTTAAAAAAAAAGAGCAGGCTAATTTTTAAGTTGATAATTTTGGAGGGCCCAGGAATGATGTTATAAATATCCAAATGGCCCTTGGTAGAAAAAAAATTCTCCACCCCTACTCTATATGGGTTAGAATACCTAAACTTACAATAAAACAGAAAAGCTCATACCACAAGGGCAGGAATGAAAAGCAAACAAGCTGTAAGGGACAGGGGTGGAAATAACTTTAGAAAAGTCAAGCAAATAGAGACATCAGTGACAAAATCAAAGTCTAAAACCAAAGAATTGGAAAGTGATCATTCCAATATTATTTGACACAAAGAGCTTTTATAAAAATTATCTGAAGTCTTCCTAAGATTTTCTGGTAAAAGGTAATGATCTCACTTATTTTGGTGGCTCAAATTACATACTCCATCAGTTAATGTCATCAACTAAAATGCTGGTCCTAAGTAAAAATTCCCACATAATTTTAAACAGTCACTGAAGGCAAAAAAAAAAAAAGTTAATTATCTACTTTCAGTACCTCTAACCTAACTCAGTCCCATGATATACCACTATCAGATATGCCATTTCTTCATGCTTGCCTCCTTTCTCTACTCAACAAAATTAATTCTCAGGAAAGGATCAAAATTCATTCACATTTTAAGATTAACAAAACTAAAAAAAAAAAAAAAAAGATTAACAAAACTAATGAGCGCTCAACTTTATTTCTTCGATATCCAGTGAACATTCTCAAAACTCTGAAATTGCAGATATCAGCAAAAAAGATCAATTAGGAGATGACCAGAATGTTGCTAAAGCTACACCTTATAAAAGCCGATCCCAATCACTTAGTATTTGCTATTGTGGGAAAGCAAAGAACAGTGTCTGTTTTTCCTTTTTTCACATGGCTGCTAGGTTACACTAAATTTTCCAACTTCCTTTGTGGCTACATGTGTCAATGGGCAGGGGTATACCTTTCCCTTGGCTAGAATGTGGATGTAATGTTGGAAGCTGGTGGTGAAGCCACAATACAAGCCATGGATTGCCCCCAAGACCTCTTCAATGTGAAAAAAAACAAACTCTATTTTTGAGGTCTCTGTGAGAATAGCCAAAACTATATTCTAATTGATACAACTTTTCTAGCAAGCTACAGCCAATGTCACACTTTACTACCATGTCCAAATTCCTAAGTTAAATATTTCTTTAAAGAAGTAGGACTCTGGTTGAAAGCTTTAAGTCATTTATCTAAGGAATCAATAAATAGCAGTAACAAGATTATAATATTGCTTTTTATTGAACACATCATCTTTCTTATCTAATGTTCAAAAAATTGCTGGCTCTGCTTACAGGGAAGCAGCATAATATAGTACAAATGTCAAAGTGTCTAAAAACAGTTGAGTGCCTTTTTGGGGGGTAAGCATGATTATGAAGGTGAGTAGGGGAAAATCTCTATAACTACATGGAATCACCATGATAGCTAAAAGTTAAGCCCTTTTAGACTTTCCACTTTAAAGGTGCAGAGTAGTGTTATTAATAAACTGTAAATAGCCTGGCCAGCGTGGCTCAGTGGTTGAGCATTGACCTATGAACTAGGAGGTCACAGTTCAATTCCCGGTCAGGGCACATGCCCAGGTTGTGGACTTGATCCCCAGTAGGGGGTGTACAGGAGGCAGCCAATCAATGATTCTCTCTCATCATTGATGTTCCTATCTCTCTCTCCCTCTCCCTTCCTCTCTGGAATCAATAAAAATACATTTAAAAAATAAAATGTAGATTTCTTTCTTAAATGGATATATATTTCATCTTTCCTTGACTTCTGGCTTACTTCCATGTTTATTACTTAGGAATATGGACATGGATGGTATAAGACAGGCAAAAAGATTTGGTTTGGCTGAAAATAGTCAATGCTTCCCTTCTTTCATTAAAACTAAATTGTATTTTTTTAAAAAATATATTTTATTGGTTTTTTACAGAGAGGAAGGGAGAGGGATAGAGAGTTAGAAACATCAATGAGAGAGAAACATTGATCAGCTGCCTCCTGCACACTCCCGACTGGGGATGTGCCCGCAACCAAGGTACATGCCCTTGACTGGAATCGATCCTGGGACCCTTGAGTCTGCAGGCCGATGCTCTATCCACTGAGCACCGGTTAGGGCAAATAAAACTAAATTGTAGTTCTAGCTGGTGTTGCTCAGTGGTTGGAGCATCAGCTGGTGCATTGAAGGGTCTCAAGTTCGACATCCAGTCAAGGGCATGTACCTGGGTTGTAGGTTCGATCCCCAGCCCCAGTCAGGGCACATGTGGGAGGCAACCAATCAACATGTCTCTCTTATTGATGTTTCTCTTTCTGTCTTTCCTCCTCCCTTCCACTCTCTCTAAAAATCAATGGAAAAAATATCCTCAGGTGAGGATTAACAAATAAACAACACCAAAAAAAATTAGAGGATTTACCCAAAGAAAAATCACCAACACAGGTTTAGAAAGGCAAACACTGTTACTTTTACTAACCATCTTTGTCATAATTTTATTAGCAAACTGTACTGTTCAGCTTTATATTTTAACTAGAGGCCCGATGCACGAAATTCGTGCAAGGGGCTTGGCCCTCGCAGCCCCAGCTGCCTCGGCCCTCGCAGCCCTGGCTTCGTCCAGAAGGTTGTCCTGACGATCGTTCTGCTGTTCAGTCTAATTAGCATATTAGCTCTTTATTATATAGGATATGCCTCAACTTCGAAAGGCTACTTTTGTAACTATGTGAGGTGGTATTAAACTTACTGTCATGATCATTTCACAATTCATCGTATAGCAAATCATTATATTGTACACCCTAAATACAATGTTATATTTCAATTATATCTCAATAAAACTGGAAAAAATATTAGTACAGTAAAATCATAAGAACCATACTTACCTTAAAATATGGAGTATTTTTCCAATATTTTTTAAATCTTACATGTAAAATTTACTGTTCTAAATGGCATTACAACTCTCCACATGGAATCACACAAAATATAATAAAAATGTAAAACATTAAAGAAAAAAAGGTTACTTGATTAAGTACTAGACAATATAGCTTTTTTAAAAATATCACATTTGCCTCAATGAAAGTATACTTTCATGCCAAGTATACTTTCATACTTTCTTTTTTTTCCAAGTAGTTTTCTTGATAAGATAATCTAACATTTTAATAACTCAACTGCATATTAACACAGAAAATGTAGCTAATCACGGACTTTTATTTATTTTTTTGCTTATTTTAGAGAGAGAGGGGAGAGAGAGAAAGAGGGAGGGAAAGAAAGAGGGGGAAGGAGAGAGGGAGGAACATGAATTTGTTGTTCCACTTAGTTATGCATTCATTGGTTGATTCTTGTATGTACCCTCACCCAGAATCAAATGCACAACCTTGGTGTATCGGGACTACTCTCTAAACCAAGCATGTCAAACTCGCGGCCGGCGGGCTGAAATGGTATGTAAAAAACATTTTAATAAAAATTTTGTAACTTAATTTTTACAATATCCTGTTATACATAATTATTAATGAACTACAACGTTCACTAATGACTGATTACTATAATCGTGTTGCATTCATTTCCCTTACACGCCTTGGGTGCAGGCGCACCATTTCTCTCCACTAATACTAGCAGCGAATATTTTAGCAGCCAATTGCCGCGTCATTAGTCTTGTACTGACTTGTTTGGTGTGAGCAACAGGAAATATTTCGCTTTTGAAGAACAAGAAAAATAGGTTTATTTGCGTTATGCTTATTAATTTGTGCGGTTATTCAGTGTCTGGTAAGTTAATGTTCAAGAAAAAAATATTAATTTTTATTAAAATGTTCTATTATTTTATATTAACAATTACTCATTTATTTCAGCCCTTTGTATTCAGCATGTCTCTATCGAAATAAACCTACGTTTCTATGGAAATTGAAGCTTTAGTTTTTTTGGGGCCTACATAAACTGAAACCTTGTTTATTTGGCCCGTGTTAGCCTTTGAGTTTGACATCCTTGCTCTAACCAATTGAGCTACCTGGTCAGAGCTATGCTGATTACTAACTTTTAGAAAATATCTGTATTTAGAAAGAGGTAATCTTTTGGAGACTTGACTTTAAGGAGTGAACCACGATGAACTATACAGATGATACTGTACAATGGAAACCTGTAAATTTTATTAATTGATATCACCCCAATAAAGTCAATAATTTTTTTTTATGAGAAAGAGGTAATATTTGGGTGCTTATTATGTACCAGTCACTGTGCTAAAGAGATTTATGTGCATTATCTCACTTAATCCTATGACGGAGGCACTCTTATTAGCATAACTATTCTACCAAGGGGAAGTAGAGTTTAAATTTTGTACCCTACTCTGCTAATAAATAATAAATCGAGTCTTTGAACTCAGAGCTCAAGAAAGATCCTTAACTTCATTCCTGTTCAAAACAGTTGTCTCTAGGTACAATAGATCTTAATTAAAATCTCCAGGAAATTAAAGTTACATTATAGCACAAACTTCATAAACGATGACTGAATTTCCCCTTTAGCCTTCTCTTTAATATGCCAAAGTAATTCTAGACCCTGAGCTTCCCTAAACTTTAATCATTTATGGTGCTTTCTGCTATACCTACCCATTAGAACAATTTAAAAAAACATTACCACCACCAATTATTTTCAAAAGCCCAAAGATACTAATCAAGGGATCCTAATAGTCTTAAACACTATCCTCAAACCAAAAGATAAATGGAGATTGGGAAACTTGCATTCTAAAGTGCCACCATCCAGATAAAATTACTCTGTGAATTAGAGTAATTTCAATCAGATTCTATAAAACTGAACATTTTTCTCAAGACCAGAATTAAAGAGTAACTATAATATGGTTTAAGGGCCCAAACTCTGAGACATAAAATGGTCTGCCACATGGCAAATTAATAGCAAAAGGCAGGTAGTAGGGACTAGGGAGAGCAGCAATAGTGTAGAAAAGTAGTAACAAAAATCATTACAAGCCATGACCGGTTTGGCTCAGTGGATAGAGCGTCGGCCTGCGGACTGAAGGGTCCCGGGTTTGATTCTGGTCAGGGGCATGTACCTTGGTTACGGGCACATCCCCAGTGGGGGGTGTGCAGGAGGCAGCTGATCGATGTTTCTCTCTCATCGATGTTTCTAACTCTCTATCCCTCTCTCTTCCTCTCTGTAAAAAATCAATAAAATATATATAAAAAAATCATTACAAAATGATTTACCTATTCATTTCACTGGCCATTCTGCCTTAATACAAGACTGTAATTGTTCTCAAAAACCATATGCTGCTTAAAATAAGACTAATATCTTACTACATGGTATCCTGAGTTTTAAGTAACACATTACATATTATGAGAAACAACAATGGCATTTTATTTATTTAATATATATTTTTATTGATTTCAGAGAAGGGAGAGGGAGAGAGAGCTACAAACATCAATGATGAGAGAGAATCATTGATTGGCTGCCTCCTGCACGCCCTCCACTGGGAATAGAGCCCAAACCTGGGCATGTGCCCTAGACAGGAATTGAACCTGGGACCCTTCAGTCCACAGGCGGACACTCTATCCTAGCCATGGGCAAACTACGGCCCGAGGGCCGAATCCGGCCTGTTTGAAATGAATAAAACTAAAAAAAAAAAAAAAAAAAAGACCGTACCCTTTTATGTAATGATGTTTACTTTGAATTTATATTAGTTCACACAAACACTCCATCCATGCTTTTGTCCGGCCCTCCGGTCCAGTTTAAGAACCCATGCCCACACCTGCTCTATCCACTGAGCCAAACTGGCTAGGGCAACAACGGCATTTTATAAGCATTAGAAACTCAATTACATTTTCTTATAGGGCACTTGCATTTATGACTGTAACAGTCATTAATATACAACAAACTTTTAGATAATAGAAACCTGTGTATGTGCACACAGGTTAATTGTATAACTTAGCAATCGTTCTTAAGATTATTGCCTTTAAAATGCAAATGATCACACCATAAGAACACCTTATATTTTTAAGTGTCACATCAGCTATTTGGTAACCAAGTATCATATATATATTTTTAAAATAATTAAGTTATCAGGCTAGACTAGAGTCTACTTAATATAATGCACTCAGCAAGATAAACTCAGTTATTAAATGGAGGAAGTGTAGGCAGGAGATTCCACTTCAGTTGTGTGACAGGAAGTACTAGCTATGGAAGTTTAGAAACAGGAATACCAAGTTCTGTTTCAGCAAAAGAAAGAAAGGAAAACATGCTTGGCGAATAAGGGTAAAAGAGGAAGTTCGTTTTGGTGAACAATAAGCCACTTAAGACAATCCAAAGTAATTCCAAAAGTTAAAAAAAAAAAAAAGACCTCACTTGTTCAGTAGGCTTAGGTGGTAATGTACTTCCCTAGGTACATGGAGCCTGGATTTGCAGTTTCACTATAACAAGACTGCTTATGGGTCACATTTTACATATCTGTAGGGAGGTATGAGTAGCTTGTGTCATTAAATTGTTAGTTTCATATCTTAAAGTTTGATGATATTTAATTTAGCACACCTACATAAGTAAATCATTTTTTAAAATACATAAGTTTCACAACAATGTGAATATATTTAACACTATAGAACTGTGAATTTTAAAACGGTCAAGATAATAAATTTCATGTTGTGTTTTTTACCACAGAAAAAGTGGGTAAGTCAATGAAGAAATTATTCCATTTAAATGTTAATAGTAACTTGTTGTGTAAAGTTTGATTACTCTAAAGCTAAATTCTTATTATGCTTAATTTCTAATAAAATAATTTGTTGTTGTCACCTTTAACAGCCGGATTCATTTTATGTAGTTAATTTTTAAAGGTACTTCCATACATGAGCATGAACTACAGAAAGTATTTGAATAATTGAAGCATTATTCTCAATTAGCATCTTTGAAATCATCTGAATTACTTATTGCCAAGAAATACTAGTCATGAAATTATTAAGTGTTTTTCTACTTCAGCTGGTTCATTCATTCAATGAAGTGCAAACCTCTAAATTAACAGAGCAAGATCCCTAACGGACAGGCTTTTGTCAAAGCGTCGTAGTCCTGGATTGTGAGGTAGCAACACTCCCCACCCACACCTCCGACCACGGTGGCCCTGAACGCTAAGGTCAATATCGTTTCCAATCACCCCTCACCGGGCTCAGCCACACCAAATTGGTCAGACTTTTGTGAACTCCCATTAGATCCTGTTCAAAAAAGTGTACAACCGAGGTTAGTCTGGTGGCTTGGGAAGAGCGCAAACCAACCAGCTTGGCTCGGCCACCGCTGGGAAAAGTGTCCAAGAAAAAAAAAAAACACTGGGAAGGTTTCAACTTTGCGCAAACCCCCTATCTCAGTCACATCTACCTCCCTTCCCGAAAGGCTGCGTTCTGTGTTCTCGAAAGATCTACCCCTTTCCAACTCGAATGTCATTCCCAGATCAGCTGCCGGAGGGGCAAGCGGCGCCCAACCCCCGTCCTCATCTCCGTGCACCTTCCCCAAGCGCCAGCGCGGGGCTCGGCTCACGCTGCAGCCCCCAGCCCAGCCCTCCGGGGAGCCCGGCCCCAGACCCCGCCCGCGGACAGGGCAGCCCGACCGAGTCAGCCGGGGATCCCGGTCTGGGCTGCCCCAGGGGATGCGCTCCTGGGTCGGCAGGGTCCCACTGTGCGCAGGGGTGGACGGCCTCACCTTGACCCTGATCTCATAGGTGGTGAAGCGGCCTCGGCCGACCCCCACCGTCTGCGGGTTGCTCACATCGATCTCAAGGAAGTTGCTGGGCGGCCCGTAGGCGTCATTCAGGTTCTGCGGCTTGGTGATCAGCCGCCGGGTATCGGCCACCGTCTCCGCCATGTCGCTGGTGCAGCCGCCGCCGCCTCCGCGGGCTCCCTCCGCCCCCGCCGCGTTCCACCGCCGCCGCCGCTGCTGCTGGCCGCGGGGACACCTGGCTCGCGCGCAGCGGTCGCGAGGCGAACGAGCACGTAGGGCGGGCGTTCACCCCGCGCGCGAAGCTCCTCCCCGCGCCCCTCCGGCTTCCGCCTCTCGTGCTCGGGGAAGAGACGGCTGACTCGCCGGAATGCCGCGCCCGGCCCGGGAGGCCTTGCTGAGGCCGCGGAGGGGCCTGCGGACCAGACGGAGGAGGAGGAGGCGGAGGCGGCGGAGGAGGAGCGGCGTCACGGGACTTGTAGTCAGGAACAGGTTCCGGCCGGACTACAGCGCCCACAATGCACCGGGCGAGCGCGTCGCCGTGGGAATGTGGCAGGGTTTGCGGGACCCAGGGAAGCGGGGGCGGCGCTTCCTGTCTTTTCGCGTCCTCCTGGGCCTGGAGCGGTGGGGAAAACGCGGGGAAGGCTCTTCTCGCCCCGGGGAACTGCGGGACAAGAGTTAAACGGCGAGATATGAGTGCTTTACTGGCTCTCGAAACCGAGCTGCCAACGCTAACTCGGTGCCAACCTACCCACCGCTTCCCCTTGTACCACGGGCTGTGCTTTCGTGGTAACCCTGAGCAAATGCCTCAGTGACTTTGACATCACCTTCCAGAGTTTCACCAGACACGTGTCTGATTTGGTAACTTGAAGGCTGTGAAGTAGGAGTGGAATTAAACCGTTTTTGACTGGTGGGCTCTCAGAAACAAAATAACATATAGTAGCTAGGCTGAAACCTGCCTTGAATGCCCTATGTTTGGGTGACCTGCAACTTGTTCCTTCAGTTCCCACACAGTCCCAGTTGTTACAGAATAGTAAGAAACTAGGAAAATTTCAGGAGTGGAATGGGAAAGCTGAGACCGACGGTTCAACAACAGTTTATGGCCGCCTCGTAAATCCTACCTTCCCTAAACCAAGGACACAAGAGTAAATGGTTTGCACTCCTCCCCAACTAGAGGGTCAATAGTTTAAATCTTCCAACTCAGGGAGACAGACAACAGAAATCCAATTAAATCCCATTTGCCAGCCACACCCAACGACAGACAGATTGAGAGAATAAATCTCATTTTGGGACATCAGCTTAAAGCAGATGAATATTCTATTGATCTGCCCTTAAGACCTCCCAGGTCTTAACCGCCCAGCCTTTAAAACCCCTGAAAATGAAGGTCCCAGTGCTGCTCTCCCTTCAGGAAGCACACCCCTGGCCATTCCTCCCTCCCACCGCTCCTTCTCTTACCTACCCCCCCCCCCCCCATGTATCCCCTAACCTCTAAGTGACCCCCTGAGACTTGCAACCAGGGAAGCAATGGGCAGCAGCAGCCCATCCGGGTCTAACCCCTGAACCTGTCTCTAAGGCTCCTTTCCCCCCTTTTCTCTGACTTCCCAGTGAGCCAAAGCAGCCCAGCCTAGGCTCTCCTGTGGCTGCTTTTATGCCCTTCCTCGTTTCACTCTTCTATGTATATTTTTGCTGTAGTCAATAAATTCTTTGCTTGCTTTTCTACACTTTTGTCTCTTGATTGAAATCGTTTCCTCAAGAAGACAAGAACTGAGGTCTCCTCCTCTCCCTGGGAACATCTTTTTGGTTTAAACCATATAACCCAGGGGTTCAGGGCCATGGTCTCTCTTGACTGGCCTGCTGCTGCTCCCTTGGAGTGTATCTTCGATAAATCCCTCTTTGCTTTATTTTCATTTTCCTTGACCTTAAAATCTTTTCTGCATTGATAGGGAGAATCAAGGTCCCCGCCGGTAACACAGTAAGTTAAAAAATAAAAAAGTGACAAACTTATCTCTACAGCATTTGAAATGAAATGCAGATAAACCTTTATAAGAAATGAAAACAAGACAAAACAAGTATATCGTAGTTCGTTTCTACCAAATGCAGGTTTTGAACATTGAGGTAAAGGATAAATTTATTTCCCTGCCGGGAGAGTTATCTCCCTTAATGTTATAGCCCCACAACTATTTCTGAATTTTTTGTGTTCTTTCAGAAACTGATGTACTTTATTTTTTATTTTTGTTAATCCTCACCTGAGAATATTTTTTTCCATTGATTTTGAGAGAGTGGAAGATGAGGAGGAGGAGGAGGAAGAGGAGGAGGAGAGAGAAACATCCAAGTGAGAGAGACACATCAATTGGTTGCCTCCCCCATTGCTCTGACCAGGGCCAGGGATCAAACCTGAAACCCAGGTACATGCCATTGGCTGGGAATTGAACCCAGGACCCTTCAGGGTGCTGGCCAATGCTCTAGCCACTGAGCACATTGGGCAAAATTGATGTACTTTATTTTTTAATATGTTTTTATTGATTTTAGAGAGAGGTGAAGGGAGAGAGAGAAAGAGAAATATGGATCAGCTGTCTCCTGTATGCCCCCTACTGGGGATTCAGCCCACAACCCATCATGTGCCCTGACCAGTAATGGATGGGACTGGTGACCTCTTGATGCATGGGATGATGCTCAACCAACTGAGCCACACTGGCTGGGCCCAATGTACTTTAAATGCTCTGTCCCTTAAACTTAAAAGTTGTCCAGATCATTAGCAACCATTTCTAATAATACTGAGAACAGTTGAAATAAAGAAATTACTTTAAAATGATGTGATTATTTTCCAAAAAGTACATTTATTGAATCAACAAATATTTATTGAAGGCCAATAGATATTTTCAGTTCTAGATACTAAAGAGATAAGGGTAAGACATGGAAATTCTCTGATCTCATTGAGATCATAAATTGATAAGAAAAATATAACCCCACAGAAAAATAGGCAAAGTACTTTTCTATATGTTTTTCACATAATAAACAACAAATCAGCAGTCAAAATGCATTTAGAGTATTCACTGAAAAATCTACCTTCTATCCCTATCCCTAGCCATCTAGTTCCCCTGTTACCAGTTTCTTGTGTAATTTTGTATCCTTCCAGAAAAAGTCTAGCATGTAAAACATGTGCGTATACATATTAACAGAAATAGCATCATAGGATACACTTTTGTACCATATTTCCCTTAATAATATCTTGAAGATAGACTCACATTTGTATAGCACCCAAGTACTCCATTACATGATGTGCCATAATTTAACTTGTCCTCTACTGATATATATATATATATATATATATATATATATATATATATAATGGTGATCTCAACCTTTTAACTGTTACAATACTTACAATGACGTCATTCCAAACTTGGGATTAAATTTGTAGAATAAAGTTTTGTAAATGGAATCACTGGGCCAAAGGATATATGCATTTATGAACTATTGCAAAATTTCCTTCTGTACATGTTTTACCTGTTTACACCCTGTTCAGCAAAGGATGAAAGTGCCTGTTTGTCCATAGCTTTACCAACACCAAGTGTTAGCAAACTTTTTAATCTTTAATATCCTAAATCATATCCTCCTTTTAATCTTTTTTATGAGTACAGTTGAGCACCTTTTCTTTTTTAATCCTCACCCCCAAGGACATGCTCAAAGAGGAAAGGAGAGAGAGACACACATTGATGTGAGAAAGAAACATCAATCGCTTGCCCTCTGCAGGCTCCCCAACTGGGGATGGAACCCAAGACCCAGGTATGTGCCATGACCAGGAATGCAACCAGCAACCTTTTGTGCACAGAATGGCTCTCAACTAATTGAGCCATGCTGGCCAGGTTTGAGCATCTTTTCAATATGTTTACAAGCCATTCCTATTTTCTTTTTTGTGTGACCTATGTTAAAAACAAACAAAATTCAACTAAGTACATTTAAAGATCAAAGTGGCTTTATTCAATGATTCATGAATTAGCAGAATTCCATCTAGCAAATAGAAAGGCTCTCTGAGGAGCTGTACAAAATGGAAGGCTTCCGTCCTGGCCTGGTAGCTCAGTTGGTTAGAGCATTGTCCAGATACATCAAAGTTGTGTCCCCAGTCAGGGCACATACAAAGGGCACATGCAAGAATCAACCAATGAATGCATAAATAAGTGGAACAACAAATCCATCTCTCTCTCTCTCAAAATCAATTAAAATTATTTTAAATTTAAAAATTCAAAATGGCCCTAGGTGGTTTGGCTCAGTGGATACAGTGTTGGCCTGCAGACTGAAGGGTCCGGGTTCTATTCCGGTCAAGGGCACATGCCAGGGTTGCGGGCTCAATTCCCCATGGAGGGTATGCAGGAGGCAACCAAGCAACGATTCTCTCTCATCGTTGATGTTTCTATCTCTCTCTCTTCCTCTCTGAAATTAATAAAAATATATTTAAAAATCAAAATAGAAGGCTTCTTTCTATAGGCAGAAGCAGGTTGTGTGTGTGGGGGGGGGGGGGCAAGGTGGGGAGGGGAGGAAATTTCTAACAAAGATTGGATTGTTTCAGGCAAGTCCTCAGCTTCCAGAACACTGGCAACCAGAAATTTGCATTATTTCTCTCAAGAAAATGGATTACCAACTTTTGGAGTAAAGAACCACTAATGTTATCTAGAGCACTGAGTTTCTCAAACATTATCGTGCATATCAATCACCTGAGAACCTTGTGAAAATGCAGATTCTAATCCAGAAATTCTAGGTTGAGGACTCAGATTTTGCATTTCCAGGCAATTCCAGTATTGCTAGTCCCCAGACCACACTGAGTAACAAGGATCTAGAGCAGTGGTTCTCAACCTTGGCTGCACATTAGAATCACCTGGGAATCTTTTTAAAATCCTGATTTCTGGGCCTCATCCTCCAGAAATTCTGTTTCTTTGTTATGGGATGGGGCCACAACATGAGTAACAAAGAAACAGAATATCCGGAGGATGAGGCCCAGAAATCAGGATTTTAAAAAGATTCCCAGGTGATTCTAATGTGCAGCCAAGGTTGAGAACCACTGATCTAGAGAATCTCAGGAATGCCAGATATATTGATTAACTGGTGGGAAAGGGGGGATCCATTCCAGAACCAAGGGTATCATGTGGTCTCTTTAGATGAACAGATATGTTGGACTCTTAGACCCTTCTGGCCATTCATATGACAAATATGTACTGAGCAGCTACAATAAACTAGGCACTGTGCTAGGTGCTGAGGGAGGAGGGAGCACGGAGAAGAGGGATGGTGGTAAACAAGATACAGTTTTTGCTTCCAGGATCTTTTAGTCTGGTCATACAGACATGTCAGTAGAGTGTGATGAGAGTCACATAGCCCAGTCTTGGGGGCAGAAGGGGAAAATTCCAGAAGGAAACGACAACAAAACTGAGACATGAAGTTGGTATTTGACAGGCAAAGTGCCTATGATTTGGGTGTGCCTGTGTGTGGGAGGTGCATTTTGGAGATAGAGATAAACCCTTGCAGAGGCCAGAAGAAAGAAAGAGCTACACTTGACTTAGTACTACTGGAATAAAAGGAAACTATGTCAAGAACTAAGGCCAAAGGGACAAGGCATGAAGGGCATTATGGTCCATATTTATGATTCTGGACATTATCTAAAAACATTCTAAAGGAAATCATGGAATGGAAGTGACTTGATTTTTTATTTAGAAAAATCACTCTGGCAGAACTAAGATAATAGCAGTGGGAATGCAGAGAAATGAATGGACTTGAGAAATAGCTGCCCCTATTTCTCTGGCTTGACCCAAAGAAGGCACTGCACTAAGCAACTGAGGACTGCTCCGAAGGAAGTCTGCGAGATGCCAGGTCAGAGGAGGATGTCAGCATGCAAATACCACCAGACTTCTATTGGGAGATGAGGGGCCTGACAGGTCTCTGTGGGTTGGTGTTAATGTTCTAGTGCAAGACCTTAGCCACAGAGATATATACATCCAGGCATACCAGGTTTGATTCTACGTGTATTTGCAAAGGAAGTAAGCTCTTCTAACTATTCATTTGGGAACACATTCTCATAGAAGGTGTATTTGTCCAGAACCTGTGGGTTGGGTTTGGTAGAGAGATTGACAGGCCTGCTAGACCAAGACTTGATCCACTAAGCTTCTAATGCTTCCAAATCTATACTTCCCTCAACCTTGAGTATAGGCATTTCACTATGTTGACACCACATACTCATACAGGCACCCATATGCTAGTTCTGTTTGTTGTCCTATTGACTAAATCAAACTCACACGTCTAAAATTAGTCTCATCCCATTTACCCTCAAGCAATTCCCATTACTTACATCCTTTTGGGTATAAATATCATCATTACTTTCCAAACCACTTGGGCTTATTATTCACCTACATTGAGTCATATATTGTACCTTCTTTCTCATCTGCCCTTCGTCTTGGTTTTAGGTAATGTTAGACTGCAGAGATCTTCATATTCCCTATTTTCTTGATCACTCTTATCTCTTATGCACAATACTAGCTTGTCTTACTTATTGCCATCCAGTTATGTCTTATGTTTACATTAATTAGCTCTTGGCTAGAATTTTATATTTTATACAAGTATATCTGAGTTGAAGATAATACTATGAGCAAATCTATTTAATCAAGGCTTGGTAGAGGAGATGGGCAGAATCCTTAGTATCTACTTAACCCTAGAAAAGTTACTTTACCTGTCAGTGCCTTCATTTCTTTATGTATACGGGGGGGGGGGGGGGGGGGGGGGGCACGACAATACTACTTCATAGCATGGTTATAAGTATTGAAAGAGTTAATGTTTTTATAGCATTTAGAACAGTGCCAGACACAATGGTAAGCCCTGAAGTACATAGAATCTACATAGGAGTTAATAGGGACATAATCTTATCTAGGAAAAAAGGTGGTTGGAAAATCACAAAAATGAGGCCTTGAACGCTGTGATAAGGAATGCCTGGTGGTGTTGAGCTAGGTTTGTGAGTAGAAGACATTGAATGAATGTTATATCTATATGAATGTAATAGTTGGAAGCCTGACGATCTCTTGACCAGAAACCTGAGCTTAAATCTATTATTCAAAGCCTTGATTTATTCACTGTTGCTTCAGATTCAAAACATTGGTTTTCACGGGCATTTCAGTCTAATGCAATGTCAGTTAATTAGGTCTCAAGTAAAACAGCTGCCACCAGAGAGTTCACATTACCATAACTTGCATTTGAAAAAGTCAAAATTTTCAAGATATGGTTAGTTCCAAAGTACATTTTTTGATAAACCAGCTTGAATACTGCAGTGTGTATAACAAGGTTAAATAAAGGTTCTAATAAGACAAACAGCGACAATTTAAATAAATCAGATGTTTTTGTCGAAGATTACTCTGTGATTTTCTCCAATTATTCATGACATTTCACCCACTCATATTGTGATCTGCTTTAATAGTGGAAGGAAAAAAAAAAACCCCTTGTCTCCTTGTTTATTCTTTGTTCTCAAGGAGATAAGCTGTTTATAAAGATGCTATTTGTTATTTAAATCACTTTTACTGAAGTTGTTTATTTCCTCGTTTCAGTTTCTAAAAATATTGCAACAATTGTAATGCTTCTTAGAGATGTCTATTCAATCCAGAGTGATTTGTACTGAAATTCTTTGCTAAATGGGCACAGGTGCTGATGTGTATAACGTGCTAGAGTGAGTTAAAACTAATAAATTTTAAAAAAATATATATATATTTTTATTGATTTCAGAGAGAAATAGAGAGGGAGAGAGAGAGACAGAAACATCAATGATGAGAGAGACTCATTGATCCGCTGCCTCCTGCATGCCCCACATTGGGGATCAAGCCTGAGCCTGCAAACCGGGCATGTTCCCTGATCCGGAATTGAACCGTGACCTCCTGGTTCATAGGCTGATGCTCAACCACTGAGCCAAGCTGGCAGGGCCTAATAAATGTTTTTAAAAGAAGATAACAGGAATATACTTGTCAACTACTGAAATCTGTGATTAAAAATATTTTTGACCTTACGTCTAATATTTGTAAAGGTCTACCTTTATACCTGCCAATTAATAAGAATTTAATAGTAGTAATAATAATAATGATAATAATAAATTAGATAACACCAAAACTATAAGCAGAAAAATTGCATAATTTGCATCCAGAAATTTATTTCTTAGAAAATGCCCTTTAATCACTTTGCAGACTTTCAAGATCATAATTATTACATAAAGCTAATTATATTAAAAGATAATTTACCTCATAGTAAAGTATCAAATTAAAGATGAAAAACAGTACTTGTAAACAGAATTATACTTTTAAAAACATCATTGAACAGCAAAACAAGAAATTAAATTTACAGCTTCTCTCTTTACTATGCATCAAATTACCTACAGACTAAATTTTGGTAATTTGATACTATAAAGCTACATAGTAGTATAGCATACAGCTCTATATTACATGTCTTGCATATCAATCTGTAAATCTAAACTATACTTATCCTAGGTAACCAACAGAATCGTTGTGTGAAATAAAGCCAAGAGGATTTGATATTGTAAGGGACAGTTGATTATTTCCAAGAACTAAAGCTTCAAAATCCAGCTGAGTTGATTTGAACTAAAGAAATGAAGCCTGGTACCATAGATTATAGCATGTATTCCTGCTGAGTAAGCCCTGGATACTGCAAACTCAGATCTGTGGGTGACCATCTCTCCCTTTGAAGTTGATGAGAATTTCTTGGCCTAAGTGAGATACATGCTGGGAAAATTGGGCCCTTACAATTGGTGTGTATAGACATTAGTGGTCTCAACACTGTTATCATCTGGTCCCTTAGTTTTATCCAGGCTTGGTTTTTGCAGAAGACGTTCAACTTTGTAATAAATCCTTCTTGAATTAGATATGCCCCATGACTAAAAGGTACTCAGGTTTTATCATCTAGAGATTCTAGATTGAGAACTGCTCTGTTACTAGTAAACTTGGGTAAATAAAACTCATCTTGATTTAAAACTTATTCAAGTAATTTCCCAAGGTGTCCATTAGAAAACAAACACAACACAACACAACACCCAGCTTATTCCTCTGAGGTCTAGGCCAAATCATGGCTAATTATGAGCATAGGCAACTGGTACAAGTACTAATACTTGTAAACAAATGAGTTCATATAGTTTTATCATTCCATCTTTGAGTTTTGAAGATTGGCTGCATTTTAGGCCATCTTTAGTTCCTCAGAAAAAGCAGTCCGTAGAACTGAAAAATATTCAGTCTATTTGATTGCCTAGATGCACTATGTCTAACCAACAAAACTAGGTTGCTTATGACCATCACTCAGTGATAATTAAAATTCTATGTGGCACGGTTCACTTTTGTCTAGATATACAACTGATTTAAGGGCCATTTAAAGAACTATCTCATTGAATAAACAAGCTTTCAGTCCCTATTACTGTTCAGTTAATACTAAGAAGGGGTAGTAACTGTGCTACCTTGGGGAAGTTACTTTATCGCTCAGAATCATTGAGTCTTAATATGCAAACTGCTGTGTTAAAATCAGAAGATCTTTAAGGTCCCTTGAGGATCTACAAGTAATTTTTTTGGTGCCAGTTCAAGATGGTAATGTAGGAAGATCCTGAATTCACCTCCTCTCATGTTCTACATATAGAACAATTTGCTCTAAAAATGATTTTTCTTACGAAGTCTGGATATCCATCTACATGAAGTTTATTTTTCTTTTATAATAATGAATACTAAAAACATGTGCAATATTAAACCTGGCACATCACTGGAGTTGCCCTGCAAATATTAAAATTCAATTACTAGGTTTTATAATTATTTACATTAAAGTGATTATTTCTCTAATTTAAAAAATTATGAGAACACAGGAAATACATAAGAGAGGAAATGGGATCATTTTTCCAGTTATCTCAAAATAATACATATGGAGGTTCATGAACTCAAATGAGATACTCGGTAAATCACCGGCGACATTTGAATGATATGAGATAGTAAGGATGATAGGAGCCAGATCTTGATTTTCTAAAGGTCCATAATAAAGAAATTCTGTAGACAGTAGGCAGGCATTGCAAGTTTAGATCACATTTTTAGGTCACATTTTTTAAGACAACTTTGACAGCAGGATGGAGCCAGGAGAAAGAGACAGAACCAGTTAGGAGATGACTGCATTAGCCTAGTAAAGACAGGAGGAGGAAGATCCAATTATAGTAGATGAATTAAAGCCATATTAAGAAGATAAATTTAATCATATCTGGTGCAGGGTTGGATCTGAGTGAGAAGGAAAATAAATTAATTGAAGATGGCTCCAAGATTTCAAATTTGCATGTGGAGTTGGGACAGTTAGAATTAGTTGGGGGTTGCTGCTATTTTTAAAAGAAAGATGGCAGAAAGGTCATGTGGAGAAATTATATGAGAAAAGTCTCTCCTCCCCCTTCAACATTTGGGCAAGTGGTATTTATGAAGGAAATATGCAGGTAAATACATACACATTATCATTGGGTTAAACATTTTTTTAAAAAGCATATCCTGCTGTAGCTGGTTTGGCTCAGTGGATAGAGTGTAGGCCTGAGGACTGAAGGGTCCTGAGTTTGATTCCGGTCAAGGGTGCATGCCCAGAATGTGGGCTCAATACCCAGGAGGTATTCTTTCTCATCATTGATGTTTCTATCTCTCCCTCTGAAATCAATAAAAATATATCTTAAAAAAAATTGAAAAAGCATATGCTCATAAAGGATATTCAAAGCTGGAAAACAAAAAGAACCAGTTATTTTTAAACTGTTGTAGAAAATAAGTAGAAAGAAACTAAAAAAAGATTTAAGCATTGAACTTGACTTCAAATATTGTCTTTAGCCAGTCTCTAGTTACAAGTTAGACAATGTTTCAGCAGAGGAAAAAATGGTAACATTTGTTGGAAGGTTGACAAATATATAATTCTTACTTAAGGAGGGCTCCCATCAATGTTTCTCTCCCCTTTCTCTTTCTAAGCATGTCTTCTGGTAAGGATTAAAAACAAAAAAAGCTTCTAGTAGGCCTTCCAGATTTTCCAAAGTGCCTTTTCATTGATTTCGCAGCACTTGGTAGAATCTTTTGTCTTTTTCTTTACCCCTCCTACTGGACTGCCAGCCTTTTCTGGACAGCAATTTGTATTCCCAATACACTTATCATAGTATCTCAAAACATTTTTGTTAAATAAAATTAGGGCAGATCACTTAGAAATTCATCTTTGGATACCCTAACCCATGGCCACTCCTCCCTTAACTCACTGTCCATCTCAGGCCCTTGGCTTTCTCATGTCACTTGTGAATTCTTTCAAAACATTTGAGCATGTCATTTTGAAAAAGATTTATGCTAATCTAATACAGAAAATAAAAATGGTAAGAAAACTTCGGGTATCCTGCCAAAGATGAACTGGGCGCTAGAGGCAAAAATAAATAAATAAATAAATAAATAAATAAATAAAAAATTGGGGCTACCATTGAGTCACCTACGTTTTATTTAGGTTTCGGAATCTGGCTAGAGTACGCTAATTAAAAAAGGTTCAGGGTTGGTTACACGTCGTACTCCAGTTCCAATTCCATGAAAACATTCCGGGCTCCTCGGCATCCAGCGCCGGGCTCAGAATTGCCCCTCCCACCAAGCTTGGAGCTGCCCGCCCCGCCCCGCCCCCGCCCCGCCACGCCCCGCCCTCCGCCCTCGGCGCCGCCGCACTGCATGCTGGGGGTCGTAGTCCCGCCTGGCCGCGACCTGAGGGACGAAAGGGCAGAGGAGGCCAGCCCGCCCCTTTTCTACGGGAGGTCGCGTTCCTGGGCCGCTCCCTTCGTGCTCTCGGGCGGAGCCTTCCGTGAGCACCGTCGGATTTGTCTGTGCCACCGTCTCTCTTCTGGGTCTCAATAAAGTTTTCCTCTTCCTTCTCTTGTACGGAGCTCAAGATGGCGGCCTCCTGGCCGCCCTTGGTTACCCTGCGATTAGTGCGGAGCCGGTTGAGGGGGAGATGTGTTGGGTGCGGAGCCTGGGCCGCCGCTCTGACCCCTCCGGCCACCGCCCCTGGGAGCCCCTTTTGGAAAGGTCAGTGACGGTGCGCAGGACCAGGGAAGCCTCCTCCTGGTGTCACGGGGTGCGAGCCCTGGAGGGGTTAGTGTCAGCCTCTCGTTCTTGTGCTGCTGCTGCACGGAGGGAGCTGGCCCAGCTGGCACTTGGAGGGTCAGAGGTCGGCCCAGCGCCGGTTCCCTCCCGGCTGTTGGAGAGCGGAGGCCGGGCGAGCCCGGCGTGGAAGGGCCTGGCTGGGGGGGTGCCGGTGTGGGGCTGAGACGGCGGGGCCCCCGCCCTGCGCCTCCCCACGCCGCCCGGGCTGGTGGCCAGACGCGGGTCCAGAAGCCACGCCGGGGACCCCGGGGCACCTCTGGTTCTCCCGCACGCATTCGCAGGGGGAGGGGTAGATGCGCTGGTTCTGTTCGAGTCACTAGAGGCGTGGAGTATATGCTGTCACCTGGCTTGCTCCATTCATTTAAATGTTATGGGTTCATGAATGAATGCACATACGTATTTTTTCTAAATATATTTTTGTTGATTTCAGAGAGGGAGAGGGGGAGAGAGAGAAACATCGATGATGGGAATCACAGATCGCCTGCCTCCTGCGTGCGCCACACCGGGGATGAGCCCGCAACCCGGCCTGTGCCCTGACCCCGAATTAAACCATGACTTTCCGGTTCTTAGGTTGACATTCAACCACTGAACCACGCCGGCCGGTCAGAATGCACACATATTTTGATAACCAAACCCACAGGAGTGCTAACTTTACTGTTGTATTCGTATGCTCCCACTAAACTGGGGCTCTTCGCCGCAAGGACCAGGTGTCATTGTTTCCTCAGCTCTTAGCACAATGTTTGTTGCGCAGATGTGGTTTTTGAATGAATGAATGACGTTATTTTTGCCTTTTCCGTCCACATACTTATGCTTTTTCTCATCTCCAAGCACCCTCTCTTATATATCTTAATTGACTCTCACTGATGGTCAGTAGTGTTGAAATGAGTACTAGAACTATGGAAGTCACCTAAGGTTTTTCTGCAGAGTTTAGCATAATCCGCTTTATAATGGAATATTTTTATAGAGACATTCTGTATCTATACTGTGGGGCGCGGGTACAGTGTTTTGGCCAGGTTCAAGCCTCGGACTAATGAAAGGACAGGGTCCTCTCATTGCCACGTGCAAGTCCCAGCTGGAAGGGCAGGGCCCTCCCAGCACAATTATAGCCAACAGCTATGGTTGTAAGCTTGAACCTATGGTCCGAACACGTGGCCCCACGTGCCTTGTGCTAGAGTTCAGGTGCGTGTAGTTGAGTAAGGTTGGAACTCACGAGAATGCTGTAAACAACGTGATCACGCCCCTACTTTGCCTCGTGGCATCTGCTATAAAATAAAGACACAGCTTGTGAGCGCTGGCGCTGTCTCCTCATCAGGGAGCAGCGTCCCACTGAGACCCAGCTTTCATTCTCTTTTCTGTCTTTTCTCAATCCTTTCACCCCCTGACTCAGGGTCACTGAACCAGGCTGAGCTGGCACGGCACATAAGGCGCCCTGGGGCTGAGTATGCCATGGCCGTGCCGGCTCCCCACATATACAAACATATGTATATAAATATCAGTATTAAAAAAATAGAAGCATGTCCTGGTTGTTGTGGCACAGGTGAGCGTCTTCTCATGCACCAAAAGGCCGCCAACGCCCTATCCAGTTTGGCTCAGTGGCTAGAGCAGCCGTGGGCAAACTATGGCCCGCGGGCCGGATCCGGCCGTTTGACATGAATAAAACTAAAAAAAAAAAAGACCGTACCCTTTTATGTAATGATGTTTACTTTGAATTTTTATTAGTTCACACAAACACTCCATCCATGCTTTTGTTCCGGCCCTCCGGTCCAGTTTAAGAGTCAAAAAGTTTGCCCACCCCTGCTCTAGAGTGTTAGGTAAGGGCACGCACGTACCGGCTGCTGCTTGGGGGAGCATGCAGGAGGCAACCCATCAGTGTGTCTCTGTCTCTTCCCCTCCTTTCCACTTTCTCTAAAAATCAATAGTAAAATATCCTCAGGTGAGGATAAACAAACAAACAAACAAACACAAAAGGCTGCCAGTTAGATTCCTGGTCAGGGCATGTGGGTGGGCTTGATCCCCAGTGGGGGGCAGGCAGGAGGCAGTCCATCTATGTTTCTCTCTCACATAGATGTTTCCCTCCCTCCCTCCCTCCCTCCCTTAAGCCAATAAAAACATAATTTAAAAAAAGAAGTGGAACATACTCTACACATTGTTCTGTTCCTTTTATTTTTTAAATTTAGTATATCTTGGAGATCATTCCATGTCAATAAGTATAGAATTGTTTCATGTTTTAAATGGTTAAAATAGAATTTCATTCTTTGCATGTAACCATAATTTATGAAAAGTAAGATTTAATGAACATTATCATAATGACATATAAGATCTACTGAGTGTCTATTCTGTGTCATGCAATAAGCTGAGTGCTTTCTACATACATTATCTCATCTAATTCTTATTATCCTCAATTTGGGGTTGATGAATCCAAGGTTGCAAAAGTTATAAGGCTAATTAAATGACAACTTGTGGGTTCAAGTAAAGGCTATATAGTAAAGGCTATACTTGGACTTTCATTTGACCCTAAAGGCTATGCTATTATCCTGTACTCATATTACCTCCTATAATCAAAATTTAACTGAGTGTGGAGATTTTATGAAAATGCAGTTATGAAGATGTTCCCGTCCCCTTTTAAACCAAAGGAAAATTTAAGTTGAAATGTTATTTAGTATTTATACTCTCATTTACAATTTTTCTATGCATTTTTCAATTATTTTGGTTATTTACTGTTTATATTTTATCTACTTTTTTTCATCTTTTCAAGTCTACTATTGACTACAGTGTAATGTGAGGGGAGCATTGCTTTAAAGTTAAAACAAGGACATAGATAAAGAAAAAGAAAGAGGGAAAAGAAAGAGCATGGTTTTTATGCCTCATCTCAGCTTTAATGCCAGCTGTGGCTCCAAGCCATGTTGGAAACTGGAACTATAAAAACTTTAAGGGTCCTAAAATGCTCTTCATCCAAATCACCTACTTGATTGCCTAACTTTAAACTTTGTAGGAAATAATAGCATTATGAATTCCATTTTGGGATGTGTGTATTTCCATTACTAAGATTATTAAAAATTTGAAAGTGAAATTCCTAATTATATAATTTAAATATATATGCTTAATTTTGATTTCACTGTCTGTTTTCTTTTAGGTCTAAATGTATCTCCATTTAATGTAACAGTTATTCAACCTCCAGATAGTTAAGGAGAAGCATTTATTAGGAATTAGAGTAGCCATAGTGTGGGTATTAAATGCTGAAAAATTGCTAATTCAATTGAAGCCTGGTATTAAGTGTGTGTCTGTGAGAAAGTGAATGAATTTAGTTCTAGCCCTTGAATAGCTCATAGTCTTGGAAGGGAGATGCAATTACAATAGTTAACATTTATTGAGCCCTTTCTTTGTTCCAGGCAGTCTGCTAGCAGTTTCTTTCTCTCATATTTTTATTTATTTTTTAAAATATATTTTATTGATTTTTTACAGAGAGGAAGGGAGAGAGATAGAGAGTTAGAAACATCGATGAGAGAGAAACATCGATCAGCCACCTCCTGCACATCTCCTACTGGGGATGTGTCCGCAACCCAGGTACATGCCCTTGACCGGAATCGAACCCGGGACCTTTCAGTCTGCAGGCCAACGCTCTATCCACTGAGCCAAACCGGTTTCGGCATTTCTCTCATATTTTAATCTTCATAAAAACTAGATATATAAAATTATCTCTATTTCATAAATGAATAATCAGATATGGCTACCCAACTGGGATTTGAACCCAGGGAGTCTTGCTTCAGAATCACAAACTTAACCACTAACTTCTATTAGCTCCTTATCATAACAATGAATAATAATAACAGCATGAGCTAGGCTCACCTGAAGTGTTGTAGGACTACAGAGAAAGCAGCTCTGCTTGTAGCTGGGAGGGTTTCTTAAGCAAAAGCTCAGTGGGATGCTGTTGGAGTTTTCTTAAGAAATGAGGTGATCAGATCGGTTTTAGCATGAGTAGTCTTGTGGCAGCCTGAAAAACAGATCAGGATGTGGCTGGGGAATACTGGAAGCTGTGTGATGATTTAAGGAAGCTGTAGTAGTACAGGGGAGAGCCGTATAGGGCAGTGATGGCGAACCTTTTGAGCTCGGTGTGTCAGCATTTTGAAAAACCCTAACTTAACTCTGGTGCCGTGTCACATATAGAAATTTTTTGATATTTGCAACCATAGTAAAACAAAGACTTATATTTTTGATATTTATTTTATATATTTAAATGCCATTTAACAAAGAAAAATCAACCAAAAAAATGAGTTCGCGTGTCACCTCTGACACGCGTGTCATAGGTTCGCCATCACTGGTATAGGGTCTGAATTACTGCCTTGGTGAAGATGGAGATCAGGGCAGCAAGGGGGGAATTCGGAGACACTGCTTTGGTAGAATTGACAGACTTTGGGGGAAACATGGAAAGACAGGAATTAAGATCAACTTAGGTTTCCTAGTTTGGGTAATTTAATGGCATTGCCATCTATCTGTCAAGGAAAACAAAACAAACAAAAAGTAAGGCCAGAGGCATTTTAGGGGGAGATCCCATTTTGAATTTGTTAAATTTGAGGTGTTTATGATGATTGCAGGTAAATAAGTCTAATTAGTTCTAGGAAATGTGGATAGCTTAGATTTAAAAAATTTGAGATGTTGAGAGCCATGAGAATGGAAGAACTAGTCTGGGAATATTTGTAGAGTGAAAGGAGAAAAGGCAGAGGAGGAGTCCTTGTGAAAACGGACATGAGCAGAAGAATGTGACCTTGTCGAAGAGCAATTAGGTCATAGGAAAACTGGGAAAGAAGCCAAGAAGGAAGATGTTTCTAGGTTTTCTGAAACTGAAAATTAGCATATCTGAAATTCTATTTTATTTAAGCTAGTCTTAGAATTTGTTTACTTCATAGAGGCAAGATAATATGAGAGTCACATCTTGTGGTTTGTTATTATTATAGTGTCCTGTATCTCAATGTTATATTTTTAGATGTCTCTCTTAAATGATGATTCATATTTACCTTTAGCTCCACAATCGCTTCTTTAGTATATGTACATAGGTGATTTTGATTAAGTATTAATATGAGTAGAACTAACCCCATCTCAGCCATGTGGGTTGGTATAATTTATTCATAGTATAGATTAGTGGTTTAGAGAATGGGCTTTGGATGTTTATTACCCAATAAGATGAAGACCCGTATGTGAAACTTCATGTTTCTTGGATCTCCATTAACATTTATTATTATACTAGAGGCCCGGTGCACGAATTCGTGCACGGGTGGGGTCCCTTGGCCTGGCCAGTGATGAGAGTTGATAGGGGCGATTAGTGTCGGCTGGCTGGGGGTGGTGGGGGAGGGGAGACTGCGGGAGGTTGGCCAGGAGGTTGGCTGTGGGACTGCACTTACCACCAGGGGGCAGCTCCTGCATTGAGCGTCTGTCCCTGGTGGTCAGTGTGCGTCATAGCATCACTTAGGCTTTTATATATATAGATTATAAAAGAATGTTCATGCCTAACTTCATGAGACTCACTTCATGATAACAGTTTCCTTCAATTAATTTTTTTAAAAGCATAGCACAACTTTTATAAGCATAGCTAGTGCCCTAGATGTAGTTCTGGGGTGGAGGTGGGGCAGATGAAATAGGGTGTGTCTAAGAGTAGAAGTGATAGAAAGGAACTTTAGAAGTCCAGAAATGGATTAATGATATACTATAGATTATCATTGCTTCATACCTCAAGAGCTTCATTCTCTTTAAGTAAATGATGAATATAAATGGAGTATAACTATTTTGGATTTGTCTTTTCACAAACAGTCCCACAGAAATAATGGATATCAAAGGTCTAGAAACTGGTAGTTCAGCCTTTGCTCCCAGTGAAGTAAGATGCTCTATAAATTCTCTGATGAAAGGTCATCTAGCCTCAGTTTGAACATATCTAACACTTTTTTTCCTAGGTCACTCATATTTTCTCTGGCCTGTGACTAAGCTTTGTTTCAGTTTCTCTCTTCAGAGCCTTTTGAATGTGTCTGTTCCTGCTGTGTTTTGTCTTTCTGGCCTAATGTCCTCTATTGAGGTCCCTTTTCTACACCGGAGGTATCTGATACTTTAATCTCCAGGATCTTTTTTTATAACCTCTTTCATTGTCCCGATTGTCCCTTCTTATTTCTTCTCTCCATTCAGCTTATCCCAGAAGTTACTTTTTCAATACATTATCTATCCATATTTTTGGCTAGGTGCAGTAGTTCTCAACAATTTTTAGTTCCTTCATAGTTTCATGATGCAATTTATATCTTTTTTTTTTTAAAATAAATTTTATTGATTTTTTACAGAGAGGAAGGGAGAGAGATAGATAGTTAGAAACATCGATGAGAGAGAAACATCGATCAGCTGCCTCCTGCACATCTCCCACAGGGGATGTGCTCGCAATCCAGGTACATGCCCTTGACTGGAATGGAACCTGGGACCTTTCAGTCCGAAAGCCGACGCTCTATCCACTGAGCCAAACCGGTTTTGGTGCAATTTATGTCTTAAATGTAATTCCTATAAGACTCCATTTTAAAATTCTCATTTATATATGTGTGAAGGTATAAAATTTAAAATAAATGAACATAACATAGATGTTACTTTTCTTTATCTTTTGAAGGAAAATAGACCTTGTAGATCTTATTATTAAATAGTGTATGGACAGGATGAATGTTAAGGAGTTACTCAGTATGCCTGTAATTATTTCAGAATAGCTTTATTCAGATATGTAGGGCAGTGTTTTACTGATTTGTTATCATGAAATTTAAAGTACAATTTTTTTCTTTTGTAAAATTATACATATTGTCACTTTTAAGATTAACTAGCTCCTAAAGGGGGGGGGGGGGGAACCCCAGCAAGCATTTAGTTTTAATTTTCATAATTTTTCTTTGTAACACAAAAGCAGTCTTTTAGCCTAAGTGCCCATCAGCAGATGAATGGATTAGAAAACTGTGGTACATCTACACAATGGAATACTATGCTGCTGTAAAAAAGAAGGAACTCTTACCATTTGCAACAACATGGACGGAACTGGAGAGCATTATGCTAAGTGAAATAAGCCAGTCAATGAAAGAAAAATACCACATGATCTCACTCATTTATGGATAATAAAGACCATTATAAACTGATGAACAAAAATAGATACAGAGGCAGAGCAGCATTGAACAGACTGTCAAACTACACCGGGAAGGCTGGGGAGGGTTGGGGGGCGGGAGGGGGGGTTAAGAGATCAACCAAAGGACTTGTATGCATGCATATAAGCATAACCAATGGACATAAGACACTGGGGGGTAGGGGAAGCTGGGGGAATGTCAAGGGGGGGGAAAGGAAACATATATAATACTCTTTGTAATACTTTAAGCAATAAAACAAAATTAAAAAAAAAGAAAAAAGGAATACAATTAGCCAATAAAGAGCTAGAAAGAAAAAAAAAAAGCAGTCTTTTAAAAGCTCCTAAATCAGCCTTTTATAAATAAGGCACATCATCTCGTGATGCATTCCTTGATGCTGGCTTATGTTGTTTTTCTAAAGAAAGAGTTTATGGCCCTGGCTGGTGTGGCTAAGTGGTTGAGCATTGACCTATGAACAAGGAGGTCCCGGTTTGATTCCTGGTGGGGGTTGCAGGCTCCATCTGCAGAGGGGGGAATGTGTAGGAGACAGCCAATCAATGATTCTCTCTCATCATTGATGTTTCTCTTTCCCCCTTTCTCTTACTCTCTGAAATAAATACAAAAATATATACATTAAAAAAAAGAAAGTTTTATGAAAATTTGATTTTCTTCTATTCTGCACTTTGTGTTTTCATCACTGAATCAAACATAGGTCTTTTTTAATTTTTTTATTTTTATTGATTTCAGAGAGAAAGGGAGAGGCGAGAGAGATAGAAACACCAATGATGAGAGAGAATCATTGAACGGCTGTCTCCTGCATGCCCCACACTGGGAATCGAGCCTGCAACCCAGGCATGTACCCCTGACTCGAATTGAACCCAGGATCCTCTAGTCCATAGGCTGACGCTCGATCCACTGAGCCAAACCAGCCAGGGCCAAACATAGGTTTTTAATGTCACTGGTAAGTCTGCCTTTTTGGGTCATTGTTGACCATTGCAGTTTTCAAAAAAGCAGCTGAAACTTTATTTTTGGGTATGATTGTTGGGGTCCAGCCCCAGCAGGTCCAGGGGTTCTCAAAGGTGTGGACGGAGTCGGTGAAGAAGGAATGACACAGAGACAGCGTTCAGATGATCAGCATAGCCAGGTTCTCTTTTTATCTGTATTTATACCATTTGATCCTAAAAGCATGCCTCTATAATCAAAGCATGGTATGTTTTGGGTCCTCCTTTGACCTTATACAGTTCCTTGTTTCATGTCCATAGTTTCTTAACTGACCTTTGCCAAAAATCATCTCCATCTAGTTCTGTTGATTTTAATCCTATCCATTCTATTCCAAAAGTTAGGGCTAGTTTGTTATCTCCATTCCAAGGTCACTACTCTACTGTTCTGTTAAGCTACAAGGAAGTAACTAAAGGAGATTATCCTAAGTAAAGATTATGTAGCTTAAGCGTGATTGTTCGTAGTTAAGGTGATTAACTACCCGCCTGGCACTTGGTTAAGGGGTTTTACTGATTTATTCCCTTCCTTAGTCCTGTTAATCCCTAACTCCAGGGAAAAATCCCCACCTGGGGAAACAACCTTTCTCGGGGAGGTGGCCCTGGTTAGAACACATAGCTCTAAGAAGGGGTATGCCACGTCCCTTGAAACATATGCTGTGCAGATGTTTCTTCCTTGCAGCAGCTGTGTCAAGCAGCAAGGATGGACCAGCTTCCGGCATATGATTAGACATAAGAGAGCATACATAGGCTGCTTATGACCTTAGCATGGGCTTCTGTTATTGTAGGGGGACATTTCTGGTCAGTGGCCACTGTTTACAGTTTGTTAAAATCTACACATGTACAAGTAACTCATGAGGAATTGTGAACACAGTATTTGAAAGGATGTTTAATAAATATGCATTAAAATCTAATTATAGTAATGAAGTTTACAGCTGAAATTTTAATCCAGCCCTTTAGAAATATTAAATGTGCTTTTCCTGATTGTGCATTTTTCTCACAGCAGTTGGGTAAACATTTTAAACTGGAAATCTCGGTTTCTTATATAGTTTTGATTTCATTTAACTGAGCGTGTTCTTTTTGGCAACAATCTTATTTCTTTTTGTGAAGACGTGAAACTCCTTTTATTCCATAACTGTTACTTTGAAGAATTTGGATCAGTTTTATTTTAGAACTGGTAAACATATGGGATATCTAATCTAATAAAAGAGAAACATGCAAATTGACCATACCTTTGCTATGCCCAAGCCACACCCACCAGCCAATCAGAGCGACTATATGCAAATTAACCCAACCAAGATGGCGGCCGGCAACCATGGAGCTGGAGCAAACAGGAGGCTTGGTTGTCCGGGCGATGGAGGAAGCCAAGTTTCCTGCCTACCGCGGCGGGCTCTGGCCTCCGCTGAAGGCAACAAAGTTTCAATTATAGAAACTAAATCAGCTGAAACCGGTTTGGCTCAGTGGATAGAGCGTCGGCCTGCGGACTGAAAGGTCCCAGGTTCGATTCCGGTCAAGGGCATGTACCTGGCTTGCGGGCACATCCCCAGTAGGAGATGTGCAGGAGGCAGCTGATCGATGTTTCTCTCTCATCGATGTTTCTAACTCTCTATCTCTTCCCTTTCCTCTCTGTAAAAAAATCAATAAAATATAAAAAAAAAAAAAAAAAAAAAAAAAAAAAAAGAAACTAAATCAATCCCAGATACCTGCTTCCAGCCAGCCTGCAAACAGCCATCAGCCTTTCACCCAGGATGGCCACACCCTCATGGTGTGAGGGTCCCTGAAGGGGGTGTGGCCAGCCTGAAAACGGCCCTCATCCCCTCACCCAGGCTGGCCAGGCACTCCAGCGGGGACCCCCACCCTGATTTGGAACACCCTTCAGGGCAAACCAGCTGGCCCCCACCCATGCACCAGGTCTCTATCCTATATAATAAAAGGGTAATATGCAAATTGACCCTAATAGCAGAACAACTGGGAATGACTGGTCACTATGACACACACTGACCACCAGGGGGCAGACACTCAATGCAGGAGATGCCCTTTGGTGGTCAGTGCGCTCCCATAGGGGAAGCTCTGCTCAGTCATAAGCCAGGCTGACGGCTGCCAGTACAGCGGTGGTGGTGGGAGCCTCTCCTGCCTCCTCAGCAGCGCTAAGGATGTCCGACTGAAGCTTAGGTCTGCTCCCCACTGGCAAGTGGGCATCCCCCGAGGGCTGCCAGCTTAGGCCCGGGGAGTGGGCCTAAGCCAGCAGGTGGTTATCCCTCGAGGGATCTCAGACTGCAAGAGGGCACAGGCTGGCCTGAGGGACTTCCCCCCAACCCCCCCTGAGTGCGCAAATTTTTGTGTACCGGGCCTCTAGTAGATGAATAATAAAATATGACCTGAAAAGACTAGATTGTGATATTGGTTTCATTTTACAGTACTGGATCAATAATTTAATTTGGTATTTCCATTTTCTCATCTGTAGAAGGGGAATAGTTATCCTAACTACCTTTCTTACATGTCATTTATGAGGCTCAAATAGATTAGCATATGAGAAAGTCCTTTGAAAACTTTGAAGAAATGTTATATAAATATAGGGCTATGCTAGGAGTAATTGAAATAATACTGAAATGGTAGAGGGTGGGTTACAGTTGGTAAATAGAAATGGAATGGACTCAACTCTATAGAATTACTAAAACCATTTTAACTGGGTGATGCCTCACCTATATTAACAATGGCAAAGGCTCAGTTTGATTTCAGTGCTTTGAATTCTAGAAAATGCAGTTTTGATTTTTCAAAGACTGTGCAAAGGGCCTCTGTAGAAAACCAGGGATGGTTTTTGTTCTCCTGGATGTAACTACCTTTTCTTTGGCTATTCCAAACATCTAGAGGTTTTTAGAAAATAAAAATTGCTGCTTTCTTCATGACATTTCAAAGAAAGTTGTTGAAATTTGATTTATATTATTCAGGTAAGTCACTAAGGTAAAATATATTTAGTAAGATTATTTATGGATACTGTTTTCAGAGGAACTCAAATAGTTGAGAAGATAATATATAGAAAGTGCTTTCAATAATAAAGATAAATTAAAATAAAATAAAGATGCTAGATGAAAATAAAAATATAGAAAGTACTATTTGTGTGCTGGATACATAGTAGGCATTTATTAGTTTTCTTTCTCTTTACCTTTCAGAATTTTGTCACTCATGAATTTTCAAATGATCCCAGTTTTGTAAAGAAAACTTTAAGTGGTGAAAATGGACATAAAACACATAGCTTTCCTGGTTTACATAAATACCTTGTATAGTTTGTTGATTTTATGTAACTTTCTTATTTATTCTGTTGGACTAAACACACATAATGCCTTGAAATAGACTCGTCACAAATTGTATTGAATATTTCTGGGTATACAACTGCTTAGGAATAAATAATGCAAAAAGATAGTTTTCTTTACCTTGGAAACTCTTTAAATTTGTATGATCATGTGTCATCTTGACATTTCTTTAATTCTTTTCTTTAATCATAGGCTTTTTTAAAATTTATTTGGTTTTAGGGAGAGAGGAAAGGAGAGAGATTCATTGTTTCACTTATTTATGCATTCATCAGTTGATTCTTATATGTGCCCGGACCTGGGATCAAACCTGAAACCTTGGTGTATTGGGATGATGCTCTAACCAACTGAGCTACTCAGCTAGGGCTAATCATAGGATATTTTTGAGCTGAGAAATGATTACAGAATGTTTTTTTTTTTTTAAATATATTTTATTGATTTTTTACAGAGAGGAAGGGAGAGAGATAGAGAGTTAGAAACATCGATCAGCTGCCTCCTGCACATCTCCTACTGGGGATGTGCCTGCAACCCAGGTACATGCCCTTGACCAGAATCGAACCTGGGACCTTTCAGTCCGCAGGCTGACGCTCTATCCACTGAGCCAAACCGGTTTCGGCTACAGAATGTTTTTGAGTTGAATCCTACTTACTGACAAGTTGTAAAGTTTCTGCACTGTAAGCCACGTCTTTACTGATTTTGAGTAAGAAGTTGATGATGGGTTCTCAAAAATGTTAACGTCCAAAAAAAAAAAAAAAAAAAAAGTTTTAACCTCCAGTATTAAAAAACCTTAAGGATGAGTCAAACCTTTAAAATAACATTTCTTAAAGAGAAGTGCTTTCTGTTGAAACAGTCTGTTCCACCATTTTGCTTAATGTGTAGAATTAGAAATCCATTCCAGTGAAATCACCTAAGAACACGAAGGTCACATATCACACTGTGTGTTATTATCCCTCTGGCTCTATGGAAACAGTGTCAGTACAATTAAGCTTTATGACATACATGTTATGGTTCTCCAGAGAAACAGAACTAATATACTTAGAAAAGATTTGTTACAGGAATTGGCTCCCACATTATGGAGGCTGACAAGTCCCCAAATCTGCAGTCAGAGAACTGGAGACTTAGAGACCCAGGAGAGTCTGTGGTGAACCAGGGGAGCTAATGGGGTAGTTCTAGTCCAAAGAACTACAGACCCAGGAGGAACAGATGTTTCGGTTGAATCCAAAGGCAGGAGAAAATTGATGTCCCAGCTTAAAGGCGGGTCAGGAGGAGTTCCCCCTTACTCACAGGAGGGTCAGCCATTTGTTCTATTCAGGCCTTCAACTGATTGGAGAAACACCCACATTAGAGAGATGTTCATTCAAATGTTAATCTCATCCAGGGACACCCTCACAGACATACTCAGAATAATATTTGACTAAATGTCTGGGCACCCCATGGCCCAGTCAAGTTGACACATTAAATTGACCATCACAACTTGTATCAAGAGTATGATTGTCCTCCATGTGGTAACAACATTTCCCCTCATTTATCTTTTTGCATTATTCATTCCTAAGCAGTTGTATACCCAGAAATATTCTAAGATGCTTGTAGTAGTCCAGGTATCCCTGTTTGACACGCAAATGCAGGAAGGAATGAGTTCCTGTCCTGCTCTCCTTCTGAAGAGCACGTGAGGAAACTTGGGCAGAAGCTGACTTTCCCTTGGGCATCATTGCTAGGATGGTGATCATGTGCCAGTCACCGTGGAGAACGACATTACGGTGATTGAGAGTCAAATGGTGGAGTCAGGAGATGGATGTAGAGGGTGTATGTGACTCCAGAGCCCACCTTCCTTCCACTGTAACATTCTACCTTTCTGCTGTACCTGTGGGTACAAATGCTGGCTCTGCTACTGCCTGGCTATGGGGACATGGACTGGTTACCTAGCCCCTCTGTTTCTTAGTTTCTTAAGCTTTAAAGTAGGGATACTGGTAGTACCTACTTCATAGGGTGGTTGTGAAGATCAAGTGAGTTAATGTATGTAAAATACTTAGAAAAGTACCTGGCACTTACTAGTAGTAGTTAGTAAAGATTAGCAATTGTTGCTGCTGCTAGTAGCCTCATGATCTTGGTCAGTTCGCTTAACCTGCAATGCTAACTCTGGTCCAAATTACAGACTTCTCTTAACCTGACTGTTATTATAGTTTCCTAAATAGTTTCTCTGTTCTACTTTAAAAATGTATATAGTAATGGCTTTATTGAGCTATGATTCACGTACCACACAATTCACCCATTTCTGTGTTTACTTTGCATTTCTACCATCTTATTTTCTGCAGAGTAATCTTTTAAAAAAAAATAAATCATGTCACATCCCTGATCAGAGCCATCCACTTATTCTTTTTTTAAAAAAAATATATTTTTATTGATTTCAGAGAAGAAGGGAGAGGGGGAGAGAGAGAGATAGATAGAAACATCAATGATGAGAGAGAATCATTGATCAGCTGCCTCCTGCATGCCCCACACTGGGCATGTGCCCTCACTGGGACTCGAACTGTGACCACCTGGTTCGTAGATCAGTGCTCAGTGACTGAGCCACGCCGCTCGGGCCACTTGTGTTTAATTCTACTTTAAAAACAGTATTTACCATGGCTTACAAGACCCTATATGATCACGTCTTGCCTCTCCTTTCCAGCTTCATTTGGTGACAGACTCAACCTTGTTCATTTAAATCAGCCACGTAAGCCTTGTTTTTCTTCCTTAGAAATGTGCAGCTTTTTTTTCATTTTCACTTTGGGGTTTTTGCCAGAGCTCTTGCCTCTGCCTGGAATGTTCTTCTCTCAGATCTTCTTCAGAGCTGACTTCTTTTAGCATTCAGGTGTCAACTTAAATGTCACTTTCACAGGCAGTCTTTTCCTCATATTTTAATATGCATCTGAAATACCTAGGTATTTTGTTAAAAATGCAAATTTTGATTCAGATCCATGGGGTGGGGCCTGAGATTCTGTTTTTCTATTAAGCTCCCTGAAGATGTCTCTAGGGCTGTTGGTCAGAGGCCCTAGGGCAGTGGTCGGCAAACTCATTAGTCAACAGAGCCAAATATCAACAGTACAACGATTGAAATTTCTTTTGAGAGCCAAATTTTTTAAACTTAAACTATATAGGTAGGTACATTGTTATTAACTTAATTAGGGTACTCCTAAGGCTTAGGAAGAGCCACACTCAAGGGGCCAAAGAGCTGCATGTGGCTCGAGAGCCGCAGTTTGCCGACCACTGGGTTAGAGCATTATCCCAATACGCCAAGGTTGCAGTTCAATCCCTGGTCAGGGCACATGCAAGAAGCAACCAATGAATGCATAAGTAAGTGGCACAACAAATCGATGTTTCTCTTTCTCCCTTCCTCTCTCTATAAAATCAATCAATAATTTCATTTTTTAAATTGGTGGGTATTGCTTTATTTCCTGCTAATAGTGACCCTACAAGCAAACCCATGTTTCTAAAACCCACCGTCGCCTATAAGAAGAAGCATTAAACCCCCAAAGTGACACAGGACAAGGGCAAGGAATCTGTATGCCCAGGGAAAGGAACTATGACAGGAAACAGTGACTATGGTGAGCAAACTATGTCGATTTTCTGGAAAAGGGCTAAAACTGCAAAGGAGATCAGTTGTGCTGAAGCTTGAATGCATTGAGCCCAACTGCAGACCTAAGGAGTGCTGACCATTAAGACATGCAAGCATTTTGGCCCTACATGCTTTGGCTCAGGGATAGAGTGTCGGCTTGTGGACTGAAGAATCCCGGGTTTGATTCTGGTCAAGGGCACATACCCCGGCTCGATCCCCAGTAGAGGGCATGCAGGGGGCAGTGGATCAATGATTCTCTCTAATCATTGATGTTTCTATCTCTCCCTTTCCCTTCCTCCCTGAAAAAAAAAAAAAAAAAAAGACGAAAGCATTTTAAACTGGGAGGAGATAAGAGAAAGGGCCAGTTGATCCATTTTTATTATGAAGACAGTGAAATCTTGTGGTTATGTTCACTTAAAAAAATTGGGAAATTGAAATAATTACAAATATATTAAAAGCCTTGGGGAAACTCATTTTTCCACCCCAGCGGAAAAATATAAGTAATTGTTAAAATACTATCTAGGAAGTTATTATAATAGATTATTCAGATTCTAGGATATCATGATATTGACTAAATCTTAAAGCAGGTTGGCTTTGGGTTATAATGGGATCTTCCTAAAATTGAGTTTAGGAGAAAATAGTGAATAAAGAACAAAATTGAAGAATTTGAACAGTACAGACTTTTGGGGCCTTTAAAATCTTCCATTTATGTGTGTAGATTAATGTGTGGATCTTCAAAATGGCATTTTCCCACTGTCCATTTGGAATACAATAAGACAAATTAATACAAATCAAAATAATATGGCATCAGCATCACATAATTTGTGTACACTGATGTAGTAACAGATTTAATTTAGTGCAGCTTTTGAGAAGTCTTTTGTGTTTCAATTTATACAGCTGCTATCCAGGCCTACGCTGGCCAATCTCTCAGCCTTGATTGTCTTGCCTGACTGAGTCTCTCTTTCTCTCTCTTTTAAAGACTTTATTATTGTCCTATCCGGTTTGACTCAGTGGATAGAGTGTTGGCCTGCAGACTTCAGGGTCCCGGGTTCGATACCAGTCAAGGGCACATGCCTGGGTTGCGGACTTGATCCCCAGTAGGGGGTGTGCAGGAGGCAACTGATCGATGTTTCTCTCTCATTGATGTTTCTAACTCTCTATCCCTCTCCCTTCCTCTCTGTAAAAAATCAATAATAAAAAAAAAGATGCCAACTCCCTTAAAAAAAAAAAAAGACTATGTTTAGTTTTGTTAGAAACCACCAAACTGTCTTCCAAAGTGGCTATACCATTTTGCATTCCCACCAGGAATGAAAGAGAGCTCCTGTTGTTCCACATTCTGGCCAGCATTTGTCAGTGTTTTGGCCATTCAAATAGCTGTATAGTGGTATCTTATTATTTTAATTTTCATTTCCCTAATGACATATGCCTTGGAGAATTTTTCATATGCTTTTTTGCCACCCATATGTCTTCTTTGGTGAGGTGTCTATTAAGGGCATTGGCCCACTTTTATTTATTGGTAGCTGTGCTTTTTAGGACTGTATCTCTATAGTCCTATCCATCATAAATTGTACGTTAACGTCTTTGGTCCATTTTTAAAAATCAGATTGTTTTCTTGTTGTGAGTTTTTAAATTTTTTTAAATTGATTTTTAGTGAAAGAGAGAGGAAGGGAGAGGGATGGAGAGATAGAAACATCAATGATGAGATAGAATCATTGATTGGCTGCCTCCTGAACACCCCACACTGGGGATTGAGCCTGCAACCTGGACATGTGCCCTGACCAGGAATTGAACCATGACCTCCTGGTTCATAGGTCAATGCTCAATCTCTGAGCCATGCCAGCCAGGCTTGTTGTGAGTTTTAACAGTTTTTTTGTATATTTTGGATAACAGTCCTTTTATCAGATGGATCTTTTGCAAATATTTTCTCCCAGTCTGTGGGTTGTCCTTTAATGAGACCCTGGCATTGTCTTTTGCAACACAAGGTTTTAATTTTTTTTTAAAAAATATATTTTTATTGATTTCAGAGAGGAAAGGAAAGGAGAAGGAGAGAGAGATAGAAACGTCAATGATGAGAGAGAATCATTGAATGGCTGCCTCCTGCACACCCCCTACAGGGGATTGAGCCCGCAACCCAGTCATGTGCCCTACTGAACCAAACCAGCTAGGGCCAAGGTTTTAATTTTAATGAAGTTCAGCTTATCAATTTTTTTTTCATGGATTGTGCGTTTGGTGTTGTATCTAAAAAGTTATCATATATACCAAAGTCATCTAGGTTTCTTTTATGTCTCCTATGTTTCTCCTAGGGTATCTTCTAGGAGTTATATGTTTTATGATTTACATTTAGGTCTATGATTCATTTTGAATTAAATTTTGTAAAGGGTGAAAGGTCTGTGTCTAGATTCATTTTTTTTTGTTTTTTGTTTTTCCTTGTTGTTCCAGCACCATTTGATGAAAAGATTATTTTTGCTCTATTGTATTGCCTTTGCTCCATTGTCAAAGATCAGTTGTCTGTATTTATGTGGGTCTGTTTCTGGGCTCAGTATCCTATTCCATTGATCTATTTGTCTATTCTTTTGATTATCATAACTTGAAGTTGGGTGGTGTCAGTCCTCCAATTTTGTTCTTCTCTTTCAATATTGTGTTGGTTATTCTGGGTCTTTTGTTTCTTCATTTAAACTTTAGAATTATTTTGCCAGTATCTACAAAATAACTTGCTTGGATTTTGACTGGGATTGCATTTAATGTATAGATCAAATTGGAAAGAGCTGACATCTTGACAGTATTGAGTCATCCTATTTATGAACATGGAATATTTCTCCATTTTTAAGTTCTTTCATTTGGTTCACTACAAAATTCTGATGAACCAAACTATAAAACTCTGATTTTCCTCATGATAGATCTTGTACATATATTGTTAGATTTATACCCAAGTATTTTATTTTGGGGGGCTGGTAATGTAAATGGTATTGTATTTTTAATTTTATCTTTTTGTTTGTATTTTTAAATTCCACTTTTATTTTTCTTTTTCAATGTTTTCTAAATTTGTTTTTTTTTTAAAATTCCACTTTTATATATTAACCTTGTACCCTACAACCTTACTACAATTGCTTATTAATTGCAGGAGTTGTTTATTTTTTAATCCTCACCCAAGGATATTTTAAAAAATTGATTTTAGAGAGAGAGGAAGAGGGAGAGATAGAGAGAGAAATACCAAGCATTTGCTTCCCATACCTGCCCCAACCAGAGATAAAACCTGCAACCTAGTTATGTGCCCTGACTGGGATAGAATCCACAACCTCTGCTGTACGAGATGACGCTTCAACCAACTGAGCCACCTGGCCAGGGCTCCAAGATTTATTTTGTTGATTCTTTTGTGTTTTCTATATAGATGATTATGTCATCTGTAAACAAAGACAGTTTTATCTCCAACTCGTCCCCTGGCCACCCTGGCTGCAAGAGAGGCCAGGACATGGAATATTTAACAGGGTAGCCTTGTACTTAACCAAAATTTCTATTCAGAAAGAACAGCTATTAGAAGATAGCCTTGCCCTATCCTGGACATTCATGATTTATTTAGATTTTTTTTTCTCTCTTGGGAAAAAGATGGAAATAACATTGTCACTGATAATTTTTTTCTAAAGTAAGTAATCTTTATATTGAAACAAAGGAAACATGATATTCAATCAAATAAGAGAAACACTGGCAATGTACTTGTGCAAAATCTTTTTCTAAAAAATGTGTCCATTGACTGCTGTTTATTGATGCTTCTAAAAAATAGTTACCTACTCATTGCACCTACCCAGATAAGGGATGCAGTTATGATTGGACCTTACCATGGCCAATCATTTCTCTCTCAGGAAGGCTAAAGGAGAGATCAGAACACCACCCTGCTTAGAAATGGACACTATTGTGTTCCAAATCTTTGTGTTCTACCTAAAGGTTATGGAAAAGGGAAGGAATCTCATAAACAGAGGACTGGAGTCATGTGGTGAAGTCTGGATGCTGTGTGGTTTTGGATAGAGAGTAAAAATGCAATAGAGAATCTTTTGTGACTAGCCTGTACATCTCTGCCTTGGTGCTTAAGAACCATAACTAGGCCTGACTCAAAGAGAGGGACAGTCTGCTGTGGGGAGAGCTGATGAACCCAGCGCTCTTGTTCAATGGATGGGGTGAAGCAGAGATTCTACAGCAGGTAGGTTTTGTAGAAGAGGGGCTACAGTTATAGCTATGGGTTTGGATTTCTTTCCTTTTATTTATTTAAAAATATTTTTATTGATTTCAGAGAGGAACAGAGAGGGAAAGAAAGATAGAAAAATCAATGATAAGAGAGCATTATCGATCAGCTGCCTCCTGCACGCCCCCCACTAGGGATCGAGCCTGCAACCTGGGCATGTGCCCTTGACTAGAATCGAACCAGGGACCCTTCAGTCGGCATGCTGATGCTCTATCCACTGAGCCAAACCAGCCAGGGTCGTTTTATTAAGATGAGATGGTTTTAAATGTATTTACTGTGTAAAATTGTTTTTATCAGAATGCTATTTACAATAACTGCTCAAATGTGTATCTGTAACAGGTTACAAGTTTTAATGTGACTATTAAGAAACATGTATAGTAGCACTATGAAGCATCTCCATTTAAGAAAGTCTAACATTTTATATATTTTTTTGTTTATAGCCTATACAGTTCAGATACCCGAGAGTATGTCTCCTTCTGTGGCCACAGAAACTTATGTGAAAGCCTTGGATTTTTGCCATGGACCTCTGGACCACTATGACTTTCTGATCAAAAATCATGAGATAAAGGAGGATGCACATCAGAGAAGAGTCATACAGTGTTTGCAGAAGTTACACGAGGACCTTAAAGGATACAGTATAGAGGCAGAAGGCATCTTTTCAAAGGTGAGGTTGTGTGATGCTAAAGATTAAACAGTTAAAAGTATAAGCATTCTATAAAATGAATTAGATGCAGTCGGGTACAATCTGAAACAGCTTCAAAATTTCCCACCAGTTCCTTTAAATAAGCTCTGTTGATCCCCATATCTGACCTCTTGATGTTCCATAGCTTTCTTCACCTTGGGGGGATTCAGATTGCTTCATGTTTACATAATAGTTGGTGCCATCCAGTCAGAATAAAAACCTCAGTGCCCTTCAAATGTTTCCCTATCTCTTGCTGAGGCATAGCCGAGGATCCGCAGTGAAGGTGGAGTGATTTGTTCTTCTCCTTTCCCTCCTTCTTTCTCTGCTTGCCTGCCTTCTCTAGGGTCAGAGTGGGAGGGATAGAAGATTAGAGTGAAATAGCAGTCATAAGTGACCAGTTAAGGGCCTTTGGTGTGATAGATATTGACATGCTAGTTCTTTGTTGAGGGGCACAGTGGTGGGTTCCTCAGGACCGCCCCAGTGCTCCACTCTTTGACTTCTTATGACTGTATCAGAATACCTCCCACCACTGCATGGGCAGCTTTAGTCAGCCTCCTGCCCTTGGACTTCTGCTGATAAGAAGTAGACATCAGTCTCTGTCTTAGTCCTGTGTACTCCCATGATCCTGGGGACATGTCAAGTTCTTCCATGAACTCTTCCACACCCTGCTTTGATAGCTGACTATAGATTTCCTCAGCTAAGCAAGCATTCTGCTTACACTCAATTCTTACTTTTTTAGATGCTTCTCTTAGGTTACCCCTGCACTTGGCATGAGGTTTATCTGGGGGAAATGCCACAGCATTTCTTACCCAGCTAACAGCTTTCACTTTTGATGACTTTCTTCAGTTCTACTTTGGTTTTAGAGCTGATCTCCCCCACTTTTAAATAATTCCTGCATGGATCTGAATAGTGCCTCTCTTAAGAGTGTAGGAAACCTTATCTCCCCTTATCCTCAGCTTTGAGCTTTTGCTGAAATTCTAAGATGACAGGAAAACTCCCATTCCTTATCTCATTATAGAAGTCAATGTCCTCAGTGGTGTCATCTTCAAATTATGAAGGATATTAATAGTAATAAGAGTTAGAAAGTGGTTTAATCAAAGGAACTAGTTTTCTTTTAATTGGCCAAATCGCCCATCCCCTGCTCCCACACATGAATATTTGTTTATTATGTGGTCTTTAGGAGAAAGGTCCTGTATAATATGTGTTAGTAGTGCTTTATTAAAAATGATGGAAAGTAATTTTACTTTTTAAAAAGCACTCAGAGTATAGTGAAATGAAAAAGGCTGTCATTGTGTTAATATCTTTTGGTTAAAAGGAATAGAGATTCACTTAGGTTACAGAAAGAAATGGAGATTTAGAAACACTGCATATGCATATAGAAATGAAGGGCATCTCCATTACACAGCCAGGCCTCCTGGAGCTTGAGCCTCAAACCAGTGCCTCTGAAAGCTTTGAAGAGTTGACAGGCAGTAGTAGCAGGTACTAGTTACTCCACTGCTCTCCTACTCATGAAATCCATTTCCTCTTTTGTTCCTTTCCCCGCCATGTCCATTTTCACTTCTGTTTGTTTTACCAGCTTCTAAATTCTCTCCCTGAATCTGTGGTTTAAATTGCCCTGTAAGAATCTGATCACTTCATCACCAATCACTTCATCAGTGTTTGGGTAGAGCTTTCACACCGGGTTTTTCAGAGGCCACTAGTCAGTGTAACGGTGGGATCTCTGCATAAGTTTCCATTCAGACCTCCTGTGAGCAGGGCTGTTTCCCTCAGAAGTAGACCACAAGTATAGTAGCACTATGATTGATTAGTCCAGCACAGTAGTTATTGGAAATAATGACGAATCACCCCTTTTGATGGCCAACCTTTTCTCCTTTAACCATATATCCAAAGTTTTAAGTGAGTAAAGTACTAAAAAGTTTGGAAAACTGCAATATAGGTGGTCTTGCAAATAAAACAATAACTTGGTTATGTGTCATAGCTAGGAAACAAGATGTTTTACTTAATGGGATTTTTTTGTTATCTGAGAATTTAGTCTCATGAATTTATATCTTGTTCCCTTTCTAGTCCTCTTCCTTTTTAAAATACAGTCTTTTTTCCTCTTCCCCTTTCTGTATCATCTCTGGGGCTCACCCCCCTGTGGTTGGTGAACTTCCCATCCAATCAGAAGTATCCTTAAATCATTAACTTATCTGGTTGCCAATTCAACAATATTTGTTCCCTTTAAAATTTTTGTTTGGCAAAATAAAACCCATAAGTAAAAAAAAAAAAATATTGTTTGGCTTTTCTTAGAGGTGTTCTCCCACACTTCCACCATTGATTTCTGAATTGGCTATGATGGGTCTACCTAGTAAATAACCCTGGTTTAATTGTATAATTGTAATCTTATGTAAGTAGGAGATTTGACATGTCAGCTAGCTTTCAATGTGTTTAACGAAAGCTTATATTTGTTAAATGCTAATGCATATGTGAATAAATGTTTAGTTGTTAGATCAAACATCTCTTTGTGGTAATATTTGTCCTGTAATTTCTTCAGTCTACCAAATCTTTAACATTGTAAAAGACCCAATCAGCGCCCTAGCCAGTTTAGCTCAGTGGATAGTGTCAGCTTGCAGACTGAAGGGTCCTGGGTTCGATTCCAGTCAAGGGCACATACCTTGGTTGCAGGCTCGATCCCTGACCCTGGTCATGGTGTGTGCGGGAGGCAACCAACTGATGTGTCTCTCTCACATTGATGTTTCTCTGTCTCTCTCCTTCCCTTCCACTCTCTCTAAAAATCAATGGAAAAATATGCTCAGGTGAGGATTAACAAAAGAAAAAAAAAAAAAGAAGAAGAAGAAAGAAAGAAAATGACCCAATCATCTAACAGAATTTGAGTAAGACATCTATAAAGCTTTAGTTTTTGAAGATTGTAAGATGCCACAAACCTATTTCTTATAAAAAATAAACACTGATATGCTGATTATCAGAGAAGGAAAATTGGACTATTAGGTTTTCCAGCGATAGAAGAACTTTATTTATAGTGTTCTTAATTTTGGTAAATAAAATTTATGGTTTTATGAACATTTGACTTTTTTTTTAAAGTATATTTTATTGATTTTTTTTACAGAGAGGAAGGGAGAAGGAGAGGGATAGAGAGTAGAAAGATCGATGAGGCCGAAACCGGTTTGGCTCAGTGGATGGAGCGTCGGCCTGCGGACTGAAGGGTCCCAGGTTCGATTCCGGTCAAGGGCATGTACCTGGGTTGCGGGCACATCCCCAGTGGGAGATGTGCATGAGGCAGCTGATCGATGTTTCTCTCTCATCGATGTTTCTAACTCTCTATCTCTCTCCCTTCCTCTCTGTAAAAAATCAATAAAATATATTTAAAAAAAAAAAAATCGATGAGAGAGAAACATCGATTCAGCTGCTTTCTGCACACTCCCTACTGGGGATGTGCCTACAACCAAGGTACATGCCCTTGACCGGAATCGAACCTGGGACCCTTCAGTCCGCAGGTTGACACTCTATCCACTGAGCCAAACTGGTCAGGGCTTGACTTTGTTTTTAATACAGATATTTAAACATTCATTATAGTGGACTGTATGTTTTTCCTCATTGTACTCCTAAGAAACTTTCTGTAAGGCTAATCTATAATATTAAAATAAAGTACACCTTCCCAAGATGCCAAAATTGTTAATTAATGAGATAAAATTGGTAGCATATTGTTTGGCTGCTTTCACCTACCTACATAGCAAGGTGAAAATTCAAATACTAAAAATTTGAAAAAGTTACATGCAGATGACCATGTTATGTTAGCAACAAACTATGAAGAATGAGCATGTATGAACACTTTACTTTTGTTATCAAATAAGACTTACAACCAGGTTAATCTGACACGTTTAATGTATGCATAATTGTTATTGTGCTGTGAGGTAATTAGGCATAAATGGTAAGTAGTTCATGTAAATCACTATAATTAGAATTACTTTTACACAGCCAAATCAAGCATTTCTGGAGTCAGGGAGGGAGACAATTAAATGGAGTGTGAAGCTACTCTGAAAATCTGTTTCCATTAATCAGGGGTACACAGACTGCCAGGTTTTTTTTATCTTTTGAGGGGAGACATCATAGCCCAAGAGACCTGGGAATTGGCAGGGAGCGGGGCAGGGGACACAAATTTCTTTCCTTTTTCTCCTGCTCTCCACAAAATAATTTTCAGTTTTTCCCAATGAGAAATTATTATTTCCAGTTTCCTCATACATCCCACCATTTTTTATTTGGATACCTTTCCTTACCTCCCAAGAACAATGCATTTAACAGGTAGAAAAGAACCATCCTGTCTTCAATTCAGCTAATCTTAGGTCATATTGCTTGACTTGTTCTGGCTTCTAGCACCTGGAGGCCGTGGTTAGGATCCTGGAATATGGGCTGTGGACACTCTCTCAGGAGATGTGGGAGGCCTATAATGGTCTGGATCCCTTTATTTTTATTTTTATTTTTTAGTTAAATCTTTATTGTTCAGATTATTACATTTGTTCCTCTTTTTTCCCCCCATAACTCCCCTCCACCCAGTTCCCACCCCACCCTCCACCCTCACTCCCCACCCACTGTCCTCATCCATAGGTGCACAATTTTTGTCCAGTCTCTTCCCACATTCCCCTCACCCCTTTTCCCCCCAAGAATAGTCAGTCCACTCCCTTTCTATGCCCCTGATTCTATTATAATCACCAGTTCATTCTGTTCATCAGATTATTCACCTGATTTTTAGATTCACTTGTTGATAGATGTGTATTTGTTTTTCATAATTTGTATCTTTACCTTTTTCTTCTTCTTCCTCTTCTTAAAGGATACCTTTCAGCATTTCATATAATACTGGTTTGGTGATGATGAACTCTTTTAGCTTTTTTTTTATCTGTGAAGCTCGTTATCTGATCTTCAATTCTGAATGATAACTTTGCTGGATAAAGTATTCTTTGTTGTAGGTTCTTGGCATTCATCACTTTGAATATTTCTTTCCACTCCCTTCTGGCCTGCAAAGTTTCTGTTGAGAAATCAGCTGACAGTCCTATGGGTACTCCCTTGTAGGTAATTGACTTTCTTTCTCTTGCTGCTTTTAAGATTTTCTCTTTGTCTTTTGCTCTTGGCATTTTAATTATGATGTGTCTTGGTGTGGTCCTCTTTGGATTCCTTTTGTTTGGGGTTCTCTGTGCTTCCTGGACTTGTAAGTCTATTTCTTTCACCAGGTAGGGGAAGTTTTCTGCTATTATTTCTTCAAATAGGTTTTCGATATCTTGCTCTCTCTCTTCTTCTGGCACCCCTATAGTTCGGATGTTGGTACGCTTGAAGCTGTCCCAGAGGGTCCTTACACTATCTTCGTATTTTTGAATTCTTTTTTCATTTTGCTTTTCCGGTTGGGTGTTTTTTGCTTCTTCGAATTTCAAATCGTTGACTTGATTCTTGCAATCCTCTAGTCTGCTGTTGGGAGTCTGTATAATATCCTTCATTTCAGTCAGTGTATGCTTAATTTCCAGTTGGTCCTTTATCATAACATCGAGGGTCTGACTAGATTTCTTGAGGATCTCACTACATTTATCGGCGGTCTCACCCGTCTTTTCGAGGGTCTTACTAAATTTATTGGTGGCTTCTAGACAGTTCTTGAAAAACCTTAAAAGTGTGGTTTTGAATTCTATATCCAGTCATTTGCTTTCCTCCATTTCTGTCATTTGTGTCCTATTTCTTTGTCTCTGCATTTTTTGTGCTTCCCTGTGTTGATAGAGTGGCTTTGTGTGCTAGGTGTCTTATAGGGCCCAGTGGCTCAGCCTCCCCAATTACCTGAGGTGGACTCTCTTGGTGCACCCCCTTGTGGGCTGTGTGCACAGTCCTGTTGTAGTTAAGCCTTGATTGTTGTAGGTATCACTGGGAGGAATTGACCATTTGGCTGTGAGAATCAGCTGTGTCTGCAGTGGGAGAACTTCTGTGCTGGAGACACCCCTCTGGGGCTAGACTTGCTTCAGTGGGGCTTTGGTGCTCAGTGAGTCACTCTGACCACCGGGTATACTGGCTCCTGGATCTTTCAGGAGGTGCTAATCTAGCCTTTGCCTGAGGCTATTCAGCCGAGCTCAGCTGTGAAGGAATGCAAGTTGCCCTGGGGCCTTGGGCCAGCTGCAAGTTTGTTAGGTAATTTTCAGCTTGCAAAAGCCTCCGTGCACAGCTTGGGCAGGGCGGGGTTCCAGGGGATCAATAGGGCGGTGCAAACAGCTATGGCCTATCGTCAGTCCTGCCCTAAGAGGCACCGAGTCTCAGTGTCCAGGTAATCGCTAATAGCACCTCTGAGAGAAAGCCGCCCTCAAGATGCGAACAATACCAGACAGTCTAGCCTCTCCCCGTATCAGTCAGGGCCCCCAGAGACTCACCCGGAATTGGAGTTCAGAGCAGTTGGGAGTTTGAGACTCCCTCTCGATTGAAAAAGCCAACCGTGACCTTAGCCGCCAGCCCTTTCTGCGTCTGCCTCCGTACCTGTGCAGTTAACTTCCGCACCGCAGCTCCTCTGAGTCTCGGTATGCTTTTCTCTTTCCTTCTGGTTGTAGTACTTCCACTCAGCCAGCCTTCCTGTGGTTCTGGACGATGCCCATTCTGTCTTTTAGTTGTATTCTTGAAGTGGTTGTGCAAGGCAGCAATCTCCGGTGTTTACCTATGCCGCCATCTTGGTTTCTCTCTCTGGATCCCTTTAGTTAGTTATCCAAGATTTTTCAGAAGGCCCTCTAGGCAGTTTGCTGGTTTTTCCTCCATTCCTCCCATTATCCCTCCTGCCAAGAGAGTGAGCTTGTTCTCTCCTTCATTCCTCTTCTTAGAACTGGCATTTCCTGTAGGTCAGCGGTTCTCAACCTGTGAGTCCCAACCCCTTTGGCGGTCGAACGACCCTTTCACAGGGGTTGCCTAAGACCATCCTGCATATCAGATATTTACATTAGGATTCATAACAGTAGCAACATTACAGTTATGAAGTAGCAACGAAAATAATTTTATGGTTGGGTCACAACATGTGGAACTGTATTTAAAGGGCCAGAAGGTTGAGAACCACTGCTATAGGTAAAGGGAGCTGAGCAATGTGATTTAGGTACAGCTTCCCTCATCTCTGGAACTTTATCCTTTAGAAAATTGTAAGCTACAGTTTTGTTAAAGACTAGAAATATTTTAAAATGAATGTTTCTTGTCTCAAATTTTTATGAAAGCTGAAGGAAAAGCATTATGTCCTAACCCAGTGATGGTATTATCTGTAAAGAAGTAAGGTTGGGGATAAAACTAAGATTTTTTTTGGAGAACTACATATGCCAAAGACTCACTTAAAATCTGAAATTTGAACCCTAGCCAGTTTGGCTCCGTGGATAAAGCATTGCTCCTCGGATTGAAGGGTCCTGGGTTTGATTCCCATCCAGGGCACGTATCTTGGTTGCAGGCTCCACCCTCGCCCGGCCTAGTCGGACCTGTGTGGGAGGCAACCAATCGATGTGTTTCTTTCACATCAATGTTTCTCTCTCTCTCTGTTTCTCCTCCTCCCTTCCACTCTCTCTAAATATCAATGGAATAATATCCTCAGGTGAGGTTTAACAAACAAACAAAAATAAAATATGTTTAAAAAGAAAATCTGAAATTTGAAAACCAGAGTGTAGGGGCCTGCTTCAGAATCTAGAATAATTAGCCAGTGTAGTCAATTACATCTTTTTTTTTGTTTTTAAGTGCATTCTTTTTTTTTTTTTTTTGGTTTGATTTGTCTTATTTTATTTTATTTTTTAATCACTTTTTAAAATTGTTTTATTGCTTAAAGTATTACAAAGAGTATTACATATGTCTCCTTTTTTCCCCCGCCCTTAACAATCCCCCGGCCTCCCCTATCCCCCAGTGTCTTATGTCCATTGGTTATGCTTATATGCATGCATACAAGTCCTTCGGTTGACCTCTTACCTGCCCCACTCCCGCCCCTCAACCCTCCCCGGCTTTCCCGCTGTAGTTTGACAGTCTGTTCGAGGCAGCTCTGCCTCTGTATCTATTTTTGTTCATAAGTTTATAATGGTCTTTATTATCCATGAGTGAGTGAGATCATGTGGTGTTTTTCCTTCATTGACTGGCTTATTTCACTTAGCATAATGCTCTCCAGTTCTATCCATGCTGTTGCAAATGGTAAGAGTTCCTTCTTTTTTACAGCAGCATAGTATTCCATTGTGTAGATGTACCACAGCTTTGTAATCCATTCATCTACTGATGGGCACTTAGGCTGTTTCCAGATCTTAGCTATGGTGAATTGTGCTGCTATGAACATATGGGTGCACATATCCTTTCTGATTGGTGTTTCTGGTTTCTTGGGATATATTCCTAGAAGTGGGATCACAGGGTCAAATGGGAGTTCCATTTTTAGTTTTTTGAGGAAACTCCATACTGTCTTCCATAGTGGCTGCACCAGTCTGCATTCCCACCAGCAGTGCACGAGTGTTCCTTTTTCTCCACATCCTCTCCAGCACTTGTTGTTTGTGGATTTGTTGATGATAGCCATTCTGACAGGTGTGAGATGGTACCTCATTGTTGTTTTGATTTGCATCTCTCTAGTCAATTACATCTTAAGTTTTTTCATGGTTCCAAAAGGTGAAATTATTTCGTCAAGATGGATGAGAATAAATCCCTTTAAATGAATTTAATAAATTATTAATTTAAAAATGATTAATACTTTATGAAACAATAAATAATTCATTAAGTACATTCCTTAAATTTAGAGAAAGGGGTATAATCCTATTTTAATAGTTTAGGAATGAGGGAGGGGGAGCACAAATTCCTTTCCTTTTTCTCCTGCTCTCCACAAAATAATTTTCAGTTTTTCCTGATGAGAAATTATTATTTCCAGTTTCCTGGAATTTTATCTGTCATTATCAACCAAAGCTGACTGACTACTTTGGTTATGGCAGCTGATTTATGTAGGCCATAAAGAAGCATCAGTACCATGAAATCGATGCTGAGATTATAGTTAGGTCTCTGGGTCAAGGTTCAGCAAATATTTTGTGTAATGGACCACATAGGAAAGCTTTTTAGGCGTCGGGAGCCATATGATCTCTGTCGCAATGATCAGTTCTGCCATTGTCAAAGCAGTCACAGATAATACATATGTAAGTGTATTCCAATAAATATTTATTTACAAAAACAGGTGTCAGGCTGATTTTGGCCCACAGGCCATAATTTGATCTCTATTATAGATGACTGCTACCTGGCTAGATTCGGAAGCTGGTGGGAGACCATTAAGTATTTAAGGTTCTACTTGAACTGTACTTAGTCTAGCTTTCCAACCTATCTCCCATTACTTCCCTTTATATATGCCAGGCTATAGTCAGCAGAACTATTTTGTTCACTGTTCCATTATAGAGGCAAACAGAAAAAATGGAACAAAATAGCTCATAACATACATGGAAACTTGATAAATAAATGAGTTGGCACTGAAAATTAGTGGAAGATAGACTATTCAATAAACAGAGATGACACAATTGATTATCTACATTGAAAGTAAAATAAAATTAAATACCTACTTCTCTAAGCAAAAAATAAATTCGATAGAATTAATGTACTAATTTAAAGTAAAACTTCTTGAAGAAAATACAGAGTAAAGTTCTTTATGAATTTAGGACAAGAAAGTATTTCTTATACAAGATATGGAATACTAAATTATAAGGGCAAAGGGGGATATATTTGACTATACTAAAATTTAAAACTTCTAGTCAATAGAATGTACCAGAGAAAAAGTGAAAAGGCAGGTCACAATGGGAGAAAATATTTGCATAAAAATAATTGCCTATAGATTACTATCTAGAATATAAAATGGATTCCTACCAAATAATAGGAAAAAAGCTGAACAAACCAATAATGGACAAACAAGAGTCAATTTTGGGGGGATAACTAATGGATACCACAAAATTGATAAATAAATTAGAATGTATTTCTGGAATAGAATAGCCTAGGGATGTCAAAATCAGTATTGTTAACTTGGAGGAAGAAGGGCATAAAGTAGGACTTCAACTATACTTAATGTTTAATTACTGAAATGTTGGAATAAATATGTTAAAATATAAAGATTTGATAAAACTGGGTGATAGATAACCAGGTGTTGAATATTTTCTCCAATTTAGCCTGTTTATATTCCATAGTAAAAATATTTTTCAGTGTAATTGTGAGATAATATAATTCTAGACTCTGATAGTAAGCATTTGCTTCTTGCAAATAGTCAGAGGAAGGGGAATTATTAGCACAGTGCTCAAAAAGGCAGGCATAGTAAATATCTTAGAGGTTTTTAGCAATGGAATTTTCCCTCTCTAAAGTTTCATAATCTGAATTTTCTAGGCCTTAAATCTTTTTCATGAATGTCAGCTGTTTCTAAGTCCTATGTATAGTATATAGTTATGTCTCCATTTAATATTAGCCTTATACCTCATGTATGGCAAAGTTTTGTCTTCCAGGTAATGTGCCCATTTCATGTACTGGGGAAATAATTAGCCAGTGTCTTATTGCCATCTAAAGGAGAATTGATATATCCCCAGAATGGGTCCTGAGGAAAGTAGTTCCATTGTGTAGCTGGGAAAAGCAAGTGATTTTTAGTTTTACAGAAACATCTATCATAGCTAGAATATGTATTTCTTGTTTAACAAGGACCCTGAATTATTGTATATACTAGAGGCCCAGTGCATGAATTTGTGCACCAGTGGGGTCCCTGGTCCTGGCCTGCAGGATTGGTCCGAAACTGGCTCTCCGACATCCCCTGAGGGGTTCCAAATTGCGAGAGGGCACAGGCCAGGATGATGGACCCCACCAGTGCACGATTGGGGCCCGGGAAGGATGCGGGAGGTTGGCTAGCCAGGGAGGGACCACAGTAGGGCTCCAGGTTGTGTCCGGCCTGTCTTGCTTAGTCCCAATCGGCCAGACCCCAGCAGCAAGCTAACCTACTGGTCGACTGTCTGCCCCCTGGTGGTCAGTGCATATCATAGCAAGCGGTTGAGTGTCCTTGGCGTATCATTAGCATATTATGCTTTGATTGGTTGACTGGACAACAGGACGACCGGACACTTAGCATATTAGGCTTTTGTTATATAGGAAATCCCATTAAACAAGGAGAGTTGTTCCTCACTATGTGCTAGGCTCCATGCAGGAGCCAAGGATACATATGTGAATAAGATGAAAATTTTTTTATTTTAGTGATACCTTGTTCAGCATAGAGAATAATCATAAGCAGTTATTTATAGCTCAGTAAATTAAGTACAAAAATTCAGGTGGGTATAAAATACATATGAGAACTGTCTTTGAGTGCCCACTTTAAAAGGATATAAGTTTATTCTACTCTATATTATTGCTTCACTTAGCACTTATAATTCTGATTCTTTTGAAGAAATTTTATGAATCACATTACTATTGATTTACTCTTGGACTAGATTCCAAATGTGATTATATACATTGAAATTAATATAAAACTACAAAATATAGATGGTACAAATTTATATAAATAAGATTGTATGTATTAACTATTTGCTCCTGGGAAATATCAGATCACCACGTTTAAAACAATTTGTTCAACATGTTTTTTTAAACAAATACCAATTAAAAATATATTCAAGTTATTTTTGCATTTGTCTTATAATTACTGGTAAAATAAATATAAGATACTGCTCTTGGCATATAGAGTGGCTTTGCCATTTCATATGTGTCCAATATCTGAACTGTCATGTAACAGTTTCAGTATTACATAAATTCTGCATTGTTTCTGTAGTATTGGACTGTTAATTATATGCAATATTTACTGTCTAGAGATAATAATAAAATGTAAATAATGTACTCAATAAGATTAAAATTTAAATAAACTTTATAAAAACACTTCTGAGAATTATTGTATAAAGTTTCCATTTGTGCAAAGTATATTACTTAAATAATAGCAATTTTTTTGAAACTAATATTGAGAATTGAAAATTACTTTTGAAGAGAGACAAAAAGTCTCATGTTTCTACTCAGTTCAGGATGTTCAGTAGAGGGTTTGTATGAAGACTGAGTCAACTCTAAAGGTAATTTTCTATTTTCACAATGTGAGGATGGCCATGGAAAATACAGCTCAAAGGAGAGAAAATCAGGAAAACCTCTTGGTAGATAGATAGTCGGCT